>NW_006284618.1:6215364-6231015 GCF_000327345.1 Myotis davidii | reverse complement strand
GTCTCGGGGCGCCGCCTCCGCCCCCCGCGGGAGCCGGGGTTGCTGCCAGTTTCGTCTTCGGAAAATAAAGGTGGGGGACGCCCGCGGGGGGAGGGGGAGCTTGGAGGAGCTGCGGCCAAACTGGTGGAGGGTTTTGAACTCCAGATCGCTGCCCCCCCTTTTCCGTGACCCCGTAGGCTGTCAGGTTGAACGCCCTCCTCGCTACCCAGTCTGGCCTGTAGGCCCTGCGATGCTGCCGCCCGGCAAGAAGGCTGTTGGAGGAGCACATCGCGTGGGCCTCTTGAGCCCCTGGGCCTGTGCACAGAGAGCGGTGCTCCTGCTGGTGGGCCCTGGTGGGTTGGCGGCCTGATCACCCGGGTGACCGCCAGGGGACCCCTGTTTGGATCGAACGGGGATGCCTCCGTGCACAGGCCATAAGCCCGGGAGCCATCAGGCATCTTGATCTGGGCTGGTGCCACGGGCCTCGGGAAGTCACCTAAACGACGTGGGAAATAACGCTGGGTCGCTCCTCTTCGGTAAATAGGTGTTTTTAAAGAAATGCGCAGCCTGGCTCCTCCTTGGCTTTTGGTTCTTATAACAAGATATATGCAGCCAGTCACCTCCTCATACCAACATTTCACAGCATCGCTTCTGTTGGGGGGTTAGGGGGCAGGCATGATATCTTCATTTTGGGGGAGGGTGTTTGTCAGGAGGGATTTCTGTTTCGGTTGATGTTTCAACACCTCTTATTAGTGCTTCAGACACCCATTTATTTACTCTTGACAGGGGCTTAGGTTAATTTTACGCTCATGGCCTTGATCCAGCTCTGTACGTATCACATCCCGATCTGAGGATTAACACGATTTGGGAACGCGCAGTCTAGTTGTGCAGTCTTGGGTAGATTGCCTCCTTATGTGTGATCGATATAGTGAGCAGTTTAACACGCTTTACACTTACTTTACTCTCATGGTAAATGGAGACTGTAAGTAAATGGGAGCTGCAAAGGCAGACCGCTGGGACCCTTTAACTCACCTACTGTCCGGTTCTGAGGGTTGCTCATGCCCCGCCCCCCATGGTAGCCTCTTGTACCTGGGCTTTGACCCGGTTTTCCCTGATGCGTGTTTCGTTTGGAATGTTTGTGCTCTGCTCATGCTTTGGGTAAATAAGATCTTGCACATCTTAAGTCTCACTTCCTCGGCTCATAACATAAAACTTCCAGAGCACTCCTAATCACATGCAGAGTAAAGTTTACGCTCCTTGGTGTGGTGGTCAAGTTTCTCTATAATCTGGTCCATTCTTCAGACTTAACTCTTCCTTTTCCTTTGTGAGTCCTTAGTTCCAGCAAATGAACTTGTTACTGCGAAGGGGCTCCAGTTGGCCTTTCTTTATGCCCTTTTCTGTTTTAGACCCTCTCCCGCCAGCTTCCGTGGATATTCTTTACTCTGGGCTCAGTTGATGCTTGTCTCCTGAGAAACCTTTTTGCCGACTTCAACCCCAAGGGATCTATTCATTCCTCTCTTGTGTAGGACTTTCATCTTTTTTTCTTCTTCTCAAACATGCCAGCCTGGATTTAATTTATCTTTTTATAAAGTCTTTATTCTGCTTCCCTATTAGATTTTTAAGACCTCTTAGAAATCGGTATGAACCCTAAACTCTAGAGAGACCATATATCATATATTCAGCAATGAAAATGTGCAGGCCTAGTCTGACGAAGTATTTTTGGTCATAGAGGTATTTTAGGATATGCAGTTTGTATTAGAGTTTCTGGGACTTTCATGATTTGTGAGACAAAATATTTGAAATTATGGTGGTCTCTAAAAACGTTGCGGGGGGAGCGCTCAGTGTGTTTATATGTATTATCAGCACAGCTTTCTTCCTATAGAGGATGCTCCACATTTTGATAATGGTCATGTCTTACTCAAATGAAAAGTACTGCGGTTCCGTAGTTTGCTTCAGATTTGTGTCTGGGACAGTTACTGCTGTTCGAGTGTGGCCCCAGTGACACTCAGGGTGGGCATTCCGTATTTGTAGTGTGTGGAACAGCCTCATGGGAAAGAGAAAATGATCTGTAGTCTCAGTTTACATCCTTAACCTCAGATGTTGGGGGCACGTGTCACCGATCACAAGGCAGATGAGACTCAGAGAATGTGTGATTCACTGCTACCTGTCAGCACTGGGTGAAGGAAACACAAACCAGCTGGTCCCTAGTGCTTTTGTGTACCATGGGTGACACATATAATTACGGAGTCCATGGGTGGATGCGGATGTAGTTGGAAAATAGGTGTGTGTGTTTCTGTTGTGTTGTGTGTGTGAGTAAAAGGCTTGGCATTTGATGGATACATTTTATGGATACATAGTCTCTTAGCAGTAAACCATCCTGATGCATCTATGTGGAAACCTGTCCTCTTCCTCCAGTTCATCAAACGATTTTATCCCTTGAAATTGACTGATTTTTAGGAAGTAGTTTACATAACTTTTAAAGCTTCAGAAACCTTTTTAGCCTAATTGAAGCTAAAATTAGCCTGTTAATAAACTTTACAGAAATGCTACACATTTTTACATACACTATTTGGATTTGTAAAAGATACTTTCATAGAATTATACCAGTAATTTTACCTTTTGAGAAATCTGGATCAGTTGGCATTCTTTGCTTTCTGGAAGGGTGGTTTGCCCTGCCCTATAGATCGGTCAAAAGAAGTTAGTTCTCTCTGATAATTTTTCTAATTCAGATTTCCCTGGATAGCTACAGGGGAGTGGGCAGAAGCTTCTCTTGAGCCTGAAGCTAAATCGCCTTTAGCTCACAAGAATCTGCATACCACTGAGACACATTTTGTGAGGGCTTGTCCTGGACCCCCACAGTATCATCCATTTGTTTCTTTTTAAGTAACAGCTCCATTGAGGTTTATTTCATATACCATGAAATTCACACTTTTAAAGTGTACCCGCCATTGGTTTTTAGCGCATTCACAGAGTTGTGTGGACAGCACCACTGTGCAGAACACCTTCCTCCCCTTGAAGAGACCATACCCATTAGCAGTCCTTTCTTTCTTTGCCTGAGTTCCTGGCAACATGAATCTCTTTCTGTCACTATGAATGTGCCTATTCTGTACAGTTCTTACATGTGGAGTCATACAATATATGACCTCTTATGTCTGGCTTGGCAGCTTTAGCATAATATTTTCAAGGATTATTGGTATTACAGCATGTATCAGTGTTTCATTCCTTTTTATGGCTGAGTAATTAATATTCCATTGAATGTTTATCTATTTGTTGATTGGACATTTAGGTTGTTAACACTTTTTGTCTATTATGAAACTTGTGTACAAGTTTTTGTGTGGGCGCATGCTTTCATTTTGCTGGATCATGTGGTTACTCTTTGTTTACCCTTTGAGGAACTGCCAGACTGTGTTCCAAAGTGGTTGCACCATTTTACACTTCTAGCTTCTAGCACTGATGCGGGCTCCATTTCTCCCCAGTTGCATGTTATTGTCAGTCTTCGTATTGTAGCCCTTCTTGTGAAGTGGCATCTTCTCGTTTTTGTTTGCATTTTCTTCATGGTACTGAGCACCTTTTCATGTTCCTATTGGCCATTTGTATCTCTTCTTTAGAGAAGTGTCTATTATAATCCTGCTCCCATATTTCAGTTGGGTTATTTATCTTTTTATTGTTGAGTTGTAAGAGTTCTTTATATATTCTGGATGCAAGTCAGGTAAATGATTTGCAAATATTTTCTCCCATGTTGGGGGCTGTCTTTTCTCTTTCTTGATGGTGGCCTTTGAAGCACAGAAGGTTGTAATTTTGGTGTAGGCCAACTTACCTGCTTGCTTTTGTCAGTTATGCATTTGGTGTCATCTCTAAGAAGCCATTGTCAAATCCATGGTCAAGAAGATGCACATCTGTGTTTTCGTCTAAGAATTTTCGTTCTTATATGTAGGTCTGTAATAATTTTGAGTTTTTTTTTATATAGTACGAGGTATAAACAGGCAGACCCCCCAAATTTTTTAGAGACAGCCATAATTTCAAATATTTATTTTGTCCCATAAATCATCGAAGTCCCAGAAACCCCAATACTTAGAAGAATACAAACCCCAATACTTAGAAGAATACAATACTTAGAAGAATGGCCTCTATAACCAAAACTGCTTTGTCAGACTAGGTCTACATATTTTCAGTGCTGAATATATATGTTGTCTGTATAGATACAGGGTTTAGGGCTCATCCCATTACTCAGAGGTCTTAAAAATCTACTAGGAAGCAGAATAAGGAATAAAAAGGCACATAGAAATCCAGGCCAGCACATGTAAGCAACTGTGGGAGAGCACCTGTGCCAGAGCAGCCACGGGGGTGAAGGACGGAGACCTGGGTGACAGGCGGGTGAGGGGAAAAGACACTGCTGCCCCCGCTGTGACCGCCTCACTCCTCCTCCAGGCCTGGGCCTCATCCCCCACAGCTAGCATTGTCGGGGAGGGGGGCTGGGAATGAGGAAGGAGGAGTGATCCTCTGCAGTGTGGGTCCTCTCTGCACCCGGGAAGAGCAAAGACCCCCCTCCCCGTGTGTGTGTGTGTGTGTGTGTCTGTGTGCGCGCGCGCGCGCGCATTTGTAAGGGGATATATTCGGGGTATTTGTTGTACTAGTATGAAGTTGAAAATTTGAGGCCATATATTTTACAGAAATTCATTCAACAAATTAAGCTAATAATTATTGGGTATCTACTATGTGATCTGAGGTTTAGGATTCTCAAAAAGTACATCACAAAAAACTGTTCCAAAGGCTACTGAAGTTAAGACATTGAGTTATGACGTGTTCAGTCTTAAGCGTTTGAGAAAATAACTGTACTGGATGTTGAGATAACCCTGTGAAAAGACGTTCTGTCACTTGTATTTACATTCTAATGTGGAGAGACAATCAAGGAGCAAAGAAGAAAAGGGAAAAAAAAGCCAGGTGGGGATGAGTGCTGTGCAGATAATGGAAGGGGGTGATGTGGTGGAGAATGACTGCAGGGGTCAGGGAGCGTTTTCTGAGGACGTGCTGTGGAACCAGGTCTCCGTGACAGGAGCTGGCCCCGTCACATCTGTGCAGAGCATTTGAGGCAAAAAAGACAAAACTCTTCAGGTGAGCACGAGCTTGCTGATTAAGGAACAGAAAAAGACCCACTTTTGTATAAAGAATTACAAGAAAGATTGGGGAATTGCAACTTTATTCCAAATGGCTTGGGGAAGCCATTAGAGGATTTCATGTCCTTGTTTGGTGAATTGATTTGTATTTTTAAGGACTACTCTAGCTTCTATGTAAGACTGTGAAAGTGTCTTATAAATTGTTAGTTTATTGTGTGATGTGGCTATATACATATACATATATATATACACAAACATATTTTTCCCTAGAACTGTTTGAAAGTTGTTTGCAGATTTGATACTCCTTTATCCTTAAATATTTGTGTGTATTTTGTAAGAATAAGGGCTTTCTCTTACGTAACCACAATACAATGATCAAAGTCAGGGAATTAACATTGTTTAATACTATTATGTAATTCTTAGTAAGAATGAGTTTCCACACCTTATTCAGATTTTGTCAGTTTTCCGATTGTTTTTTTTTAAACATACTTTATTGATTTTTTACAGAGAAGGGACGGATAGAAAGCATCGATGAGAGAGATCGATCAACTGCCTTCTGCACCCCTCCCAGTGGGGACGTGCCCGCAACCACGGTACATGCCCTTGACCGGAATCGAACCCGGGACCCTTGAGTCCGCAGGCCGACGCTCTATCCACTGAGCCAAACCTGTTCGGCCGATTAATGTTTTCTTATAAAGACAAAACCTCAGCCCTAACCGGTTTGGCTCAGTGTAGAGAGCGTCAGCCTGTGGACGGAGGGGTCCCAGGTTCGATTCTGGTCAAGGGCATGTACCTTGGTTGTGAGCACATTCCCGGTAGGGAGTGTGCGGTAGGCAGCTGAACCGATGTTTCTCTCTCATTGATGTTTGTTTCTGACTCTCTCTCCCTCTCCCTTCCTCTCTGTAAAGAACCAATAAAATATAAATAAAAAAAAGACAAAACCTCAGATTTTTTGTGTGTGGCAGTTATAAAGCTCCTTTAAGTGGAATAGTAATGTCTGTTTTTCCCGATACTGATGTTTTTAAAGAATATAGAACCAGGCCTCCTGGTGCTTACCACAGGCTGTGTGCTGACACCGACTGTGCAGAAATAGGAGGCAGAGTGAGCAAACTCACCCCACACACCTCAGCTCAGGCTCTGTATTGTGAATGGGGAGACATTGAGAAAAAAAAGAATATAGAACTAGTTATTTTGTAGAAAGTCTCTTAATACAGTATGTCTGATGCTTTCTCATAATTAGAGTTAGAATATGCACTTTTTTGGCAAGAATACCACAGAAGTGATGTTGTATTCTTATTACAACACGCCAAGAGGCAGATGATGTGATTACTGGTGTGGTTAACTTTGATTGGTTAAGGTGTCTAGTAGGTTTTGTAACATACCAGTTATTTTTAGGGAGGGATACTTGGAGACTCTTTAAATATCCTGTTAATACTCAAACTTTTTTCCACTAGTTTTTTTTTTTTTTTGTAAATATGTTTTTATTGATTTCCGAGAAGAAGGGAGAGGGAGAGATAGAAACATCAATGAGAGAGAATCATTGATTGGCTGCCTCCTACACGCCCCCTACTGGGGATTGAGCCCACAACCTGGACATGTGCCTTTGGCCGGAATCGAACCTGGGACAGCCGTGGGCAAACTACGGCCCGCAGGCTGGATCTGGCCCGTTTGAAATGAATAAAACTAAAAAAAAAAAAAAGACCGTACCCTTTTATGTAATGATGTTTACTTTGAATTTATATTAGTTCACACAAACACTCCATCCATGCTTTTGTTCCGGCCCTCCGGTCCAGTTTAAGAACCCATTGTGGCCCTCGATTCAAAAAGTTTGCCCGCCCCTGAACCTGGGATCCTTCAGTCTGCAGGCAGACGCTCTATCCACTGAGCCAGACTGGCGTGATCTGTCCACTATTTTAACATCCATCGATGATTATTTTCTGAATCTGTTGTGAAGATTGACAAATGGTGATTTTCTAATCCAGTTATTCTTGTTTTCATTTAGTAGCTGGATTTCTACTGTAAGGAAAACCTTTCTCTGTTTGTTTGTGTGTTTATCTACACCTGTGTAGACATACTTTTTAAAAAAAATATATTTTATTGATTTTTTACAGAGAGGAAGGGAGAGGGGATAGAGAGTTAGAAACGTCAGTGAGAGAGAAACATGGATCAGCTGCCTCCTGCACACCCCTTATTGGGGATGTGCCTGCAACCAAGGTACATGCCCTTGACCGGAATCGAACTTGGGACCCTTCAGTTTGCAGGCCGATGCTCTATCCACTGAGCCAAACCTGTTAGGGCTGTAGACATAGTTTTGTTTTATTTTCAAAGCTTTAAAATCCTTTACTGTTATTTTTTATGTGGGTGCCCAAGTTGATTCAGATTTAGCCAGTGGGAACCCTTCGTGCTATTTTCAGTGCCCTTTTTTTTAAAAAAAAATTTACGATATTAGGTGTGAATATATTTAAAATAGGGTATTTTGTAGAGCAGTTTTAGGTTCACACTAAAAGTTCCTCTGCCTTTTAAAAACTCCTCATCATTTCTCTGAGAACTGATGGTATTTTAAAAAATGTTTCCTGTGTATTAATGACTAAACAACTTTGTTAAGAAGCAGGCTTAGCCCTAGCCGGTTTGGCTCAGTGGATGGAGCGTCTGCCTGCGGACTGGGGGGGTGCCGGGTTCGATTCCGGTCAGGGGCGTGTGCCTTGGTTGCGGGCACATCCCCGGTGAGGGGTGTGCAGGGGGCGGCTGGTCCATGTTTCTCTCTCATCGATGTTTCTGTCCCTCTCCCTTCCTCTCTGTGGAGAATCAATAAAATATATTTTTTTTAAAAAAAGAAGAAGCAGATTTAAAAAAAATAGACTTAAGTTTGTATAGCTTCGGTTCATAGCAAAATTGAGCAGAAGTAGAGTTCTCATCTCTCATCCCCACACACGCGTCACCGCTCCCACTACCAGCATCTCGAAGCAGAGCGGTGCATTTGTTACAAGGGATGGGTCTTCCTCTGCACAGCTTCATCCGCCAGAGTCCATAGTTTACATTAAGGCAAAACCATGGCTCTTGGTGGTGTGCACTGACAGGTGGATAGTGACAGGTAACCACCGTTACCATGTCACATGGAAGAGTTTCACCACCCTAAAGATCCTCTGTGCTCTGCCTAGTCACCCTTCCCTCAGTCCTCACATCAGCCGTTCTTGTCTCCATAGCTTGCCTCCTCCAGAATGTCATATAGTTGGAATAAGAGTTATGTAAGAAGCATTTCAGATGGGCTTCTTTTGCTTAGTAGGATGCATGTAAGGTTCCTCCATGTCTTTTCATGGCTTGATAACTCATTTCCTGTTAGGACTGAATTGTATTAATTGTTTGACTCTACCACAGTTTACTTATCCATTCACCTACTGAAGGACATCTTGGCTGCTTGCAAGTATAGGCAATTATGGATAAAGCTGCTGTAAATATGTGTGTGCAGGCTTTTGTGTGGATATAATTTTTCAACCCCTTTGGGTAAACACCAAGATGCACAATTGCTGGATCTTACGGTAAGAAAGAGCATGCTTAGTTTTGTAAGAAACTGCCAAACTCTCTTTCTAAACGGCTGTACCATTTGCATCCCACCAGCAGTGAGTGAGAGTACCTGTTCCACAGCCCTTGCCAGCATTGGTGTCGTCAGGGTTCTGGATTTTGGTCATTCCATTCGGTGTGGAATGAGTGGTGTCTCACTGCTGTTTAGTTTGCAGTTCCCTACTGACATAGATAGTGAGCATTTTTTCATGACTGCTTGCCATCTGTATACAGTGGGGCCTTGACTTACGAGTTTAATTCGTTCCGAGACGGAGCTCGTAACTCAAATTACTCGTATGTCAAATCAACAGTGAACGAGTGAGACACGTGATGCTGGGCTGATGTGGTGGCGTTCACTGTGATGTTCGCTGCGCCAACTAGCGGTGGGGTATCTGAAGCTGGCTCATAACCTGAATTTTAGCTCACAACTCAAAGCAAAAAATCAGCCGAGAGACGGCTCGTATCTCGAAAAACTCGTATCTTGAAAAACTCGTTAGTCGGGATGCTCGTAAGTCAAGGCCCCACTGTATGTTCATTGGTGAGGTATCTGCTGAGGTCTTTTACCCATGTTCTAATTGGATTGTTTGTTTTCTTATTGTTGAGTTTCAAGAGTTCTTTGTATACTTAGGATAACAGTCTTTTATCAGGTTTGTCTTTTGCATATTGCATATATTTTTTCCTATTCTCTGGCTTTTTTTTGACATTCTTTATACTGTGTTTTGCAAAGCAGTTTTTTAATTTTAACCAATCCAGCCTATCAATTATTTCTTCCATTGGTTGTGCCTTTGGTACTTTATTTAAAAAGACATTGCCATAGCCAAGGTTATCTAGATTTTCTTCTTATTTTCTAGGAGTTTTATAGTTCTGCATTTACATTAGGTATGTGCTTAATTAATATATATATAATATAAATACACACACACACACACACACTTATATTCAGAGAGGAAGGGAGAGGAAGAGAGAGAGATAGAAACGTCAATGATGAGAGAGAATTATTGATTGGCCGTCTCCCACACGCTCCCCATCCGGGATAGAGCCCACAGCCTGAGCATGTGTCCTGACCGTGACTTCCTGGTTCATAGGTTGATGTTCAACCACTGAGCCATGCTGGCCAGGCCGTGCTTGATTTTTTTTGGTGAAGGGTGTGAGGTCTGTGTCTAGAGTCTTTTTTTTTTTTTTTTAATGCATGTGTAATTTAGCACCACTTTTTGAAAAGACTATCTTTTCCCCATCATATTGCCTTTACTGCTTTCCAAGATCTGTTGACTCTATGTATATGAGCCTGTTTCTGGGCTCTCTGTTCTATCCCATTGACTTGTCTGTTCTTTTATCAGTATCCCAGTCTTGATTACTTTCTATATATATAAAAGGCTAATATGCAAAGTGTCCCCTTGGGAGTTTGACCAGGAGACTGGGAGTTTGATCACAGGCTATGACGTCCACTGATCAGGGGACGGGGCGGAATGAAGGAAAGCTCTGGTCAGCAGCCGGCAGCCAGGGAAGAAGGCCCTGGCCAGCAGCTGGAAGGCCCTGATTGCCAACCAGGCCTAGGAACCCTACTCGTGCACGAATTTCATGCACCGAGCCTCTAGTAGCTTTATATTAAGTCTTGATGTCAGGGTAGCCAGTCCTCTTTATTTTTTTCTTCAGTACTCTGTTGGCTATTCTGAGTCTTACACTTCTCTATATACACTTTAGAATTAGTTTGTTGATAAATAACTTGCTGGGATTTTGATTGGGATTGCATGAATCTTTTGATCAATTTGGGAAGAACTGAGATTTTGACAATATTGTCTTCCTATCCATGAACATGGAATGTCTCTTTAGTTCTTTGATTTCTTTCATTAGCGTTTTGGAGTTTGTATATATTTTGTTAGAGTTAGTCTTAAGTGTTTCAAATTTTGAGGATGTTAATGTTAATGTTTTTAATTTCATATTCCATTGCTGGTATATAGGAAGGTAATTAATTTCTGTATATTAACCTTGTATCCTGTAAACTTGCTGTAATCTACACCTGTTAGCTCTAGGAATTTTTTTTTTTAAATTCATGAATGAGTGTTGGATTTTGTCAGATGCCTTTTCTGCATGTGTTTATGTGTGGTTTTTTTTTTTTGTGGGGGGGTGTTGTGTCCTGCTGATAAAATGGATTACATTACTGATTTTTAAACATTGAATGCGTCTTGCATATCTGGGGTAAACTCTACTTGGTTGTGGTATATAATTCTTTTTATACATTGTTGGGTTAGATTTACTAATATTTTGTTCAGGATTTTTGCATCTGTGTTTATGAGAGACATTGCAAAGACAGATTTTATTACGTCAGTTTAGGTCGGTTTTAGGTTTTCTGAAGTGTGATTCATCTGTGCAAGTTTAGGATGAAAGAAACTTTGATTCATATTTTGACATATTTCCTCTCTTTTGTGAATTGTACCTGTGACAAAAGTTTCCAAATGTTTTAACACTGCTTCTCAAACAGTTCTGAGTAGCATCTTCACAATATCCCTGCGCCTTTTCCAGCCTTAGCAACCTAAGCCTTAGTTTTTAGTCTAGAACAGCATTTGTTACCTTCCTGGTTTAAAAAACTTTTCATTATGAAAAATTACATGCATATAGAGAGATGAGCAGAATTAAATCTCATGTACCTGTCCCCAGGGTTTGCATAGGTAACCATCTCACGAGTGCTGTGGCTTGACATCTAGTTGTTAGTGGCAGCCACTGTCTACTGAGGTCCTGCCACAGGAGTGGATCCCATCCCCTAGAATTCCTTTCCTTTGCCTGAGTTGCCAAACCTCTACTCTCCTTTTTTTAGGCCACTCAGTGTAGGCTCTTCAGCGGCTCACATTCCATACCAGAAGCCCTGAGCCAGAAGTTTTGAAAGCTTGGCAGCCTGATTGAAACTGAGGGGAGGGCATGATACAGGGCACACACTGTGTTCAGAACTCAGCTAGCTCCAAGAGGAAATACAGTCAGTGCCAAATGTCACCTGAAGTGTGATTGCTCGGACTTGAAGGAAACTTCATGAGAGAGATGAGCCTTGAACCGCGCCTTAGGTAGTACTTGTGTTTCTCAGCTGGTGCTGGAGCAGCGGTCGCCAACCTTTCGGCCCGCGGACCACCGGTTGGCAACTGCTGCCTTGAGGTGTGTATTATTCGGGGTGTGTGTGTGTGTGTGTGTGTGTGTGTGTGTGTGTGTGTGTGTGTGTGTGTGTGTGTGCGCGCGCGCGCGCGCGCGCGCATGAGGCTGGGGTATGTGTGTTCTCTGTGGGCACATGGGGAGGGGAGAGCTCAGGAAGTCTTGCTCTTGGGAGATTGATGCTGATGACGTGACCTGGATGCATTTAGAAAGGGAAGGCGCTTAGGAGGTCTTAGAGGAGGGAGTCTGACCTGGCTGAGGCAGGCAGGGGTGGTGCAGTTGGGAGGGGAAGAAAAGAACTGGACAGAGACCGCTACAGAGAGCATGTGGGGCATACAGAGGCAGAATTCAAGATGATTTTGCGTTTATGCTGGTGCAAGGGCATTGATGGTGTCCTCAGTGGGGACTGGGGAAGTCAGGGTAGGAGTTTGTTGTCAGAGGAAGATAAGAGGTTTACTGTGGGATGTGGGAAGCGATTGGAGCCCTGGAATGAGGTCAGATTGTAGAGAGAGGCCTCAGCGAATCAACAGTCTTCAGGGTCTCGCTCAAGACCAGTTATTTATTCAGTCGACTGTTGTGAGGAAGACAGTGATGTAGAAAGATGCTGAGGAGAAAAGAGGTCATAACTGGAATTTTTGGCGTAAGAGTTAAGTAGTACTTTATATAAATATTATAATTCACAATTAATTACTTTGCAATATTTTAGCAGAACATGGAAATTCAACAGGTTTGGAATATTCTTTTAGTTTTTAGCTTTATCTGTATTCCCCTAAGATGCTTTTTGAGCATTTGTAAGTCTCTACAGGTTTATATTAATTAATACTTATGTCAACAATTCTATTAACAGATATTTATATTACTAAATATAGACTTGTATTACTAAAGCTCACTTAGAACCTTAGAGACTGATTTTAGTCCTTTCTTTGGATAACTTATCATCTGAAACTGGCAGCTGAGCTTCTCTGTTTGTTTCTTAAGGAGTTCGCACTTGAGGATTGTTCCCTTCTCCAGTTCCTTCACAGGTTTCGGTAGGTGGGGGAATTTGTAGTATAGACGTCAGTGTAGATATGTCTTCTACAGTGTTTAAGTAGAGCTTCACCAGTATGGCTTAATTAGTTTGTTATGAAGCATGACAGTATAAAGATGTTCAGTTACTAGCCCCTCCCTTCCCCCAGCCACTAACCCATTTATCCACAATACGTGTGCTTTTATTATTATTTGAACTGGGAAGGATATGATCCAAAGCAGTTAGGAATCTGTACTGGACATGGTTGATATGCTTGGAGACATGTGGTAGAGCTTGATGCACAAATGGATTCATGGCCTTTGTTTTACAGGATGGGAACTGCTGCAGTTGTATTTGAACCAAGGAATATGTTTTAAGGGTTGCAGTTGTGTCTGGTTCCCCGTAAATAAGGTCCAGATTATGCAGATTTTATTGCTGCGTAATTGTACCAATTAATTGAAGTATCATTCATTGGATAGCACAGGAAGTCTATGTTAATGAAAAATCAGACTTGAAAATTAAATTTACTTGGGCATCTGACTATATCTTAATAACTTATAAGATATTTAATAACGGTGTTGTTTTTCAGTGTGCAATACTTACAGAGCTGGTTGCTGTTAAAAAAGATTTTATGTCCTTTTAGGGATGTTGACATCTGGAAGAAAAAAATGTACTTAGTGTTAATTTCATCTCAATAATGCAAAATCACATAGTTGAGCTGTTGTTATCTTTTCTCTTACATTCCATTTACTGATTGCCACCGGAATAAATGGCTCTCTCAGATAATCCTCTCCAGTGGATTTTAGCTTTCTGTTACCAAAAGCAGTATTTCTCCAAAGTTCCAACTTCCCGTAGAGTGGACATTGTATCTGTCATTGTCTAATATAATTATAACGCCCTGATCCTAAGCCTTGAGCTTGGCTTTGGTTTTGCTTAGTTACTGGGTATTTTGGAAGGCAGGCTATTTACCAGGCATATCTGACACGGATGCTTCCATTTTTTATGACAAACTTCCTTGTCAGACATGGACCGTTCAGTGTGCCCTGAGGAGTAGCTAAGATAACAACGTAAGGTAAGCTGTTTAGTTGAGCCTACAGACATATCAAACTAAGGAGTAGTCAAGGGATGCATGGATTTTTGAATGTGAATATTGTAAATGAAATAGTGAAATTACTTAGAGTATCCCTATCATTTGTCTTGTCATGTAAGTTTCTACTTGTTCATTTTTTAAAATATATTTTATTGATTTTTTACAGAGAGGAAGGGAGAGGGATAGTTAGAAACATCGATGAGAGAGAAAAATCGGTTCAGCTGCCTCTTGCACGCCCCCTACTGGGAATGTGCCCGCAACCCAGGTACATGCCCTTGACCTGAATCGAACCTGGGACCCTTCAGTCCGCAGGCTGACGCTCTATCCACTGAGCCAAACCAGCTAGGGCTCTACTTGTTCATTTTAACTTCCAATAGCATGAGCAAGGAATTAATTTTTTCCCTGAGAAACTAAAGGAAGAAACTGCCTAATTAATATGAAAATTGCCATTTAAATCTCAATTGTCCATCTTAGGGATACTTATATGATTCTAGTTCTCTGACTTTCAAAACACTTGTCACATCGTGTGTAATCAGTGTGTACAAATTAAATTTAAAACTCTAAGCAAGGCAAATATAAACTAGCGCGTCAGGGAAAAATACCGTTGCTGAAGAAGAAAACCTTCGAAACTACTAGTAAATACAAGCAAATTATTGTTTTGTGTTTGTTTTTTACTTACTTGGTTTATAGCAGTTTTCCCCCTTCAGTAATAACAAGCATTGCAGGTGGGAATTGACTAGCACTACTAAGTTAATATTAATGTGCATTTAGTGCTCAGCCATTTAAGGTTTCATAGAAAAATGTCTTTCCATTGTCTAATTTGACCAGCCCAACCAGCTACTTTTATTGCTGTGTTAAATTAAAATTCTAAATATAGTAGTTCATTATTAAAAGAAATGAGCAGGAGTAAAATAGAGAATTGATTACAATAAGGCCTTTTTAAAATATTTTGGTTAAGTAGCAGGCATCAAGTGAAATTGAGTTTTGGTCTTTACAGGATTAGAGCTATTGACAGTCAGACAGACCACTTAGCCCGTTTTGCAGGATCTCCCGAGGAAGACTGAATCTTGTCTTTGGTTTGACTTATAACCCGTACTTTTATTCTAACTAATCCTGTGCAAGGTGGAGGTCATAGCATGAAAACTAAAGTCTTAGTAAGTGGTTTTTATTTTAGCTATTAAATAGTAGCCTTTCGTGTAGAGAGTTTGTCCTCTTACCAGTTCATACTGCGCAGGGAGTGAGGGTGTGGCGAGTGGGGGCACTTGTCAAGTGGAAGATAGAGCCTCCAGGTTCAGGAAACACCCGGAGAAAATGTCTGGAAGAGCGCCCTTACCCTGTCTAGGATTTCTGTTACCGTATTTGCCGGCGTATAAGACGATTTTTTGGCCCTGAAAAATATGCCTCCAAGTGGGGGTTTGTCTTATACGCCAGGTACACTTCAGATAGACTGCCCATAGTGCTTGCCCCGTGCCATAGTGGCCTCCCGATGCCCACCCACTTCATTCCACATACCGTTCAGGCATCAGCAGCGCTGCTGGGTGTATGCTCGGCTGTTATGCGATTTTGCTGTTATGCGATTTTACCACACTCGCAAAATCGCACACAGCCGATCATACACCCAGTATGATAGCGCAAAATCGCGAATCGCGATACCATACTAGGTGTATGGTTGGCTGTGTGCGATTTTGCGAGTGTGGTAAATTCGGGTTACCGTATATTTCTTTATATATGCATTGAAGATTCGCGATTTTGCTATATCATGGTGCCTG
>NW_006284618.1:6205460-6215258 GCF_000327345.1 Myotis davidii | reverse complement strand
CTATTTGTTATCTTACTTCTATCATTGACAGTCCCTCTAGGTTGTGGGCTGCTTGCCTGTGTTCCTGAGAAGCATCTACGGTACCAGTCTATAGAGTGTTTTTTCTTTAGTGAATTACCGGTATGTTTACCGGTAATAAACTTGCACTGTTTTATGTATATGTTTGATTACATACAGCCTTGTGACAGTTTTCCTGCATGTCATAAGCATTTGAATATAAATTAAAATGTTAAAATCAAATCTGATATTGTTTTACCTTTTATTTGGTGTGTGGAAGGTGTGCGGAAGAGGGGGTAGTCTTATACGGCGAGTATATAACAAACTCTGTATTTTGAGTGGAAATGTTAGGGGGTCGTCTTATACGCCCAGTCGTCTTATACGCCGGCAAATACGGTACTTTTCTGGTTAAAAGTAGGTGGAGCGACATTAATTTAGTTGAGAAGGGATTTAAGAAAACGGAAAGGCTGGCTTTAGAGAGTTAGAAACATCAATGAGAGAGAAACATCCGTTCAGTTGCCTCCCTACTGGGAATGTGCCCGCAACCCAGGTACGTGCCCTTGACTGGAATCGAACCTGGGACCCTTCATTCAAACCATTAAAAAAAAGTTATGATTCAATTTGTCTTTTAAGTTGCATCATTCATAAATTAGTTATTAAATAGTGAAGTCTTCATTTTAGTGTAGTTTTAGGCCCAGTGTTGAATCCTAGGAAACTGTAATAGTGAATATGCTTTGAATATGAATTGAATTTTCAGTGTATTTCAAATACTGAATATTTTGAGTATGAGTATTCAAAATTATATTGGAGTGATGTGCTTGTAGTCATCTTGGCGACATTCCGTCGATTTCGTTGTCTCGCGTATAGGTGATCTACGCTTTTTGTTTCAGACAGAACTAGGTTGTGAGGATATATAGGCTATCAAGCAGCTTTTTCTCTGTCTCAGTGTTACTTGGTTAATTGTAAGGATTGCTCCTCAACATCTTTCCTTTTTACCTGTGCTTATTAAGAGCAGTGGATGATTAGCATTTTCCCGCTGTTTTTCTCCTTTAGCAAGAATAAGAGAATTGACTTTGATCTTCTGAATTCTTTAGTAAATCAAGCATTATGATGCTACACCTAGAGAGCATACTAATCTATGTTGTTCGTGATTGGAGAATGGCTATGTGTTTAAGATCCTTGGTTTGTGTTCCTTTCCCTCCCTTTGAGTCTTCGAACTGTTGGTTCATTTTCTGACTTGATGGTGATTACTGGCTGAAATGAAACGTTTCTGTTAGTGGCTTCCCTGCTTTAAGCTCCCTCCCTCCCACAGCACACTCTTAGTTTCTCCTCTCTCTTGCATTCTGAAATACAATTTCATTAAATCCTGAGAGAGCTAAGGTTTTTCTTTGGGAATTTATCTCCAGTGCCTGAAATTAAAAAAAGAAAATAGGATAGTTCTCTATGAAATCTTACATGCATCTTTGGAAAAATTTGTATTTTGTAAATGAAAGCAAACTTTTATGTTGGGGGCATATATTCAGAGGTGGAATTCTGTCGTTATTGTTTTAATAACCATGTCCTAATTATTTATAGCTTCCTGCTTGACATAACTCACTTCAAGAAGTGCACAATGTCAGAACGTGGAATTAA
Source organism: Myotis davidii (assembly GCF_000327345.1). Lineage (NCBI taxonomy): Eukaryota > Metazoa > Chordata > Mammalia > Chiroptera > Vespertilionidae > Myotis > Myotis davidii. Next base: position 6,213,629 of record NW_006284618.1, on the reverse strand, counting down.
GTGGGCTTGTGAATATTGTACGTATGAAAACTGGCCATCTGCAATCAAGTGCACTATGTGTCGTGCCCAGAGACCTAGTGGAACTATTATCACAGAAGATCCATTCAAAAGCGGTTCCAGTGATGTTGGTCGAGATTGGGATCCTTCCAGCACCGAAGGAGGAAGTAGTCCTTTGATATGCCCAGACTCTAGTGCAAGACCAAGGGTTAAGTCTTCATACAGCATGGAGAATGCAAATAAATGGTCATGCCACATGTGCACGTATTTGAACTGGCCAAGAGCAATCAGATGTACCCAGTGCTTATCCCAGCGCAGGACCAGGAGTCCCACAGAGTCTCCTCAATCCTCAGGATCTGGCTCAAGACCAGTTGCTTTTTCTGTTGATCCTTGCGAGGAATACAATGACAGAAATAAACTGAACACAAGGACCCAGCATTGGACTTGTTCTATTTGCACATATGAAAACTGGGCCAAGGCTAAAAAGTGTGTTGTTTGCGATCATCCCAGACCTAATAATATTGAAGCGATAGAGTTGGCAGAGACTGAAGAGGCTTCTTCCATAATAAATGAGCAGGACAGGGCTCGGTGGAGGGGAAGCTGCAGCAGCAGCAACAGCCAAAGAAGGTCGCCGCCCACCACGAAGCGGGACTCCGACGTGCAGATGGATTTCCAGAGGATTGAGTTGGCGGGCGCTGTGGGCAGCAAGGAGGAGCTTGAGGTGGACTTCAAAAAGCTAAAGCAGATTAAGAACAGGATGAAAAAGACCGACTGGCTGTTCCTCAATGCCTGTGTGGGTAAGTTTTTGCATTTTATTGAATGGGATGGGAAAAGTACTGACAGTGACATGAAAGATATAAGCAGGGTCAATATTACTTAGCATTTAGTTCATTCAGCATGATCTTGTTATAACTTTGTCCTAAATTGCCTCCGTTCCATTGTGTATGTGTCTCCATCAGTAGGGAGCAAAACTTTTAAGTTAAAGTGTTCTACACATCAGAATTAAAATACACACCTGGGGTTGCAAACGGCTGCTTGATGCACTGGAAGGAGCTGGGGCTGAAGAACACAGCTGCTGCTTCCGTGTGGTAAACAGTGCGAGCACCTTGTGATGGAGGAGCTGTAGTCAGATGTTAAAAATATCACAAAAATGTATGACTCCGAGAAGTTGCACAAACATAATAATGCTGACCTTGAAAATATGTCAGTTTAACATGACTGTCATGCAGTAAGTACTTACAAACTCTATGAAACTTGATTTCACAAGGCCAACTGATTCCACAGGTCAGTCATGATTTGTGGTTTTAGTGCTTTTCTAAGGAAGTTCTGGGTATTGGTCCCAGTTACTGGCTCAGAGCTGTTAAAGGATAGACATGTTGTAAGTTAATTATTTGTGATATAATTTCACAAAAGCAGTTGACTCTTCCATGTTTTCTTTTTCCTTTATTTTTTAAATCCTCATTGAGGATATGTTTATTGATTTAGAGAGAGAGAGAGAGAGAGAGAGAGAGAGAGAGAGAGAGAGAAACATTGATGTGATAGAGGAACATCAATCGGTTGCCTCCTGTATGCACCTCGACCGGGGATTGAACCCACAACCAAGGTATGTGCCCTGACCAGGAATCGAACCTGCACCCTTTTGGTATATGGGAAGATGCTCAATCAGCTGAGCCACATTTTTTCTTTTCTTTTGTTTTGAGAAATTTGATTTTGGATATTTGGATGGAGTGCTTTACATTGATACTCAGTTTTATAAAGGAAATGTTGAGTACCTACTAAAGTTAAACATCTTGTGGAACAATAGTTAAGCTTCAAACATGGCTTATCTGTATATATATTTTCCCCAGTATTAATTTCTCTCATTTATCCCCCTGAATATAGCCCCAAGAATACAGAAGCCATAACTATATGAAACCTGCAAGTCCTAAGAGGAAATTTACAAAAAAAAAAAAATCTGAGTTTTTTGTTTTAGTTTTGCCCTGGCAAAAAGAGTGTCTTGCAGATGAGCCCTCTGAACACCAAACCCAGCAGGCACTTGTGACGTAGCCCCACGTCCCTGCTCTGAGGACCAGGAGGGAAGCACCTTCCGCTTCTACCTGTGTGGCCCCAGTTCATCCTGGGGTTTTCTGCTCCGTCCCGAGTTGGGGCAACACAGAGAGTGGTTGTCTTTTTTTTTTAAATAAGGAAATACCAAAGGGTTTTATTTATTCACTTTAAGAAGTTTTTAAAATAAAATTATTTAACATATTTTTATTGATTTCAGACAGGAAGGGAGAGGGAGAGAAACATCAATGATGAGAGAGAATCACTGATTGGCTGCCTCCTGCACACCCCACACTGGGGATCAAGCCCGCAACCCAGGCCTGTGCCCTTGACTAGAATCAACCCAGGACCCTTCAGTCCGTAGGTCAACACTTTATCCACTTGAGCCAAACCGGCTAGGGCAAAAGGGTTTTGTTTATTATTAATTTTTTAAATTGAGGTCATATTCACATAGCAAAATTCACCATTTTGAAAGTGAACAATTCAGTGGCATTTAGTGCATTCATAGTGTTGTACAGCCACCACCTTTATCTGGTTCTGAAATACTTTCATCACCCCAAAAGGAAGCCCTGTACTGGTTAAGCAGTTACTTCATATCCCCTTCCCCCCTCCTTCCTGGTAACCAACAGTGCTTGTTTTTTCTGTGGACTTACCTGTTCTGGGTAGTCCGTGTAAATGGGCTCTTAGGTGATGTGACCTTTCGTATCTAGGCATGCTTATCTTTTAGTTTAGCTGCATGCCTTTTGGGACACTTTTAAAAACACTTTTGCAAGCAGTAGCGTACTATGCATATGTTTACTACAAGGTGGTGTTACAGTGCACATACGTTTATAGATGGAAATGAACTATATCACAATGATTCTTAACCTCTTTTGGGGCCATAGAATTCTCTAGGAATCAGGTTCATTTGCTCCTTCAGGTTAGTGGATCTCAGCATAAGAACTCTTGCTTTGAAGTGTTTTCTCTCCTTGAAACACAAGTTAGACCAACACGTATTACCTTGCCTTTAAGGCTATTATTTCTTGTCTTATGACTACTCTGTCTTCTTGCTGCTACCTTTTATTTCTTTACATATATTTTTCCTTTTCTTTTTTAAAAAAAAATATTTTTATTGATTTCCGAGAGGAAGGGAGGGAGAGAGAGAGAGAAACATCAATGATGAGAGAGAATCACTGATGGGCTGCCCCCTGCTTGCCCCACACTGGGGATGGAGCCCGCAACTCGGGCCTGTGCCCCGACCGGGAATTGAACCTTGACCTCCTGGCTCATAGGTAGAGGCTCAACCACTGAGCCCCGCCATTCTACTTCTGAGCAAACATCCTGTACCTCTTCAGATTCTAAGAGCTCTGAGCTCATTTTAAAGGTGGAATAAAAACTACTACCAGCATGACCAGTAGTGGATCTGGTCTTGTTTTATTTACAAATCAGTTTCTTTGCCGTTAAGTTCTGTTGCCACCCACTCCAGAGTTGCTTGGTGCTTAGGGCCACGGATTGACTGTGCTTGGTTTTGGTAATGTGGAGTCTGTCTTTCCCGTCAGGAGATGGTTTTGGCTGTTCACTGCACAACATGGCTCCCAAGTGCTGTACGCAAGATTATGGCCCTGTTTCTATTAGGCAGTCACACCCTGTTCTCTGTAATATGCTAACAGCATTGTTCCGTGTTTATATTTTGTTGGGTTAATTAACAGAAGTTCACATTTACCGAAATTTAATCTTTACTTGTCTGCTGGCCTCATGTTCTCCAGGTTTCATTAGGTATGTTGTATTACGGCTTGCTGATACACATTTAAAAGAATCATTTCAGCAATCGCTTCGGCAGCACATGTACTAAAAAAAATCTCCAGAGTATGTACACTAAGTCTAAAATGTATACTTACGACAAAACTGGCACTAAGTAATAAGAAACTGGACAATAAAAACAGCCTCAGGCCAGCTGGGTAGCCGGGGAAATAGGAAGGAGAAGATTGTTGTTGAGGAGGTCAAAGTAAACAGAGCCTCAGCAGCACTGAGCGGGCATCTGTCACGTGACTGGTGGGTGTAAGTTTCACGGCGGTGAAAGGAGTACTGTTACTTGAACTTTTTAAGAACATTTGATACCAAGGCAGCCAGATAAATAGGTCTACATGAAGCTGATTGCTAGGTCCGAAGGTAGTCTGTCACCTGCTACTGTTTCCCGGCATCCCATAGCCATAATATTTGAACTTGATTTTTAGTGTGGCATTTCTGTAGTTCTTGGTTTGTGTTCTTTGCTTGTGTTTGCCTGTTTTCAAGTTGGTATACCACAGTTGTTTGCACAGTCAACTTTCTATCTTTAGAATTTTTTCTGTCCTATGGAATTACTTTGTGCTAATTACCACTTCTGAGTTGCGAGCCCAGTATCAGATCTGTGTTCTAATATTTAATTTTTGGAGATCATCTTTTTGGGAATTTAGAGAGGAAGCTAATGAAATTGTTCACTGTTCTGATAGATTTGTTATGGTTATTTTTTAGTTTTCTGAAAAGGACTTTACATTTTATTTTTCATTACAGTTTACATTCAGTATTATTTTGTGTTGGTTTCAAGTGTACAGCATAGTGGTCAGACAGTCATACGCTTTACACAGTGTCTCCCTGTCATTTTCAGTTCCCAGCCGGCGAAGTGCTAGGTTGACTCTAGGATGCCAGTGGGCCGCTCCGGTTGCTTAGGAATGTGACTGAGCGCCCTCCTGGAAGACACTCTGCTGTTCAGTGACCTTTGTTCCTTAACAGGTTGCTTTACGTCATGAATAAAGGCAGAGCTTGAGGAAAAGGTCTTGAGTCTTCGGCATTTAAAATGATTAGATTTTAAATTACATTTTTAAAAACAAAAATGGTTTGAGTTAAAATATTCTATAAAAAGCTTTTAATAGAATCCAAAATATACACAGACTCCTGCAGCACATCTGTGGCACTGCCTCCATAAAAGGAAACAGAGTGCTGGCCTGCTGGCAGTGCCTTATGTGTCCTTGGTTCGCTGTGTGCTGCTCTTACCTGGGATGTGTGTGTGTCGCTATAGAAGCTCAGGTCTTGTCCTGGCCAGATGGCTCTGTTGGTTGATCATTGTCCTGTACACCAAAAAGGTTGTGGGTTCGATTCCCAATCAGGCCACATACCAAAGTTTGGTGTTTGATCTCCGGTCGGGGTGCCTATGGGAGGCAACCTATTGATGTTTCTCTGTCACATCAGTGTTTCTCTTCGTTCTCTTTCTTGAAAATCAATTAAAACGTCACCTTGGGTGAGGATGAAAAACCAAACCAAACCTCAGATCTTTTCGCTCCATACCCATCCTATCCAAGGCTGCTGATGTTACAGGAAATAGAGTTATTTTAGCACCATGAAAGGAGTGTTAGCTTTGGTTTCTGAGGCGTTCCTCTCGTCATATTGGAACTCTGGCTATACAAGCGCATTTTATGTCATGGTTTTTAAGCGAATTGTGATCATTCTCAGCAATATAAAGATCCCAGCCCTGACTGGTTTGGCTCAGTGGATGGAGCGTCGGCCTGCGGACTGAAGGGTCCTAGGTTCGATTCCGGTCAAGGGCATGTACCTTGGTTGCGGGCACATCCCCAGTGGGGGGTGTGCAGGAGGCAGCTGATCGATATTTCTCTCTCATTGATGTTTCTGACCCTCCGTCCCTCTCCCTTCCTCTCTGTAAAAAATCAATAAAAAATATATTAAAAAAAATAAGATTCCAGTCTGGGGAGCGCACACACATTTTCTTTCCCGTGGCCAGTGCAGCCTGGCTGTTGGAGGAGCTGGGGACTGATCCTGGGACAAAGGCGCTTTCAGGAGCAGCGTGTCACGGAGAGGCACGCGCTGGCTGAGCTGAAGGCCAGCGACATGCTTCTGGCCGCCTCTCATCTGCCTCGGGCAGGACTCCTGGCTTTGAGAACTGATGGAGTGCACAGGCCTGCCAGCGAGTCACGTGTCTCCGGGTGCTGAGGAGGGGAGTGTGACTGGTGATGCCTGGTTATGCGACACTGACACATGAATATGCATCATTATTTAGTAAAGGCTGTCGTTTTTAAAAGCACTGTATTACATGAACACTCTGAATTATGAAATCTGGATATATCATTTAAATATTAAATATAAAAAGATGTTTAGACTGCAGGGGACTTTACTGTTGACCATAAAATAATTTTAATTTTAAACATTTACTGAACTATGCACAGGGCTAAAACATCAAGCAGTTATAGATAGAAGAGTTTATAAAGGAAAGCACGTGTTTCTCTCTTCTCCACCTTCCATTCTGCTGTGCAGAGGCGGCCACTTTCCCCCATCAACCTTTTATTCCGAGGAGTTCAAACCCGTGGCAAAGTGACATGTCTAATACATGGACACATGCCTTCGACCTAGATTTGACCATTGTTACTGCCTCGCACTTTGCTCTCTCCCTTTCTCCGGCTCTGTCTTTCTGTGTGAGTTTTTCCTGAACCCTTGGAGAGCTAGCCGCAGATGTCTGAGCATTTTGCCTCTAAGTACTTCTATATGTATGTCATTTCTCTACAAAAACAGACATTTCTCTACGAAGCCATACAATGTAATTATCCAGAAAAATTTAATGTTCAAAGTCCATGTTTATTTTCACCAATAGTTACACTAATAGCTACTGCTCCAGTCCCATTCAGCTGAGGATTATACATGGTATTTAGTTGTTTTATCTCTTTAGTTTTCTATAAACAGCGCCCAGGTGTTTTTTGTTTTCCTTATTTACTCTTTAATGACATTAACATTTTCAGAGTCTAGGCCATTTATTTTACACAATGGTCCTCAATTAGGATATGGTTACATAAAATTTAAACATTTTATCTTTTTGGGGGGAGGAAGGAATGCTACATAGGTGGTATTTGAACAGCATTTCTAATATTTCTAATATCTCTTAATAATACCCTTTTATCATTTTTTCTTTTCTTTAAATTTATTTTAATTTTGGTAAAGTATAGGTAACAAAGTTTTCCATCTTGGACATTTTCAAGTGTATGGTGCAGTGGCACAAACTATATTCAAACTAGAGGCGCAATGCACAAAATTCGTGAAAGAGTAGGCCTTCCTTCCCCCAGCTGCCAGCACCGGCCTCCCTCCGGCTCTGGCTTGTCTGGAATGACATCTGGTCTAATTAGCATATTACCCTTTTATTATTATAGACTAGAGGCCCAGTGCACAAAAATTTATGCACTCAGGGGGGTGGGGGGGTCACTCAGCCCGGCCTGTGCCCTCTCGAAGTCTGGGACCCCTCGGGAGATAACGACCTGCTGGCTTAGGCCTGCTCCCGGGTGGCAGAGGGCAGGCCCAATCCCTAGGTGCAGCCCCTGGTCGGGCTCAGAGCAGGGCCAATTGGGGAGTTGGGGCGCCGCCCCCTGTCACACACAGAGCCGCAGGGTGATCGGGGTTTGGGCGCTGCCCCGTTACGCTGATCCCGGTGCCAGGAGGCCTCGCAGCTCCGCTGATCCCGGTGCTGGGAGGCATATTACCCTTTTACTATATAGAATAGAGGCCTGGTGCATGGGTGGGGGCTGGCTGGTTTGCCCTGAAGGGTGTCCTGGATCAGGGCGGGGGTCCCCACTGGGGTGCCTGGCCAGTCTGGGTGAGGGGCTGAGGGCTGTTTTCAGGCTGGGACTGACGCTCCCAACTGCTCATTTTTTTCTTTTTTTTTTTTTTATTCTGGGCCAGCTTTAGCTCTGAGGCTCCAGCTCTTAGGCCTCCGCTCCTGAAAGCAGGTATCTGGTTTGTTTCAGTTCTATAATCGAAACTCTGTATCAACTCCAGCTTTGAGATCCCAGGCGGCTGAAAGCTGGTTTCTGGGGTTTTGTTTAGCTCTATATGTTACAGTGTTTCTTAAACTGCAAGCTCAGAGGCCTGCAGCAGCAGGCGGAAAACGTTGGAGTCCTCCTTCACTGAAGCAAGGAAGCCTCATGTTCAGTTTAAGCTGCCTGGCTGCCGGCCGCCATCTTGGCTGGCAGTTAATTTGCATATCACCCTGATTAGCCAATGGGAAGGGTAGCAGTCATACGCCAATTACCATGTTTCTCTTTTATTAGATAGGATTGTTGTGCACCTGTAATCGCCATCCATCTCCACATCCCTCTTACAAAATGGAAACTCTATCCA
>NW_006284618.1:6197713-6205437 GCF_000327345.1 Myotis davidii | reverse complement strand
CCCCCCCCCCCCCCCCCCCCCCCCCCCCCATTCCTGGGAACCACCATTCTGTTTTCTGTCTCTGAGAAACTAACTGTTCTAGGGACCTCATATAAGTGGAATCGTACAGTATTTGTCCTTTTGTGACTGTTATGCCCAGATTTCAGGATCCCCAAGAGCCCACCAGGGAGCCAGCTGTGTCCGATGCAAAAGCAAAGAGTCTTTTATTCAAACCCGGGCTTGGCTCCCCTCCCTTCCTTACTGGCACAGCAGCAAGTGGAAGAGAGAGAGCTAGCCCGGCGGGAAGAGGAGTTTTATAGCGGGTAGAGTAAGGGGAGGAGAGTGGACTGTGGGCCCCACCGATTGGCCAGGCGCAAGTCGGTGTCTCGTTACACAGGATGTGGTCATATCTATGGCACGCACTTCCCTTGATTGTCATTGGTTAGTTCAAAGAAATCCTGGGCGTGGCTAGCAGAGGCTTGGGCTTTCTCGAAGAAGCCTTGCCGAGCACATGGCTGCCCAAAAATGGAGGATCTAGGGTAAGATGGAGGGCGTAGTCCTCGCCCTTTCAGTGACGAGTTTATTTCATTTAGTGTGATGTCTCAGCCGTCATCCATGTTGTAGTATGTGTCAGAACTCCCCTTTTAAGACTGGATAATACTCTATTTTAAGGGAGGGGAGCAGATTACCACCATTATTTTGGGGATATTTATTATTTTAAGCTGGTTATTTTTAAGAAACAGAAGACCCAGAGAGAACCTTTATCTTTCTGTAGCTGCCCCGAATAATATAGCTAGAGGAACCTCTACTCCAGGGGAGCTGTCATCGTATATCAGCGGTTCTCAACCTGTGACCCCTTTGGGGGTTGAACGACCCTTGGGGGGCTGCAGGAGGCAGCTGGTCAATGGTTCTCTCTCATCATTGATGTTTCTATCTCTCTCTCCCTCTCCCTTGCTCTCTAAAATCAATAAAAATATATTTTAAAATTTTTTTCTCCTGCTATGCTGCTAAGTTATCCTGGCTGAATTTGAAACCAAATTTCACAGGCGAGAAAACCAGTCTTCCTCTCCCTCTATGTGAAAGGGTCGTTTGACCCCCCAAAAGGGTCACAGGTTGAGAACCGCTGGGGGTTGAGAACAATAGAAAGTTCCGCTCTCACGTATATTGCCTAAGACCATTGGAAACACATATAGAATTCCAGATTGTTTTTGTGATTCATCACTATGCTTTAATTATGTTCAATTTGTAACCATGAAATTGGGGGTCACCACAACATGAGGAGCTGTATTAAAGGGTCACGGCATCAGGAAGGTGGAGAACCACTGTCATGTATGAACTCTAGTGTACCATGGATCAAGGTCTCCAGTGTCCCATTGGTCAAGCGGTCCCAGCAAACATTTGCTTACCAGACCTAGGCTTTTCCATCTCCATGTGAATTGCCTTCCTCCCCTTTGCAGTCCCAGACTACAACCCCACGTTGTCCCCAGCTCAAGACGGCTTAGTGCCTGCTCTGTTCTTCGGGAGCCCCTGCTTGCACACACACGGTCACATTGGGTGGTTTTCTCCCCCACAGACGCGTGCAGCACATTCTGTGTGTCCGCTTGGGGATGTGTTTGAGAGCCTGAGAGGCGGGTCACACCCTGAAGAGCTGGCGTGGGGCTGAGGAGAGGCATGAAGATCTTCCCAGGATTTTGTGTGGACGCTTGGGTTGGAGAGCAGTGTCCTCTCCCCAAACACAGGACATGGGAACGTGCCCGTTAGACACGCTGGCGAGTGGGTGGTTCCGTGTATGGACCTGACACTACGGAGGGAAGTCTGCCACCCAGCGTCTTCGGGTCCCGGGGGGCCATGACCTGACTGCAGCGTGGGACCTGCTCTTCCCTGGCAGAGTCTGGGGGTTTCTTGCGTTGTGCTTCTACCCGGGCACCTTCTTAGGGTGGACTAACAGCTCTCCAGCATTTCTTCCGATTTGATTCTCTGTTTTAATTCTGAGTATTTTGGCTAAAAGAAAGTTATACAGATTTAATATGAACAATAGAAAGTTCTCTCTCATGAGAGGTTTTCCTTTTATTTTCCCCCTCCCCCCCACCCACCTGCTTTTAAATGTTCATTTACCCTCTGGTTTTCTCACCTGTTAAAGGGAGTGGGCTAGACTATTCTGTTTCTCCAGGCCTACCTAAAATACTATTTTCCTAAAATCTAAAATTTGGTTTCAAATTCAGCCAGGATAACTTAGCAGCATAGCAGGAGAAAAAATTTTTTAAATATATTGTTATTGATTTTAGAGAGCAAGGGAGAGGGAGAGAGAGATAGAAACATCAATGATGAGACAGAACCATTGACCAGCTGCCTCCTGCAGCCCCCCACTGGGGATGTGCCCTTGATCGGATTCAAACCTGGGACCCTTAAGTTTGCAGGCTGATGCTCTATCCACTGAGCCAAACCAGCCAGGGCAGCAGGAGAAGTTTTTACTTGAGGTCAGAAGAGCTTGTGGGATTTGATTTCGGGGTGACTGGTTCTGCTGCTCCCTATTTCATGACGAGAGCCCTGGGTTTCTAAGAGCCAGAGGATCCCCTCCGTTGACTCTCTCGGCCATATTTTAAGTGAACTTTGCAATTTGAACTCACACCATCTGTTTTAATTCATTACCACTTGTCCTCATCTCTGATCACCTTCCAAAGGAACTTTGTGACATGTTCCTGCGAATCCTCCCACTGCGCTTGGCGCCGTTCTCCTGTGTGTGCGAGCATCTGCTTTCTTAGGGAGGTACCAGCATTCAGGCCTCGTTTCCCGTGACTTGGGGCATTTATATTTCCATAGCAGTGGGGTTGCTAACAATCTGATCAGAGGCAAGGAGGTAAGCTCTCCAGAGGATAAGCTGTGTTTGGCATAGTTTGTCATGATTAATAATAGAACATTTAAGAGCCTAATTAGAAACTCTTTTGACTTCCTGTCATTGACTCTCATATTTATTTCTACAGAGGATGTTTTCATAATGGAGTGAGTTTATGGAATGAGTTGAGTAGAAGCTCATCTTGATATAGTATAGATTAGTTTAAATTAAGGATTTATTTCCAATTGTGATTCTCATCTCTTGGCGTTTTGAAAGGGTTATGACTTTATAGCACTATTGTGGGAATAGAAGTGGAAGATTTTAACTTGTTGCCATTGGTTAGTGTATGAAAAATACATCTAGAGGTGATCTGTTTCGTCTGCTCAAACTATTTTGGGGATTGCCACGGAGCTTGCACCTACTTGAAGGTACACTTAAAACGATTGCCCTAACCGGTTTGGCTCAGTGGATAGAGCGTTGGCCTGCGGACTGAAGGGTTCCGGGTTCGATTCCGGTCAGGGGCATGTACCTTGGTTGTGGGCACATCCCCGGGGGGGGTGGGGGTGTGTGTGTGCAGGAGGCAGCTAATCGATGTTTCGCTGTCATCAATGTTTCTAACTCTATCCCTCTCCTTTCCTCTCTGTAAAAAATCAATAAAATATATTTTAAAAAACCCACAAAAAAAACCCACAAAAAAACTATTGCTCGTTTTATTTACGAAGCAGCTCCTGGTTAAGCCGGTTTGGCTTATTGGAGGGCATTGGCCTGTGGACTGAAGCGCCCCGAGTTACGCTCTGGTCAAGGGCATGCACCTCGGTTGCAGGCTGGATCTTAGCCCTGGTCAGGTGTGTGCAGGAGGCAACCAAACCATGTGTCTCTCTCACATTGATGTTTCTCCCTCTCTGTCTCTTCCTCTCCCTTCCACTCTCTCTAAAAATCAATGGAAAAATATCCTCAAGTGAGGATTAACCAAAAGAAAAAAAAAAGGAAAGAGATTGTTGTGACTAAACCAAGTTCCTGATGGAACTATAGCCAAATAGTTAGGAGTATAAAGAAAAGGCATTCAGGGTGGCATAGTTTCCTTTTAATCTGCAAAACCAGCCAAGTGAGTTAAACTCTGCTAGAGGAAGACGCACCCAGACACTAGCCAGCCACAGCCGCAGCTTTCTGCTGCCCATGGTGAAGGAAGGGCGTTCTGAACATTCCCACTTAAAACCAACTTTTCTCTTTAAGGGCTCCTGACAGTGTGCAAGCTGGCTCCAAGCGCACCCTGACCCCCCAGCATAAGGCACGCTGTGCTCTCACAGCTACCATAGAACTCCCGGGTAGAGGTGGGCTGGCCGTGTGGGCTCAGGTAAGTCCTGGCTTTTTTTTTAACCATTTGGCATTCTTTTCAAAGTCAGTTACCATTATGGTTTTGTCATAAAATAAAATCCGGCAAAACTTTGAAAACTGTGCCATACATGGGGGAAAAATAAGTCTGTTTTCTAAACATCTACAAGCCAGCTCCATCTCCCGACCAGGAGTTCCGTAGTAGCTATGAGGTCCCTGCGAGCTATGCCTGTGGCTCCGAACGCAGGGGACGAAGCAGGTGTCCAGCTGCTCGTAATGAAAACACAGCAGTGAATAAACAGCAATACAGGGAGAGACCGTTTTGCATACTCACAACTGTTAATCTACTTTTGCCCACTCTGTATATTAAATTCTGGCCCAGCTACACAACAATAATATATGTGTTTGTTTTCTTTAACAAGTTTATATTTTAGTAGAGGCCCGATGCACAAAATTCGTGCAAGAGCTGGCCTTCCCCCAGCTGCCGGCACCGGCTTCCCTCGCAGCCGGAAGGTTGTCCGGTCTAATTAGCATATTATGCTTTTATTATTATAGATAATCTATAATATGGTATCTTTCATTTACTCTCTGGTCTTCATGTTTAAAGTCTCCTAACACTTCTTTATCTGTAACTGCTCCACTGCTTAGCCAGGCATGTATTTCATTCCATCAGTTTTGAATTAAAGCCTAAAAGCTGATCTTCTCGGAGTGGCTTTAGCTGTCCTTTATTTGCCTTCTTAGTGTGAATGGGGAAGTGACGGCCGTGTCAAAGCACTTGTGAGAGAGGCAGGCTCAGTTACTCTTGGAGGCAGGTGAGATGTCCGCAGCCAGAAGCATCTGGACTCTCCTCTGCTAGAACGACCCTGCTTTCCCCGCTCTCTGATGTTGAGATTTTACCGCTGACAAGGATTTGCTCTTTCACTACCTACCAACTCCTCTACCTTCCTACTTGCCTTTTATTCCCTAATATTAACGAGTGGTAGAAATGCAATGTTATATGAGGAACTCAAAGGCATTTTGTAAGTTATTTAGCACATACGCTGTTTTACCCCCCAAGTAGAAAACATGTGGTAGCTAAGTTTTTAGGTTACCCAAGTGTGGGCCAACCCCTTTTGAACACCATGTGTACAGGGATACCCACCTTTCAAGAAACTGCCTAAACTTGATCAGTGGCTCCCCTGGGACGATGTGTAATAGAACATACCAGTAATGAGGACCGGTCCGTGATTCTCTTGTGAAATTTTATTTGTAATAAATTTACTCACCTTTGTAGCTGAAAACTCTCCAGTAACTGGTGAGCTTTTAATTACGGTTCATGAAAAAAAATACATTCCCAAGACATCGGATAATAAATTGCTTTCCTTTTAAATACTACTTTGTGCCTATACTTAAGTTTGTGTTTTTCATGTTCTGAGAAGTTTGGAGAATTTCACACTGAAGAATGGAGGGCAGCATCTCTATTCACCCTCACCCTCTGCCGGGGACGTGCAGTCGCACCTGCAGGTTATGCAGAGCTGGGGTGGGGACGAGCCTTGGTCGGGTTAGGAATTGCACTCTGTCAGCTCACCCCTGGCAAGTTCTGTTCGCAGGTTTAAACCCTGTATTTGGAGGCATACGGGGTGACGTTGTAACCAGGACTCGGAAGCCTCTTGCTCACTTTGTCCTGCTATTTGGTATCTAGTCTGTACTCCCCCCTCAGGCTGTGCTCCCGAGTCTCTACTGACAGAAATCCCTCAGAAGCTTTAGAGAGGAAATGAACTCCTAAGCAACACTGTCTAGAGGAGGTGCTCAGCGGTGAGGTAGCTGAAAATAGGAACATTGTGATTTGGAAGATCTCCCCTTTGTCCAGACAGAAGACAGACATTGCTGGTGAGCTTCAGGAGAGAAAAGCACCCGCGTGCGTTGTACACGCTCACACCGTGCGGCTGGCCTTCCTCCGACCTCAGGGCGGGGTCGGACTATTCGGGCCTTGGTCTGCCTGCAGAAGTGCTGAGAGCATTTCTGTGTCACACCGCAGGGTGTTTGGAAGCCCTTTATGTCTTGGGGTGGGGTTCCAGCTGTCCCTGCCTTTACATTGAGGAACGCATTGGTCTCCACTGCTGGGAACAGAAATGCGCCTCATGGATTCCGCACCTGGAAAGGTGTGGCTGGAGAGGGGTCATTTCTCTGGGGACAGGATGTAGATTTCCAGAAGGGTTTTTGGCCCCAGAGCTTGAACACTTCCGATGCTGGCTGTTCCTGGCGTACACATGTGATGACAAAGGACAGTTCTGAGTTGAGGAATCATGTTTTACTGTCTTGGTGTTCCTCACGTGGCCTAGCGTAGTGCTCTGCATGTCACCGCACCTAGTGAGGTGGGAATTGAATTCTCATTTTAAAGCTTGTTCATTTTTAATAACTGTGCCATGTCCTCCTCCCAGGAATAGCTCTTATTTATCCAATTCCTAATTCAACAGTGCAGTGACAGACACTGTAGACTACACTAAGCATAGGCTGGGTTAGTGCCAGGACCCACCCGCAGTCTCCTGGGCCTGCAGTCGTGGTGCTTGCCTTATTTTCAGATGTTTGTGGTGCGTTTGAAGCTCGCCAGCACCTTTATTTTTTCTGTCAAGGCTTCGTGACTAGGGTCACTGCCTTCACCCAGCGTTAATTTGTGTTGAGATTAATAATGTGGTTCAGTGGGAATGTAAAGTTCCTTATGGATTTGGAGAAGGTGATACTTGTTTTATCTCTCCACTTGCTGTTTATTTTTATTTATTGATTTATTCTTTAAATATATATTTTATTAATTTTTTTACAGAGAGGAAGGGAGAGGGAGAGAGAGTTAGAAACATGGATGAGAGAGAAATATCGATCAGCTGCCTCCTGCACACCTCTTACTGGGGATGTGCCTGCAACTAAGGTACATGCCCTTGACTGGAATCGAACCTGGGACCCTTCAGTCCGCAGGGCGACGCTTTATCCACTGATCCAAACCGGCTAGGGCTCCACTTGCTGTTTAATGTTTTGTTTTAGCACGTTTTTGTTCAGAATCATCCGCTTCAAGTGTTACTGAAGTTTTAATAATTCTTAATGGGTGTAAGAGAGACTTGACTGAGAGATTCTGACGTCAGAATATTGCTAGCTTGCACTTAACATTGAAAATGGTTTAATTTCTCTACGTTGTTTCAAAGCCACCGCAGTGTGGAAGGCTCAGCCCTCGTTTTGAGTTCCTTTGAAAAGGCAGCTCGGGCTCCGCGCCCAGTGCTCAGGAAGTAGGGAGGGCAGGCGCCAGGTCTGGTGAGGGCTCCTCTCACACCAGATTCCCGGTCTCCCCCCAACTCCTCTATTCTGATCACTCCTCTGACCCCCACGAGCGAGCAGCCAGCACTGAGGGACGGTAAGTGCCGCGCCTGATGGGGGGGTGGGGGCGCAGTTCCCGTTCTGGGAGAGAGTGAAGGGCGGTGAGTCCCCTGACTTTACGTGTGTTCTTGAGGGCATTTATGCTGTGCCGACCCAGGAAGCACGGAGAAACATGTAGAGTTTAGAGCGGATGCTGCAGGTTCATGCTTTTTGGAGAAAATAGAATGACACTCATTTT
>NW_006284618.1:6191319-6197572 GCF_000327345.1 Myotis davidii | reverse complement strand
GCCCGTCCGCCTTCGACGTGGGCTACACGCTGGTGCACCTGGCCATCCGCTTCCAGCGGCAGGACATGCTCGCCATCCTGCTCACGGAGGTGAGTTCAGCAGAAACACTTTTTACGGCGGAAATGTGTTCTGTTTTTTTCTCTTGTGTGTTCCTTTTTTTTTATGTGACAGTGTTTCTCCAACAGTTCTTACAATGTTTCTCTAAACAGTTCTGAAATGTTTCAGATTCTTTTATCCCCTTTAAAAAATTATATTAAGCTTGAGACTTAAACAGTATATAATTTTTAAGGGTATATGCTTTAAAACAGGACATTTTGCCACAATATTGAGTTATACTTGACTTAAAAACTGGGATGTATCTGTTATTCATTCCACTAACAAATATTTACTGTGGACCTACCATGTGCCAGGCACTGCTAAAAAAGGGGTATGACCTTGTACACATTTACAGTACTCATTGAAAAAGCCCACATGTAAGTGAGCCCACGCAGTTCAAACCCGTGTTGTTCAAGGTTCAACTGTATATTGAAATACAGTTATCACAATGCTAAATCAAATCTGTGATATATAAGAAAATGCCTTTTAAATTTAGGCACAAGGTTAGTAAAAATGTAGGATTTAAATTTAATTAAAATTGCTATTCAAGTTCATGGGCCCTTGCCCAAGTTCACGGCCCAAAGTTAAGGGCTACTGGCCTAAGGAGATGGTTGAGTCCTGAGGTGGGAGAGGCCAGAGTTGGGGGCAGGGTTCAGGGACAGTCATGCTCCAGGGCAGGGCGCAGGGGACGGGGAGGCCAGCCTCCAGCTGTTGGCAGCTTTCCTGTTTCAGTCCAGTCATTTTTGGAAAAATTCCCCAGATTTTCGGAAAGGGACCGAAGGTTGGCAGGTTGGAATAAGCTAATTTTAACTTACTTTTGGGATTCATTTTAACACTGGTGTGAAACAGGCAGTTATTTTCTGAGCATATTTAATATTTGTTATTAACTTAATTAGGGTCCTCCTAAGCTGGCCTTTGCTAAAAAGTCCTCAGTCTGATGGAGGTACATTCGCTGAGGTCGACCCCTTCCAACTCTCCCATCCACAGTCGTCTTGTGTACTTGTTTCATCTATCTCCTTTCGTTCATCCTCTCTATATATCCAAACCATCTCAACATACCTTTTTCAATCCTTGACACTACATCTTCTTTCATTCTACAACGTTCCCTAAAATTAACTTAATAGACTTTACTTAAAGTTTTAAGTCAACTTCGCACTGTACACGCACGTGGTATTTTGTGGAAGAGCCACACTCAAGGGGCCAAAGGGCCGCATGTGGCTTGCGAGTCGCGGTTTGCCGACCACCGGGTCAGTGGGACCGAATTGTCATGGAGCGTTTCAGAATGACACGACGGGTGGCTGCGTGGGGGATGCAGGGTTTTTGAAACTGTTTACTTCCCTTAATAGCAGTTACAGTTGAGCTCTCTGCATATATTACGTAGATGACATGATCCGTAAAGCTTACTCTCTGGCGGCTTATTAGAAGATTGGGACCTTCCATTCGGGAAGCCCGCTGGGTCGTGGCTGCAGTCTGGCCACCCCGGACTCACGCGTTGCCTCCTGTCGATATCAGCCTTGACCCGGCATTCTCTGCGTGCCAGGAGCCCAGCTTCAGTGGGAAGTGACATCTTTCCATCATCTGTTGCTGTTGGTCATTTAAAAGGAGAGTCTAGCCGTTCCCGGCCGGCTCTGTGCGGGGCTCACTGCCCAGCGCTCCTGTTTCTCTCCTGAGGGCCGGGCTTCCAGCGTTTGCTGTCTTGTCTGTTCCGCCCGTGGGGAAGCCAGGTGCTTTGTAAAAATCCAGAATTATAGAGATGGGGAGGGCCTTGAAGTCAGCAGGCACTAACCCTTTATAAATAGCGTGTTTGCTTTATTCCAGGTCAGGGTACTTGAAACAGTCTCAGCGGAGTGGGAGAGAGGAGTGTTTCTGCCTTTCCCCATGTGCTGGAATTCCGTTTTTAAGAATGTTTTTATTGGGGGAATGATGGGTAGCCTCAATGTAGGTTGTG
This sequence comes from Myotis davidii, assembly GCF_000327345.1. Lineage (NCBI taxonomy): Eukaryota > Metazoa > Chordata > Mammalia > Chiroptera > Vespertilionidae > Myotis > Myotis davidii. The sequence goes on along the minus strand of NW_006284618.1, from coordinate 6,195,528 downwards.
TACTGTCCTCCCTCCCCTCCTAGGATGAGCCTTTGGGAACACCACCATTTTACATATGTTTTCATATGTACACCTTTGTATATTTCCTTGGGAATAAATTCTTGGGAATTACTGAGCCAGAGGCTAACTGGCTGTTTTCCTGGGATGATGTACTGATGCCCCTGCACTGGCAGGGAAATTATACCATACCCAGCGCAGTTTAAAATTCAAAAAACAAAATACCGCCTCCGTTCCTGGGGATGCTGGGAAGCCCTTTGAACACTGGTGTCGTCTGCTCCTGCTGGCACAGGGTGCAGAGGAACGTGTCTTTGTGTTGAAGGTGTCTCAGCAAGCAGCCAAGTGCATCCCCGCCATGGTGTGTCCCGAGCTGACGGAGCAGATCCGGCGGGAGATCGCGGCCTCTCTCCACCAGCGGAAGGGGGACTTCGCTTGCTACTTCCTCACCGACCTGGTCACGTTCACGCTGCCGGCAGGTGACTCCACATTGCAGTGGGAAAACACTTCCACTATTACAGTAATTTTTTATGTCTAGAGAATGTTTCTCTCAGGAAGCTTTATGTGTGCATCGGCAGTTACTTCACTCTCCTGTGTTTACTGGAAGTGACCAGTGCAGGAGCGACTCGTGAACTTACAGTGGATCTGGGAGGAGGACAGCCACTGGTGACTGACTGCCTTGTGGGCCTCACATATTTTAAAAATCTGCCGAACCCATTTGTTTTTCCCTTTGGTTTTATTTTAAAGTATTATCAGTCTACTTTTTTTCTTCTTCTTCTTTTCATGCCTAATATTTTGAAATTAAGAATCAAGTTGTTTGCCCTAGATGGTTTAGCTCAGTGGATAGAACATTGGCCTGCAGACTGAAGGGTCCCAGGTTCGATTCCAGCCAAGGGCACACGCCCGGGTTGCCGGCTCAGTCCCCAATGTGGGGCATGCAGGAGGCAGCCAATCAATGATTCTTTCTCATCATTGATATTTCTCTCTCTCTCTCTCTCTCCCCCTCTTCCTTCCTCTCTGAAATCAATAAAAAAATATATTTTTTAAAAAAGAATCAAGTTGTTTGAATCAAAGATACTGGCATTCTTTTGAAAGGATCATTTACTTTCTTGTTGCATTGATTTCTACTATATCTTTAAAGCAACTTTTCATTTTTCATTCAATAAATGCACCAAACACCAAAAGTTTCAAAAGTATCTTCCATCTTGGTTCTGAGTGTTTTCAGCTTTTATATTCAGATGTGAACAGGAGCATTTACAAATGGTAGGAGATAATAACTAAGCCTTTTTAAAAGAATACGTTTTTATTGATTTTTTGAGAGAGAAAAGGAGAGGGAGAGAGAGAGAGAAACATCAACATGGGAGAAAATCATTGATCAGCTGCCTCCTGCAACCTGGGCACGTGCCCTGACTGGGAATCGAACCAGCGACCTCTTGGTTCATGGGTTGCTCAACCCCTGAGCCCCGCTGTGTCAGGGCTGGTTCAGTAACTTTTATAAGAGGGCTCTAAAGTCTGAAAAATTAACAGGCCTGCGCAGAGACTGAGAATGTGGGTAGAGAATAGATGAAACTTCGTGTCGTTATTATTATTATTGAATATCAGATAGCCTTATTATTTTTTGTCCTTTTATCTCATCTTTATTGAGCTGTGATTGACATAAAATGAACAGATATTCAAGTGGCAACTTGGCCAAAACCGGTTTGGCTCAGTGGATAGAGCATCAGCCTGTGGACTGAAAGGTCCCAGGTTCGATTCCGGTCAAGGGCATGTACCTGGGTTGCGAGCACATCCCCAGTAGGAGGTGTGCAGGAGGCGGCTGATCGATGTTTCTCTCTTATTGATGTTTCTAACTCTCTATCTCTCCCTTCCTCTCTGTAAAAAATCAATGAAATATATTTTTTAAAAAAAATAAAGTGGCAACTTGGATGTGAGACATAGGAAGACTTCCTAAGACTCCTTTTCTTTGTAGATATTGAGGACTTGCCTCCGACTGTCCAAGAAAAGGTGTTTGATGAGGTGCTGGACAGAGATGTTCAAAAAGGTAGGCGTGGGGCAGCGTGGGGGCCCCCTCCGTTCCGGAAACTCTGTTCTTGGCCGAGTAGTGGTTTGCAGTCCTTTAGTGTACGGTCACGTTGTTTTATTTTTACTTAAATTAAAAACGTAAATCCTTAAGGATGTCGTGTGTGCTGTTAAAGGCTCATTCTCAGCTGTGACAGTGAACAAATAACAGTGTAAAAGGTGTTCAACTGGTTTTCAGCTTCTTATTCCATATGACTTCAGAAAATTAATTGTGAATAATGTAACTAATTAATAAATAATTTAACCTAGAGCCACAGCTGTTTGGGCTCCTCAAAAGGTTTATATTTCACCTGACAAATTGATTTAGGTGTTTATTCGTAGATGGCACACAAACCCACTGACACCTAGAGAGTAAGCTCTCTCCTCCGTCAAGTCGCTCTGAGCAGGTGTGACAAGAACCTGCTGTTTCCCTCCCTCATTAGAGCTGGAGGAGGAGTCTCCCATCATAAACTGGTCCTTGGAGCTGGCTACGCGCCTGGACAGTCGGCTCTACGCCCTTTGGAACCGGACGGCGGGGGACTGCCTGCTGGACTCAGTGCTGCAAGCGACCTGGGGCATCTACGACAAGGACTCGGTGCTGCGGAAAGCCCTGCACGACAGCCTGCACGACTGTTCCCACTGGTGAGCGGCTGCCGGGCCCGCCCGGGGCGGGGGGCGCTGCTCGTCTGGGCCAGGTTCTGGGGAAGCTCAGGAAGAAAAAGCCTGGGTTTGGACGTGGAGACACTTGAACATCTCAGTGGTTTTTAGACCCTTTTGCCGAGCTTTAAAGTAGAAATACTGGAAGTTGTAGTAGGAACCGTATCCACTAATACGGTCTTTGCTCCTGTTTGTAAGTGGCTGTATTTCACTCACCTTTAAAAGATAGTTGCCATTGTATTGTGAGCGCCTTTTCTTCCTGAGGCGCAGGTGGTTTTAAGACCATTTTTTTATGTTGCAGTACAGCTCTGATAAAACAAGTTTACCCACTGAGGGGTCAGACACTGGAAACGATGCCTGTTTCTGAATCAGTAGTTTGGTCTTTACATTTATTTGACTTAGGCTATTTTCTTGGTTTTGTGCATACAGTGTCATTTAGTTATAAATGAGGAAATTGAGACTGAAAGAGGCTAAATTAAACTTACCATTGTCGAAGTTAGTAAGTAGCAGGGGTCATTTAAAAAGGTACTATTTTCCCTACCTCAGTATCAAAACGTGCTTTTTCTGTCACACACCTACCTAATTGAATGCTGACACAGCAGAGATCATGGCCTGCTCAGGTAACTGTATTGCCTTAGTATCTTCACACACTCCCTGAGCACCACTCACTGGCTGTACGTGTTTGTCGGTGTGTAGGGTGACGTGAAGCCCATGAGACTGGAAACTCCCCGGGAGGTGGTGTTGTCTTTCGCTGTGGAAGCTTCAGGGCCCTGAGTGGCCTGACGGGTAGAAAGCACGCGGGGAGCACCGGGTGGAAGCTTCTCTAGAACCAGAAGGCGGGGAGCTGGTGCCTGAGCCCCGTCACCGCTGAGCGAACGCTGCGTAACCCCTGCAGGCACCGGGAAAGCCCTGGCCAGCCCGCCTGGTGCCCGAGGGGACGTGTCGGCTACGGAAAGCGTGTCCCTCAGAAGGGATGGTTCTCACCTTACCTTCACTTCGGTCTTCGCTGTTTGATGCTCTTTATGTAGCTCAGGGTTTCTGATTTATATATAGATTTTCTCTCTAAAGAATTTTCGGCATTTTTTGTGAGGCAGGAGCATGGCAACAAATTCTTTGAATTTTTGTCTGAGAAAGTCTTTAGTTCTTCCCTTTTGAAGGATAATTTCACAGGGGACGAATTCTAGGCGGTGTTTTTTTCTCCAAACTTTAAAAATATTTCATTCCATTTCCTTCTTCTCTGCACGGTTTCTGAGGATGAATGGGAAGTAATGAATTCTTTGCCTGTGAAGGTGGGTTCTGCGCACTGTAGTTTACAGGTCTGCCTTGGAGGTTTCATTCAAGAACTCTTCTCTAATTTTCTGTGGTTCGAGTACGATCCTGCCTACTTAACGATTCTCTGGCATTTTCCTCAGTGTTTTCTTAGCCTCTTGGGTTTGTGGTCTGACATTAGTTTGGGGAAAGTCTGTCATTAGTGTTTCAAATATTCTGTCCCCCCCGCCC
>NW_006284618.1:6188673-6191122 GCF_000327345.1 Myotis davidii | reverse complement strand
TTCCATGATGTTGCACAGACATCTTCTGCAGCCCTCAGTTCGGAATTCTCTCTCTCATTTCCATTCGTGTTCTCGTTCTTTTCCACTTGGGAAGTTTCTGTTGTCACGCCCTCCAGCTGCGGTGTCTCCTCAGGGGCGATCCTCCGACGGGCCCCTGGGAGGCAGTCTTCCTCTCCGCCTCGGTCCTCTCAGCATTTCTTCTCGGCTCGCTAAGGATTGCCAGCTCTGTTGACATGCCATCTGTCCTGCCCGCTGTCTGTTACCCGTCAGAGCCCTTAGCATATGAATCATGTTGTTTTAAATTTTAAAAGTAACATTTGAAAGCATTATTCCTATGTTTGTCTAAGAATTTTACAGTTCCAGCTTTTACATTTAGTGTCTTATGATCTGTTTTGAGCTGATTTTTGTTGAAGGTGTGAGGCAGTAAAACCATTTGCGTTGCTTGTGGGTGCCTGACTGTCCCGGGTCGTTGATGGAAGAGACTCTTGTTTTCCCATTTGATTGCTCTGGCGCTTTTGTTGAAAATCATCTGACCATAACAGTAGGGCTGTTTCTGAACTGTTTTCTTGCTGTTGACCTGTCCGTCTGTAGCCAGCATCAGCCGGTCTGAGGATGGTAGCTTTGTGGCAAGTTTCAAGATCAGGAGGTACTGCTTCCCGGTCTTCTTGCTGTTCTGAGTCCTTTGGGTTTCCATAGACATGTCAGGATCCATGGGATCAGTTTCTGCAGCGTCGTCCTCGGGGACTTGGGTCGGATTGCCTGGCTCTGGGTGGAGCTGCGGAGCACCAAGGTGGACGGTGTTGAGTCACGGACACCGAGTGGGTTTCTGAATGTTAAGCCAAACTCGCGTTGCTGTCCCACTGGTCATCGTTGCTGGATTTCGTTGGGTTGTCTGTTCTTAACGACCCGGGTAGTTTCAGAGTTTGTCTTTGTGGGCGTGTTTATTTGACTAGCTTATTTTTTAAAGGACATATTTTTTGCACTTTCTTGTCGTACAGTCTTCTTTGAGGAGTTTTGAATACCCCATCATCATTTACTTTCTGGCAGATGTAGCGATCTCATTTATAAAATGACTCTAGGACCTGACCAGTTAATTTCCAGCTGTGCACATCTTTTGGTTTGTGGCAGCTTCCTATGTTTGATATTTCTCCGTGAACTTTTCAAAGCAGGGTATTTGTTATTGGCGCATTCAAACGTACTTTTGCATTTCTTAGGTATTTTAAAGGGATATCCATATTTTATTTTTAAGACACTTGACATTAAAACTTACACTCCTGGTAAAAAAAAAAAAAAACCCACCTTGATTACCTGGAGTAGAGAATTCTTTCTAATCAACCAAGAGTTAGACCCTGTCACATCTGTTTCAGTCGTTTTAGAAAATCTAAGCTACAGTCACTTCCTGGTCAGAGTCCCCTTGCAGCGCCTGTGGAGACACCGTGATCCTGCCACGCTGAACTGCTTTGTGTGTGTGCACTGGAACTTTAAACAATAGCAGCAGGGATTCACATACATACAAGAAAAGTACCTGGGTTTTTAAGTCTTTACTATCAGCCCAGTGCACGAATGTGTGCACCGGTGGTGTCCCTCGGCCTGGCCTGCGGGATCAGGCTGAAACCAGCTGACTTCCCCTAGGGGTCCTGGATTGTGAGAGGGTGCAGGCCAGGCCGAGGGACACCACCGGTGCACGATCAGGGCCAGGGAGGGACGCGGGAGGTTGGCCAGCTGGGGAGGGACCGTAGGAGGGTTCCAGGGCGCATCTGGCCCATCTCACTCCATCCCAATCAGCCGGACCCCAGCAGTGTCTGCCCCCCTGTATCATTAGCATATTATGCTTTGATTGGTTGAACCGACGACCAGACATTTAGCATATTAGGCTTTTATTATATAGCGTGAGAGAGAAAGTTGATGTGTCAGGTTAAATGTCTGTCTTTACTTCAGAGATCTTTGCTGGCTTGTTTTGAGCATAATTATATCTTGTTTTGCTTAATTTTATACTTGATGTAAAGAACAGTAGATTCCGTTTTTAGTAATTCAGTCTACCAGTGACCCAGTTTGATTTTCAGTCTTCTTAATTTATTAGGCTGAAGTATTTAGGGAGGTATTAAATATAAAGAAGGAATTGTTTCTGTAGATAATCATAGAGAAATAATTCTGTTTAGTGCAAGAAATCTCAAGGAAGTGGCTTTGATATTCTCAGGAACGCGTGGCGTTTCCAGCCTGTTGTTACAGTGACTGGCATGAACACCCTGCACTCATGGAGACAGGCCTGACTGATCGGATTCAGCCTCTCAGATGATTTTTAGTGTGTCGTGGGTTTTTTTGTTTGGTTTTTTTTTTTTTTTTTAATTTGTAGACCAATAGAAGTGTGTCTACCTGGTGGATCCTCTGCCAACTGACAGACAAAAGGCTGAGGGGAGTGAACTTTGGGGGCTATCAATTAAGAAAAGCT
>NW_006284618.1:6174172-6188539 GCF_000327345.1 Myotis davidii | reverse complement strand
TCAAGGAAGTGGCTTTGATATTCTCAGGAACGCGTGGCGTTTCCAGCCTGTTGTTACAGTGACTGGCATGAACACCCTGCACTCATGGAGACAGGCCTGCCTGATCGGATTCAGCCTCGCAGATGATTTTTAGTGTGTCGTGGGTTTTTTTGTTTGGTTTTTTTTTTTTTTTTTAATTTGTAGACCAATAGTAGACAATTGAAATGACTGTTCTCATCTCTAATGTTGGAAGTTTTGGTGAAGATTTGGTGGGCAGTGAGCCAGATTATGTCTGAGGATGTGTTAAAAGATGGCTGCTAGCAGAGTGGAAGCAGTTTTAATTTGAAAAATATATTGCAAACCGGGTAAAATAAAAAAGGGGTAATCTTTTCACTCGAGATGCTTAAAAACTACATTAAATAAATGATTGGACATTAAACGTTCTGTTTATAGAGGCATATTTTTTACTGTCTCGTTTTTTCTAGGTTTTACACACGTTGGAAAGATTGGGAATCGTGGTATTCTCAGAGCTTCGGTTTACATTTTTCCCTGAGGGAAGAACAGTGGCAGGAAGACTGGGCATTCATCCTCTCTCTCGCCAGCCAGGTAAGTGCTGTGGCGCGCTGCCCGTGAGCATCGGCCTGTGGCCTGAACCCCGGATGCTCCTGGGGAGTCACATGCTGTTCATTGACTCTGTGGCCATAGAGGTCCCCGCTGCGGAGCGGGAGTGACAGCTTACTCACTAAGGGGTGCAGGCTGTCCGGTGAAGTCGGACTGGGATGACGAAGCACTGCGTGTGTGTGTTTAAGCACCGTGTGTGTGTGTGTGTGTGTGTGTGTGTGTGTGCGTAAGCTCCGCGTGCGCATAAGGACCGTGTGTGTGTGTGTGTGTGTGTGTGCGCGCGCGTAAGCTCCGCGTGCGCATAAGGACCGCGCGTGCGTGTAGGCTCCGCATGCTTGTGTAAGCTGCGCATGCATGTAAGCTCCACGTGCGCGTGTGTAACCACCCCATGCCTGTGTGTAAGCACCGCGTGCGTGTAAGCACCATGTGTGTGTGTAAGCACCGTGTGTGTGTGTGTGTGCGCGCGCGTCAGCTCCGCGTGCGCATAAGGACCGTGCGTGCGTGTAGGCTCCGCATGCTTGTGTAAGCTGCGCATGCATGTAAGCTCCACGTGCGCGTGTGTAACCACCCCATGCCTGTGTGTAAGCACCGCGTGCGTGTAAGCACCATGTGTGTGTGTAAGCACTGCCTGTGTGTAAGCACTGCGTGCAAGGACCGTGTGTGTGCACGTGTAAGCACTGCATGTGTGCATAAGCACTGTGTGCATAAGCACTGGGTGTATGTGTATAAGCACTGTGTGTGTAAGCACTGCGTGTGTGTGTAAGCAGTGTGGGTGTAAGTTGCATGTGTGTGTGAGCACTGCGTGTGCGTAAGTACTGCATGTATGTGTAAGCACTGTGTGCGTGCGTGTGTGTAAGCACTGCATGTGTGCATAAGCACTGTGTGTATAAGCACTGGGTGTGTGTGTAAGCAGTGTAGGTGTAAGTTGCATGTGTGTGTGAGCACTGTGCGTGTGCGTAAGTACTGTGTGTATGTGTGTAAGCACTGTGTTCGTGTGTATGTGTAAGCACTGTGCGCGTGCATGTGTGTAAGCACTGCGTGTGTGTTTGGATTGCTTTCATCTGTGTTTCCTCTCAGAAAGGCGGCTCCAGGCCTGTCTTCCACGCCTGCTGGTGAGCTCCCATCCTGTGTCTGAGGGGAGACTTCACCGGGTCGTGGGGCTGGTAGTGGGCACGCTGGTGCTGAGCTCTGTGGCCCCGGGGGTCAAGTCGAGGTCTCGCTAAAGCCCCAGGGAGGCTCTCCTCCTGTGACTGAGGCAGAGAAGGTGCCAGAGAGTCATTCCTTCGCAGCGGGGAGTGGGCTGTTAGAAGTGAGCTGTGGGAGTGGCTGTTCTACCTCTGCGACGTGCACCTCCTGAAAACGTGCTGTCAGAGCCGTTGCAGGGGAAGGTGGGCTGGGGTGTGTGCAATGAGGGTGCTCCAGTCAGTGTAGGAAGTAGCCGCGTCGTTCCCCACGGAGGCCCTTGTGGGCCGCACTCCGTGGGAACCCAACGGAAGGCCGTGTGAACCAGGGCCCGGCTGCGGACCTTGTCCCTGGGTGTGAGCAGCCGGGTGACTCGGGGGTGGGGAGGGGGTGGGTGCCTATGCAGACTGGCTGTTGGGGGACCCAGTGCTGCTGCAGCTGGACAGATTGGTTTTCAAAGACATCGAGAGAGAGGTCGGAGGTGCCGCGTCGTGCCCTACGCGTCGCAGGGTGTGGGGACCAGGGTTGCCATAGAAATGACTTCACTTTGCTCTGCGCAGCCTGGAGCGAGCTTGGAGCAGACACACATCTTCGTGCTCGCGCACATCCTCCGGCGCCCGATCATCGTTTACGGCGTGAAGTTCTACAAGAGCTTCCGGGGAGAAACGCTGGGGTACACCCGGTTTCAAGGTGAGCCCCTGCCCGGGGGCGGGGGGGGGCTGCTCACTCGAGGGGGGCCGTGCCGTTGCAGCCGCAACTGCCAATCGGTCTGACTCTCTCTCCTCCCAGGCGTGTATTTGCCTTTGCTGTGGGAACAGAGTTTCTGTTGGAAAAGTCCGATCGCCCTGGGCTACACAAGGGGCCACTTCTCTGCTCTGGTTGCCATGGAAAATGACGGCTATGGCAGCCGAGGTGCCGGTGCTAACCTGAACACCGACGACGACGTCACCATCACCTTCCTGCCTCTGGTGGACAGCGAGCGGAAGCTACTCCACGTGCACTTCCTTTCTGCTCAGGAGGTAAGCGGCCCTGCCCTTCCCGCCACTGCGCGTGGGGACGCTGGGCCCCACGCAGCGAGGGGCACCCGGTGCATTGGGACCGGGTTGTGATGGCCGCTTTCTGGATGCTGGTCAGCTGCTGTGCAGGGTGTGCTGCGGGGACAGCATGGAGTGAGGACGGGAGCCCCTGCCCCGGGGCACGGTGAGGGGGCCAGGCGGTGCGCGGGCGACACGGGGTTTCTGACTGAAGAAGGTGGCGAGGGAAGGCGTCACGAGGAAGTGACGCCCGAGTCGGGAGCGGGAGGAGCTGGGCAGGAAGAGGGCGGCTCAGCGTGGCCTGGACTCGGGAAGCGGGGACCCCAGGGGCCAGCCTGCCCCGGGGAGGAGCCCGCTGCTCAGTGACTAGACCGCAGGGCAGTGGCGTGGGCAGGACCCCAGGCTGGAGACCTGGCAGGTCCAGGGAGGTGTGGACAGGCCGGAGGTGGAGAGCATGCGGAAGCGCACTTGGAAACCCGCAGGCTCACAGCAGCATCGCTTTACTCCACGTGCTCACAAGCACAAAGCTCGGAGCGACATTGGGAAGGAGCTCCCAGAGCATCGTTTTTGCAGCGTCAGCCTGTACGCAGCGCGCTGAGTGACTTGCCTTGTGTTTGAGGCCGTGGCTCCTTGGCCTGTTCTTGGCCAGGGTTAGCTTATCAGACGGCCTTGGCTAGTATGTCAGGTCCCTCCCGGTTTCTGCGAACTTCCCTGTGGATGTCTTTTCTGTTTGGCCGCAGGAGGCCGGGTTTATAAAACTGGTGAGAGGCTGAAACCCTGTGAAGACAGGGAGTTGCTTTGGCCTTTAGGTTGGGAACCAGCAGGGTCTGACCTCGCCTTGCTTCCCTTCCCCCCTTGCCCTGCAGCTGGGCAACGAGGAGCAGCAGGAGAGGCTGCTGCGCGAGTGGCTGGACTGCTGCGTGACCGAGGGCGGCGTGCTGGTCGCCATGCAGAAAAGCTCTCGGCGGCGCAGCCACCCCCTGGTCACGCACATGGTCGAGAAGTGGCTGGACCGCTACCGGCAGATCCGGCCTTGCACGTCCCTGTCTGACGGAGAGGAAGACGAAGACGACGAAGATGAATGAACAGAGCAGAGAGCGGGAGACCAAGGTAGCGGCTCTGTGGTGACCCCGGGGAGTGGTGCTCCAGGCAGAGGCATGGCATGGGCCCGAGCGACCGCAGGACCTGCCTGGAGGGCTGATCCACACCCGACGGCGGTGGCGTGTCTGCCGAGCGAGGACAGAACTCGGTTTGGACTCCAGTTTGTAAAAACCAATTCATTCAGACAGAACTCTTCCTTTCCAGGCGTCAATCTGTCTATAAGTGTCACGCATGTGGTTGTGTAAGAACTTGTGTAATAGGAGCAGTTGTACCAGCATCTCCCTGTCCCTGAGGAGTGTTCAGCATGGGCACCTCCAAAGGCACAGGCACACGGCTTTGTTCCTTTGAGATGTTTTTTTAAACTAGAACCTGGCATCCTCTTTCCATCGTAAAAGATCCATTTACATCAAGTCTCAATCGAGCTCCTTAGAGATTACAAACTTTTTGTACAAATTGTCCACAGCAAAACATAAAAATAAAACAAACTTATTTTATTAATAATTTAGTTCCTGTTGTGCCCAATAAAATCAAATCTTTAAGGAACAAACTACAAGGAAAGTAAGAATTTTTTATTGAATGAACTTCATCTAGACGCTCCCTTGTTTTGGTTTCTCTCATTTCGTGTGCTGTTAGTTTGTTCCTGTTGTTGCTGACATGCCCCTTTCAGTATTCGGTATTTATTCGTTCGGAAGCGCGCCCTCACAGTGCGGGCGCTTCTGCCAGACGCCAGGCAGCATCTCCGGGAGCGGCTTTCCCTGGCCGCAGGCAGGGGCGCTCGCGCCTGCCCACTGGACGCGGTGGACAGCGTGTGCTCCCGCCCCGTGGAGGCTCGGGTCCTGGTGTCTTGTACCCTCAGCTCTGCTTTAAGCACATTGTGTTGGAAGGCATGCCTTTGCTTGGGCTACTTGGGAATAGCAGTTCAGTACAGAATAAAGATTTAAAATGCAGTAAGGCGGTCAGTGCATTGTCTTAATGAATTTCGCAGTGAGCAGTCCGAGTCTGAATGTTGGTTACTTGTGGTCATTCTTATTTAAAGTTAAAACTATCATCTCAGGTAAGAAGGACTTTCTATAAGAAGTGTTCGGTGACCACTTCAGGTCTCCCACCCATTTAGACGGGTTAGGGTCTCAGACCCTCCCAGGCACAGACTTAGTGTCCTGACCAGTAGATGGTCGATGCAGCCGAGAATTCAGAAAGCAGCACCTCAGCCTACACACGTTTCTCCTTCCTTTTGATGAAAAGGCTGTGAAAACATTGGAATTTTTGCTTATTTTCCCCGAGTTCTGGTTAGGATGGCATTGGGCGTGCACGAGCTTGAACACTAAAGCCAGGAGCATGCCCAGGGCTGGCTGGTGTGATTGGTGATTCAGCTCTTTCCCCCTCTGTGCCCAGGACCAAATGACCCCTTGCTGCACGCAACGTGACTCCATAGAAACGAATTCCGATATGTTACAGGAAAGGTGAACGTGCTGTTCTAAGTGGGTAACCTTTATTACAAACTTTTTGTGGTTTGTTTGTATTTGGTAATTTTTTTAGCAGCTGACACTCTACTTAGTGCCAGCATCTCCATCAACGCCCCCACGAGCACGTCTTTATGGGCAGAGACCCTGGTGCAGCTGCTGAATGCAAACTGCCCTCCCAACCGCAGGAGCCAAAGCGATGCCTGAGGTGACAGCACCTGGTCGTCATGGCCTCCCCGCAGCCCCACTGCCAGGAGCGTGTCTGGTCTGCGGGGGTTGCTTCCCGAGGAGCCTGTCACCTCCACGCTCAGCACAGCCTCTTCCCTGTGGGATGGGACTGTCGGTTCCAGGGCCCTGGGCTCCCCGTGGCCTCCCAGCAGGTGGCTGGAAAGGCCAGCATTTGGGGGGATCAGTGCCACGTTCAGCTCTTGAACTATTCAACAGCCATATTTGTTTTCCCGAGAATGTGTTCCCCTTCCTGGAAGTCTTGTGGCCGGGCCCGCTGTATGTGCATGTGTTGGTTGACTGGACAGTCAGACCGTGACCGTGTGGCCTTTTCTAGGGAGGATACGGGGAGCGGTTCTGGTCTAATGAAAACCCGGCGCACGTGGAACGGACCTGCCTTTTTGGGTGACTTGGGCACATTGTGCCCCGGCCCGATCTGTGCAGGGAGTTCTGCCGGCCCCGGGCGGCCGGGCTCGCTCTGCCCTGCCACCTGCACTCCTGCCTCTGACCAGGGGCCCCGAGGACTGCGCTGCCGCTCCCGGACCCCGTCCCCGTGAGGTGGTTCCAACGTGACTGACCAGAGGCTGGCGCTGGGGCTGCACCTGAAAACCAGCCAGGAGGTGACGCTTCTTACAGGGGGAGGGAGGGGGAGGAAGGGGCTCCAGGTGTGCGGCCTGGAAGCCGGGGCGCTTGCAGATGCACTCGCACAAGGGCAGTGACTACGCTGTTAACAGAAGGAATGGCTGATGTTAACCACTTTGCAACGTTTCTTTGTAAACCTTCCTTCCTGCATCAGGTGATTGTGCTTTTGGGTAAATTAAAAATCAAAACTCTCCAACTTGACCAATTTTGTGTTTCTTGACTTGACTTAGTTCTCACCCACTGTTTCCTCTGACGGACACTGAGGGACTTCTGTGGGGCTTTGCTTTTTCAAGTCCACGCTCACACGCGGCCATTTCGGCCCCTGGAGTCTGGCTGTGCAGGAGGCAGGCCGAAGGTCCTGGGGCATCTCAGCAGAGAAAGTGTGCACTGGTGAGATGCACGTGAATTTCAGAACTGAAATTTTTATTTTTATTGAAAACTGCACCGAACGCTAAATGTCCACCTTTACAATAAACAAATACAGTAACGGTAACTCACACTAAAACAAAACATTTCTGATAGCCATTATTTTTCTGTTTGGGACAGTTTTAAAGGTTTTTGTCACAAAAACAGGAATGTACCTATACAAAGGCTCAAAATAGGCCATCTTTTAAACAAAAAGGCAATGATTCACAAAAGACTATGAATATAACATGTAACTAGTTGATACAAATCTAATAGGATTTGTTAAAATCAGTCACATCTAATAACACACCTGAAGTGTTCTTGTATAAAATATTACGTGAAGAAAAGAAGATTTTATCAATGTCTAAAAAAGTGGGTTTGTTCATAGACAATCTGACAAGTTACCATAAAAAGTGTTTCCTGAGACATAAGGAAATGCAACATTATTCTTCTTGAACCCTTTCAGTTCAAGACTTTCCACTCAATAAAATAGCTGAGGATCTGAACTGAGAAAATATATTTGAGTACAAACAGCTTGTGAAACTTAATACTTTTTTTTTTTTTTTGCATCATTAGAGGGTGTTACTGAACTCACAACTGCTCACCCGCTCAGTATGCAGTTCGGGCGGGAGATTTGTGTCCAGGAGCGACTGTCTTCCGTCCGTGCTTGCAGCGAGCTGTCTGACCCAGGCCAGCAGTTTCTCCCGGTTCCGTAGTAACGCGATCTTCCTATTAGCAAAGAGGTGGCCAGCCCCGGGGACCAAGGGAGAGTCACAGGACAGGGACCGCCTCTGAATAGGTTTTATTTTGACGTTTGGAACTCTTGACGCAACATTCTCTACAGCCAGGTGTCCAGGACCCGCTGTGCCCCAGGGGCTGATAAAAGGAAAAAGATCTATTCTTTGTGATTTGATGCACAGATGAAGAACTTAACACACAATAACAGAAGTTGGTCGTCATTAATCACATCCTAGTCTTTCCCGGGCCCCCTCTGCGAGCAGAAGGCATCTTCCGTTTTCCCACGCCTCGGCTTCTCGCTCTTGTCGTTCTAACGCTGATGTCAGTGGTGCGGAGGCCCAGAACCAGTTACAGAGCCGGTCACGCTCCCCTCCTCTGAGCTCCTCTGTTGTCCACTGTCTCTTGGTCCCAGGTTTCTCTGACCTTTGTCCTCTGCTACTGCTCGTTGGGGTGCTCTCGACTGTCCCCGTGTTTCGTGGGCTGGTTGGGGGAGGGCGCTTGGGAAGGGTGTGCCACTGTGGGCAGGTTGTGCGTCACGGGGATGCCTCCGGGGATGATCCCTTCCATGGCAGCAGGAAGCCCCCCCGGGGCCACGCCCACGATGCCTGGCGGGTATCTAAGGCGCACAGAGAAGGGCAGGTAAGTCCAGGGCAGGAAAAGGTCTTTTATCATCTGTCTGCCTTCCTATCCCCAAAGCAGGGAGGAACCCGTGTGAAAACTAAAACGCTGACGGAAGTCACAAACAACAAAGTCTCTTTTCTCTGATCAAAATACGGGGCTGCTTCTGTTGCTCTCAGACGACGGGAATACCCCCGCTCTGCCCACATGCGGGAACCTGCACAAGATGTGGTCCCCAGCAAAGTGGAGGCCTCGCCAACTAGATGTGGCCCTGGCTGCTGGCGTGTGACAGGCAGGGAGCAGGCCTGTGCTGGCAGCACGCGTGTGAGGATGCGGAGCATTTAGCCTCCAGAACAGGCGCAGGGCTCATCTGCACAGTGAGCCCAGGGTCATACTTGGAGGCAGCCATTTAGAACAGCGGTCGCCAACCCGTGATCCGTGAGGTCGGAAAGGTTGGCGACGCGGATTTAGAATTGTTCTGTCACCAGCTCCTTTACGCTGGTTTTCTCCCTGCAGGAGCCACTCCCTCCCTGGCAGGGCTTTTCAGTGCCGACGCGGGGAGAACGCCGAGGGCGGGTGCAGGAGGACTCTGGCACGGGGCCTGTGAGCACCGGAGCTCAGCTGTGCTTCTGGGGGCCAAGGTCTGCGTCAGGAGGGACAGGGCCAGGGCTGCTTACTCCGCCGCGACCCCCACGCACAGGGCAGGCCAGGACCGTGTGTCCCACGTCCTCCTGGGGCTAAGGCTGCAGCGCCTCCTTTATGGGGAGGACTTACTCCCTGGAACCAGCTGTTGGGGGGAAGGGGGGAGTCTGGGAAGCCCCTGCCGGTGACCCTGCACTGACTTCAGTCTCTGTGGACCCCTCTCCCTGGTCTTTGGCCAGAAAAGCGAAGTCACTAACAGGCTCAGTCCTTCCACCGGAAACCTGGCTGTGAAGGGGCTTCGGAATAAAGGGGGCTCCCTACGCAGTGCTCAGACCCTGAGGCCTGGGAAGAGTGGGGGGCAGAGGGTGGGGTTCCCCCGAGGGAGGAGGAGGAGCTCCTGCAGCCCAGGTGGGGCGCGCTGCCCATGTCGCGTCCCTCCCGCAGCCTCACCTGTAAGTGGCACCATTGAGCTCTGGGTGAATTGCTTGCTGGTCTATTACTGACCAAGGAGCTGTTGTAACAAAGAGTTCCTTGTTCACACAGTTCCTTAAGCTCTCGGGGATGCGACCTGGAACGAGACGGTTACATGCTTCCTGAGGGGCATCGGGATTTAATATCAGACTCAGTAGCGGCTCCGGGGGAAGAGCCTGCGTGGTTTGTGCTGACAGATCTGACAGCGAATCTACTCCAGGGGAGGGAGCCTCCGGAGCCCCGAGCTCTCCAGCCAGCGGAGGCCAGGACAGAAGAGGCCTGCTCCCTCGGGGGAGGGCCCCGCCCGGGGTGCACCGGCTACGGTGGCCTGAGAGGCATTGGTTTCCTCTGAGTTTGTTAGGGACATGCACAACCCACTCAAAACTCAACCAGCCTGAAAGCTGATGTCTGCCCACAGCATGTTTTCTGCCTTTATTGAGCGGCCGCGCCAGGCTCACCTGTGATCGCACGGCGGATCTCCGTGGCGGCGGCCTCCCGCATCTCCAGTGAGGCCTGTTCACTGTACCAGGCCGTGTGGGGCGTGCAGATGAGATTCGGCGCGTCTTTCAAGGGCCCCTGAGCAAAGCTGGAGGAAGGTACAGAGCATGGCCCTGAGGTGCTGGCCACACACCCGGGCCTGCTCACCCTGGGGGGAGGGGGGGGGCAGGGAGGCTGGCACGGCTGCGCTGTGACCCCAGGGGCAGGAGCAGCCAGGGACGCACAGAAGGACCAGCGAGGCCCGGAGGTCGGCCTTTGAGCTGCGTCTGCAGACCAAGCAAACCACCCATTTCCCTGCCTCGTCCTTGGCCGATTCCCTTTGGGGACCTTTTGGCGCCTTTCCAGTCCGTGAGGACGCACTACAGCCCTCAAAGGCGCCTGTAAAGGGCGTCTGCTTTCCTACCCGGGGCCTGTCTTCTGGGAAAGTGCCCCCCAAGTGTGGGGCCAGGTGGACTCAGAGCTCAGGCGGCCAGACCCACCTGAAAGGCTCCGACTCATGCACGTCGAGGGCTGCTCCTCGTATCCTGCCTTCCTTGAGGGCCTGGGCCAAGGCCTTCTCGTCCACCAGCCCGCCGCGGGCCGCGTTCACCAGGAAGGCCCCCTGCCTCATCTGTGGGGCAGGGAGAGCGTTAGCGGGCGGAGGCAGCAGGAGGCCGAGCGTGGAGCCTCGTGTCCGCTTCTGCTGACCCTGCGAGGGCCTCAAGCGGGAAGCCTGGCTCTGTCTGTCGTGTTGGAGGCTGCCCACCCCACGGGGGCCTCACTGCTGTGCCTCGGGGACTTCCCTGCTCCGGGGCCCATGGCCCATGCCCTCCCCTTCGGCTGCGACGAGCCGGGCCGCGGGCGCCCGCACCTGCTTGATGGTGAAGTCGTTGACGAGGTGGTGGTTGTGCTCGTTGAGGTTGCAGTGCAGGGACACGCAGTCGCTCTGATACAGCAGGTCCTGCAGGGTGTAGACCCTCTGCACGCCCAGGGACCGCTCGATCCCGTCCTGCAAGTAGGGGTCGTAGAAGATGACGCTGAAGCCAAAGGCCTTGGCTCGAACGGCGACCGCCTGCCCCGTGCGACCTGCGCAGAGAGAGAGCGTCCGGGTGAGCGAGGCCGGCCCCTCCTGGAAGCACGGGGCTGGCCTCCATGTACGGAAAGGGTTTCAGGAAACGGATGGCAAAGGCGCAGCCAAAGAGCGACCCCCGGCAAGGACGCGCGTGCTGTGCTGGCCAGGGCCCGCCGAGGCCCCATCGAGGCCTAGAGCCAGGCAGCTCTCCTAAGAGCCACTCGCAGAGCACTGGACCTGGCGCGCCAGCAGAGGGCGCTGCGGCTCAGCCACCTGCCTCCCAGGCTAGGGGGCCTGTCCACTCTGAGTGGTCACACCAGACCCAGAGCTGAAAGGTGTGCAGGCCCCTCCTACCTCACTCAGCGGTCCCCTAGGCCACCCCCGCGGCCTGGCCCTCAGTGACCAGGAAACAGCCCGAGTGAAGACTGCGTGCAGCGGGAGCCTGCTGTAGCCAGGCCTCGAAGGCGCTCGCCAGGGGCCAGGCAGAGGGCAAGGCAACCCTCAAGGTCGCGAGGCCCCTCCCAAACGCTCCGTGGGGCCCTACTTGAGCTGTGTGGCCATGAGCCAAGCTCTCCCTGGGCCGGCAGCCGTGTCGCCCTGGACAACGGCTGACCCGGCAACAGCTCTCCAAGCTGGTGGCCTGACCACCTTCTGCCTCGGAGGCCTCCCGGCCCCGGGCTCCACTCAGCCAGCAGACCCTGTTCGAGCCCCACTGAGCACCTCTGCCCACAGGGCAACTGGCAGGCACAGCACCTTCCCGCTGCCCCGCCCCGAGAATGCCCCCTCAACCCCTGCGGACAGCAAACTCCAGTCACGTGACCATAGGGACCCTCCCCTCCCAGGAAAGGGCAGCTGCACGTACCAAAGCCGATGAGGCCCAGTGTCTCCCCGCGGATGCGGGCTGCTCCCGAGGCGACCTCCCGGATCTGCTCCACGCTCTGCACCCGCGTGCCTTCCCGCAGCGCCTGGTACAGCCACGTGTTCCTCCGGTACAGGTTGAGGATGTGGCAGAGGGTGGAGTCGGCCGTTTCCTCCACGGCCGCTGACGGGATGTTGCACACTGCAATCCCTGAAAGGAGGCGGGGCCAGGGGTGAGCACCCCTCAACCCCCGCTGCCCCCATCAGAGGTAGGAGACGGGCGGGGCCAGGGCTAGGGGGGCAGAGGCCAGTGAAGCAGCTTCTGAGGGCACAGCTGCCCGGGCAGCATGGAGGCCTCGCTCACAGGGCCCTCTCAGTGCACATTGGGGACCACAGGCAGGACCCCCAGGGCTGGGAGCCAGGCTTCTTCTCTAGCTGAGGGTGGGGGCAGTGCCAGGGCAGCCACGGCTGCAAGGGGTAGGACAGTGGACCATTCTTTCTACCACCCAGCCCAGTGCCAGGCCCAATGCGTACATGGGACAGGTCACCGGGACCTAGGCCAACAGGCCCTGCCGCGTGGCCTCCTTAGAGGGACCGAGCGCCGAGAGTGGCCGGACGGGAAGGCAGGGCCTGCTGCTGCCTGGGCGATGGACCGCTGTCCTGCGGGACTGCCCGAGGGCAGTGGGAAGGTTGTGCTGCAGCTCAGCCCACCCAGGGATGGGCTGCTCCCTGGGGGGTGAGAGAACCTTCTCATCCCGACCCTGGAATGTAGCTCCCGGGCCCGGCGCCTGCAGGGAGCAGACCGAGGCCACGGGCACCGCTGGCATCACCAGGACCACCCGCCGATGGCCACGCACCTTCCTCCAGAAATGCCAGTCCGCACCACCCTCTGAGGTGGAACTTTCCAGGTTGGGGCGTGGCCCACTCCAGGGGCTTCTCCAAAGGCCAGAGCCCCACACAGCAGCCGCTGCCCCGGGTCAGCGCTGACCCAGCCAGCCCTCTGGCTGCACTTACCCAGCTCGCCGGCCGCCTTGATGTCGACGTTGTCGTAGCCGCTCCCTATCCGCACGATCACCCTCAGCGCCTTGAACTTCTCCAGGTCCTCCCGGGTGAGGGTGATGGTGTGGTACATCATGGCGCCCACGGCTTCGTTCAGCACCTGCGGGGGGAGCAGAGCTGCAGGCCCACGTCCCCAGCGCCCAGCAGGGGGAGCACAAGGTCTGGGGACAGCTCCCCCAGAGGAGGTGGGCGGTGAGGGGGACCAGCCAGGGAGACCGAGGGTGGACCCGGGGACCCACCTTCTCGTGGATCTCCTGCGTGGACTGCGCGTCACAGAAGGCCACGGTGGCCAGGTCCTTCAGGATGGGCATCTCCACGGTGCAGTCGCGGCCGTCCAGCAGTGCCACCAGGGGCCGGGGGTGCAGGGGGCCGTTCATGATCTGGGGGCGGATACCTGCGAGGAACGGCGGGGCTTGGTGGGCAGACGGAGTGGCCCGTCCCACTCCATGGGCAACGTGGTGAGTGCCCGGCGCCTCCACCCCATCCCCAACCTGTGGGGTCTGCAGGGCTCCCACCACCACCACAGCCACCTCTGTAGCCCTAACCCTTCCCCTGGGCTGACCGCGAAGCCCTGTCCTGAGGACCACAGGTCACTGCAGAGCCCAGGGCGGTGCCGGGAGGCCGAGGAGACCGGGCTGCAGATGGAGCAGGATGCGGCCTTCTGGGCCCATCGGGGCGGGTCCGACTGGGACCTAGGCCCGTGACCACCTCACACTGAGCTGGCAGGAGCACGTGGAGCTCACACCATCGCCTGGTGGGACTCGGGCCGAGGAACCTGGTCAAGGCCACGCACATCTCGTGGCCCCGCCTCGCACCCACTGGCTCATCACCACACGCTAAGAAGCTGGGCCCCGAGGTGCCCGCACATCAGGCACAGCGCAGCCTGTTGACAGCGGCTGAATCCGGAGCAGAGAGAAGGCCTTTGTCCAGGCCTCCGAGGAAGGGGTGGGGCGGGGCGGGGGCAATGGCACCTCTGGGCGGCTCTCAAGCAGTCATGGTCCCTCCCTGCCCGGGAGCAGCAGGTGAACCCCAACCGCCCCCCAGGACCCGGATGCCCAAAGCAACGCCTCAGTGAGGCTGGGCCCCCACACGCCTGCACTGGGCAGGATGGGACTCCCCGCTGCCTCGCCCCCCAGCTGGCCCGACCCACGAGAGGCCGGGTGCTGTCTTCGGACAGGCCCTGAGGCCCCAGCCCGGCCGGGAGGGAAGAGAGGAGCCATCAGTTCAGGTGGAACCACCTTCTCGTTTCCTTCACCACCACCCCCTGTAGCAGGCGAGGACACTGAGGCAGAGGGGTCAGGAACTCGCTGGAGTGAGGGGCCTCGTCTGCCGAGGAAATGGTGAGACGACCGTTCCCTCCCCTGGGACAGGCAGCCCTGGGCTTCAGGGCAACCGCGCTCACGTGCCCCGTGGTGTCCCTCCCAGGGTGAGGAGCACCGGACTGGATTCCCACAGGAAGGAGGGTCGATGGGACAAGCTCTGCAGAGTTCACGGTCATGATAAGAAACGCAAGTGAATGAAAAAGCAACCCCAGGAAGGGGTCGGCGGCACCAGGCAGGCCTCCGAGAGGCTGGGCTGTCACCACGAGCTGTCCGTCCACAGCATCAGTGCGTCACCTCGTTACCCAGGAAACAAACGCCAGGTTGCCTAGCAATCACCTCCCTCCCCGACTTGGATCCCCTCTTGGTGAAACTCGGCTGGGCCCTCACCAGGCTGGGCCAGCAGAAGGCAGCGGCCCTGGGCCCCGCCCCAGCCCTGGACGGGGCTGCAGGGCCCAGCGGGT
>NW_006284618.1:6173542-6174147 GCF_000327345.1 Myotis davidii | reverse complement strand
GGTGTCCTGCCTGAGGACGGGGAGCCCCGGGGGAGGGGCTGCTGAGGACCCGGCACGGAGGGGACTGAGGAAGCGTCGCTGGGCCACTGCCCGGGTCCGCTTCTCTGAGAAGGCGTGTGCTCCCCAGGCCCAGGAGG
This sequence comes from Myotis davidii, assembly GCF_000327345.1. Classification (NCBI taxonomy): domain Eukaryota; kingdom Metazoa; phylum Chordata; class Mammalia; order Chiroptera; family Vespertilionidae; genus Myotis; species Myotis davidii. The sequence continues at coordinate 6,174,010 of NW_006284618.1, read as the reverse complement.
GTCCCTCCACCTGCCCCCTGGCGTCGAGCACGGCCCCGCGGAGGTGCAGCGGCCACAGGCAGGGGCCCAGGAGACCCCGAGGCTGCAGACGGGCTCTGCCTCGCCTGGTCCCTGACATCTCAGCTCCGACCACCGGGCGACTCAGTGCCCCGGGCGATCCGACACCTCGAGCGTCCAGGTCTGTAAACATGACAACAGCGAGACGGCGGGAAATGGCCGCAGCTCGGGCTGGGCCGCAGGGTGGGTGCCCGCTTTCTCCATCGCGGGGGATTTGGGGGAAACGCCAGGGCACATGTGCGGGGCTCCAGGTGGCCACACGCTGCGCCAAGGGCAGGGAGGAGTAGCGACACCCCCAGGGCCAGTGACACCCACTGATGAGGGTCAGAGGGCGCGGTGGCCCTCTAGCCAAGCTGACTGCTCCCTCCGCCAGCACAGGGAGGTCAGCAGGACGCCCCGGCTGGGACTGTG
>NW_006284618.1:6169148-6170309 GCF_000327345.1 Myotis davidii | reverse complement strand
CCTGGCCCCGGGTCAGGGCTCCCTGGGCTGGGAACACCCCCCGGCCCCACACATGCCCATCGAGCTTTCCGGGGAGCTGGCCTCGCCGGGCCTCTGAGCGCCCAGGGCACGGGGAGACCCACCCGGTGGGTTAAGCTGCCGTCGGCTGGAGGGTCTCGGGTAACAGGTGGACGGAACCGGCCAGGCAGGAAGCAGAACCCTAGACTTGTGGGAACCCCTGACCCAGGTCAGCAAAACGCAGGACTTCTGCGCCTCCAGGAATACAAACACCTGCGCCCCTTTACCTGGTCCCGGAGCAACCCCGGGACCTGTCCCTGCCCCGAGCTCGCAGGAAAGGGGCAGGAACTTCTCCTTTCCCAGCACAACTTCCAACAAAACCGGGAACCGGTCACCACTGCTCGATCCTTCCGTGGACTCACACTGGCCCCCGGCTGACGGGCGTCCCGGTGCCCCTCCTGCTGGGCGAGCCTCCCCGTGGCTCCTGGTGTGGAGGGTCTGGCCTCTCACCACCCTCAGTCCCAGGGAGCCCCCGAGGCCCTTTGCTCCCCGCAGGGCCGGCTGACCAGCACCCACTCAGACCCCGTGAGAAGGACGGTGGGGAGTGACCACAGGAACACCGCCCACAGCAGAGCAGCCCAGGGCGCGAGGCTCTGCATCTGGTTTTGGTAAAACGTTACTTCCCCAAAGACCAGGCCTGCCGTGGGTGGGTGGGGGTGGGGGGACATGGCCGAGGAGCAGCTGGTCCCAGGTGTGGGGTCCCACAACTCCACCCTGAGGAGATGGGCGAGCAGCATCTTACTAGGAAGCACGGACTGGGCCACACCCTGTGCGCCTCCTTTTACCAAAGGGCTCAGTGCAGACTCAGCACTGCAGAGAGCACCCCGGGCTCTGGCGCCTCCTGGCCTGTGGGGAGTAGCTGGGGACGTCCGCTGCTCCCGGAGCCGCGGCGGGGCCACAGGACAGTGTCCCCCAAACCGAGCCCCTCAGCAGCGCCGGGCCCTCCGTCGGACCCCGCTGTCGTGTGCACGCGCTCTGCTCCAGCCCTGCCCCCTCGTGGGGACCCCAGTACTGGCTGCTGGGGTTCCTTTTGTGTTTTTCTCAAATTCTAAAAATGTGCCATGGCATCAACACAGGAGCTGCCTGAGAGAAATGAAATAGACT
>NW_006284618.1:6165330-6167106 GCF_000327345.1 Myotis davidii | reverse complement strand
GACCAGGCGGAGTTCGAGGCGTTTGGGGCCTTTCTCGTGTGGCCCTGAAACCAAGAAGGCAGGCACCTCAGGCCCCGGGCGGGCTGGAGCCAAGGCGCGGCCTGTCCCCGGCACAGCTGCTCGGACGTCCCCTCCCTGTTCTCTCCTCTAACTTCTTAGAATCCAGAGAGGCCCAGCGCAGGCCCGGCGAGGCCCAGGAAGACAGCAGACCCACCACGACCCCTGTTCCTTCCGGGGCTCCTGGCAGAACAGCCCCCAGGAAAGAGCCAGCCGCGCGGGCCGGGCGCTCACCTCTCCAGGCAGAGTCCCTTCAACAGCCAGAACCCTGCTTCCCCTTGCACTGGGCCCCCCCGGGCAGCTTTAGGATTCTTGCCTCATGGGCTTGGGGACCTGCGAGTCTCCTGTCAGTACGGGTAGCTTTCCTCTTTTAAAGACGGTCTGCCTGCTTTGGGAGGCGGGCTGTCCCCCATCCCAAAGCCAGCCCCACGGAGCCAGCCCCACGGAGCCAGCCCCAAGAACAAAGGGCAAAGCCAAGATCAGCTCCGAGGTCAGCCCGGAAGCCGCCAAGTGCCCTATCTTCCGGGCTCAATGGCGGAGACGGTCATGCCACCCAGGAACAGGAGTCAGCGTGGCGCCGGGGAGAATGAGAGCAACCCGTGAGCTCCGGGAGCGGGCAGGACCCTGGGGACGGGAGGGGCGGCCACAGCCAGGCCTCAGCTGCGGAGCCAGCGCAGGAGGAGCGGAGGGCGGCCCAGAGGACAGGAACCAAGGAGCTGCATCTGAGGCAGCAGGCTCCGGGCCACAGAGCAGCGGGGCCTGTGATGTCTCTGATGCGGACGGAAGGCCGGGCTGCGGGCGCCCAGAAACAGCCCCGGAGTGCACTGCGGACGGGCGCTTTGCCAGCGCGAAGAGGGTCCCTCCGGGTCCAGGGGCTGGAGGTCAGTGTCACCCTCCAAGCAGACACCTGGAGTGGTGCCCCGTGAGGGCAGCGCAGCGACGCCCACCCCCCGGGTCCTGCAGCACCCCCCGGGACTGGATGGGGTCCAAGCTGCACCTCAGGAAGCCAGCGGCACCCACAGAAGCGGCGGGGCGGGAAGGGGTGCTGAGGGAGTGCTCGGCTGTATTTGGGGGCAAAACATGAAAAGGGCTGCAGCACCGCTGTTCACGTGCTGCGCCAGCCACCTCGTCACAGGGAGGCCCGGCACCTGCAAACCCTTGGCCGGGTCCGCACCATGTGATCGGGGGAGGGGCATCGCTGGTGACAGCCGCTGCCGGAAGGTTCTGTGCTGTGCCAGTCACCAGGTCAGCATGTGAGGACAGCAGAGCCGCCAGTTGTCACTCACATGGCCCCCTCGCCGCCAGGTCCCGGACTAGCAAACAGGAGCCCGTTATTTCTCCCAAGAAAGCCGACCAGAATGAAGCAAGTTCAGGGCAAACACACACGTGAAAACATCCAAAGGGTGAGAGAATACAACCAGGTGGTACCCCAGCCCCCACCCCGCACACACAGGTGTCCCCGCTCCCCACCCCCGCAGCACCCCTGCCCCCTCCCTCCAGATGAGAAGGGGAGCTGAAGCATTCCTCATGCGGCCGTGACCCCAGCCGTGACCCCAGCGGCTGAGGCAGCCACGTCTGGATTTGAAGATCACCGCCTCCCGTCCCGCTCTGGGCCTCCCAGGCCGCTCAGCTGGCATGAGCGAGGGGGGGCTGCCTCGTGAGGTCCAGTGTCTGGCCCTGAGGCCTGGGTGCTGCTCTTCAGTGCAAACGCCGTCCTCT
>NW_006284618.1:6163362-6165279 GCF_000327345.1 Myotis davidii | reverse complement strand
CAGGGAAGGCTGGCGGCCAGGGCTCCAGGACAGGCCATCTGACACAGACATTTATTTCCTGGCCGACTTCCGACTCCCCTGGCCTGCTGCCAGGCGGGAGAAACAATCAATATCCCTCGTCCGCACACAGCGCGCTAACCATCACACCAAACAACGCAAATGAAGGACACCCCAAACAAAGGGCCGCGTGTCAGAGGCAGAGAAATTAGCAGGAAAAGGAGACCATCAGGCAGCGAGGCGGGTCCTCCGGCAGCAAACCCTTCCCAGGACGTCAAGGAGGAGATAATCTTTCTGTGATTATGACCAAACCCTCCAGTTGCTTAGCAACACATAATTAAGGAATATGTTTTCAGATCCGCTGTGCAAGCCCAGCCATTATCAGATGGAATTACTGGAGCAACAAATGTCATCGCCATGCAAATCAGTTGGTTGCAAAGAAAGAATGCGTGACCGGAGGGAGGAAGCGGGGCCTCGGAAAATGACCTGACTTTCCTCCTGCCCCTCATTGATTTATTCTTTCAACAAAAGGCAAGTAAACTGTCTGTTTAGACTTAAAAAAAATCCATACGTGAGACAAACACCAGAATCTGCAGTGAGAGACACAGGAAGCGCCAGCCGGGCCCCGTCTCCCCAGCAGGCGTTCCAGCGGTCAGTGGCCAACATGCCCGCAGCCACTCCCGGGAGAGGAGCCTGACGCAGCGGCTCAGGGTCACAAGAAGATTCCTGGGACCCAATGCTAAGGTGCATTTTCATGCCACTGTCTTCACCTCATCATAGTTGTTCTAAAAAAATAAACTCACTTAAACTGGATTCCATTTTTAAAAATTATGTTGGGGAGGCAAGAGAGGAAAACGAATTTACAGCTGAAACTGTCAGTAATGACCGGAGTTAAAATAAAAACTCTGGCATCCCCCTGGAAGCTTACCCACAATGCCCCGAGAAACACCCCAATGACTGTTGGCTCACATCTGGATGAGAAAAGAACCACGGGGGGTCCTGCTCCCAACGGGGACACAGCCCCCCTGGAAGCAGAAACCCGTGGCACCTCCAGTGCCAGCCTCTCGGCTTCTCAAACAGGGAGCTGAGGGCTGCACCCCTGGCTTGGATTCTGCCCCTGACCAGGGCAGGCCTCCGAGGTGCGTGGGGTGCTGGGCAGCACCCCGCCTTCTCCAGAGCCCCCCACAGGAGCTGGCAGTAGGTCTGTTCCGAATGATTTCTGAGTTTCTCCCAGACACGGCCACGTTTCAGCCCATAAAGGAAAACCCACAGATCAACCTGAGCTCGACTGCAGGGTGGGAAGGCAATGGGCCCGCGGGCCCCCAGGTCAACCCGCCAGGCTGGGCGCTGGCTGCGGTGCCATGTGTGTGTGTGTGAGGTCTCTCAAGCTAAGCCTGAGAGCAAAAAATGCCAGGACCCACTGTCAACCTCTGCCCTCCTGTCCCCTGCAGGCCCCTAGGAGGGAGGGCTGGGAGGAAGGAGGGGGCATTACTTGGTTCTGGAGCAAGCATGGTGGACACGATGATGGGGGCCCCCGTCCGCCGGGCCACCTTCTGGTAGGGCGAGTGAGGCATGTGGAGGCTCGGACCGGCTGGCGACAGGGTGGATGGCTCTCCGGGGACCCCGGGCTTCCGCAGGAGCTGGGCGCTGCTGTGGGGGCTGGGTAGGGGTGCCGCGTGCAGGCTCCGTTCCCGCTTCAGCAGCTCCATGGGCACCGTGTACGCTGTGGAGTAGGCTGTCCTGGGGCCGGGGTTCGTCAAGGCCACCCCTGCCTGTGCAGGGTACGTGGGGCCCAGCCGTGCTGTCAGGGCACAGGGGACGGGGGAGCTGTACCCAGAGTTGGAGGGGAAGTGAGGGGTGTGGGCACCCCCCCCAGCAGAATAGGTAGCTGTCTCCAGGAGGTGCTGGGAGCAACCACAG
>NW_006284618.1:6162076-6162328 GCF_000327345.1 Myotis davidii | reverse complement strand
CCGGGCAGCGAGCGGCCAACCCCGGGATCCCGGTGGTGGCGCGGTTCCCTAGGCCCCTGAGCGGCTCCGGGCGGGTCGCCGTAGTAGTCCCGGGGCAGCAGGGCGCCGCGCGCAGACATCACCGCCTGCCTGCTGTCGTAGAAGGTGAAGTCGGGCACGGAGCTCTTCCTGCCAGCCACCGCGCTGTAGAAGGCCTCGCGGCAGAGGTCGGGCGCGGCCTCATACCAGGGTCCCTCTCTGCCCCCGTCCCTC
>NW_006284618.1:6157365-6162023 GCF_000327345.1 Myotis davidii | reverse complement strand
TCTCGCACCAGCCGGCGGCATCCCAGCTCTGCGACCGCCCGATCCCGATAGGCCTGCTGGGCACCGGCATGGGCGGAGGGCGGTCCGGCAGGGGGGTCTCTGCACAGATCTTCAGGGACACACATCAACCCGACCGGCTGTGTCCGAGCCCCTCGAGCTGGCGGAGGCACCCAGGCGGGTGTCCTGTTGCAAAGGACAGTCTGAATTATTAATCCTCGGAACCGGAGAGGACAGGCAGCCGCACGGCGACCGCTGCCTCCGGAGGGCGGGGGTCAGGGCTTCTCCGCCCGCAGCCCCGCCCGCGCGCACTTGGCCTGCTGCGCAGCGAGCGGATTAGGAGCTAAATAAACCCTAAGCTTCTGTCCCATGTGACATCCAGACCGGAGCCGCCGCTGCAGGTCTCAGGCCCCCGACCCGCAGAGGGAATGACTTCCACACCGAGGCTCCGGCTGCCTCCCTCGGCCTCGCCAGGGCACTTTCTGGACGAGCACCTCCACCTCCCAAAGGGGCCCACCCCCCTCCCCGCCTCCGGTCCCCTAACAGTGACAGAAGGAAAGCAGGAAAAGACGGCTTTAATGTCGGTCCAATCTCAATCCACCCCGATGAAATGTTAATCCATTGCGCACGGCTAAGAAGAGATTAACTGTGAACGGGCGGGCAGGCGGGATAAAAAGGCCCAAGTCTCCGGCAGTTCTAGGACAGGAGGCGCCTGAGAATGGCCAGGCTGCAGCCGGTGCCTCGCCAACACGGAAAGCTGGCCCCGAGGTCAAGGACTAACTTCGGCCACTATGTAGCAAAACCAGAATGCTTTTTAAAAAATATTTTTATTGATATCAGAGAGGAAGGGAGCCTGTAACCCAGGCCTGTGCCCTGACCAGAAAGGAACCGTGACCTCCTGGTTCATAGGTCAACGTTCAACCACTGAGCCACACTGGCCAAGCCACACAAAAAAAGCACAACACAAAAAAACTTTTTTGATGTGAGAAACACTGCACATTTACTGTGACGGAAGAAAGGGGTGCAGAGCCATTTCCAGGAACTGGGGGTGCACGGTGATGGGAACAGTGTTGGGGGGCAGCACGATGCCCGCCCCCTCAGTGCTGTTGAATGTGCACGCAGCTGGGGGACAAGTTCTGTTTATCAACACTATTCCCCAAAGCCAGGGCTCTGGGACCGCCGACCGACGGTTGAGGAATGGGCCCAAGTCCCGTGTGGGGATGCAGCCCGGGGACCCCAGTCTGTACTTGAACTTGTTGTGGCCCCTATTTCTGACCCCCCAGGTGCCAGCAAGGCCTCAAGGTAGCTGAGAAAACACCCTCACAGAGACCCCAACCCTCTCCCAACACCCTCCCCCGCCAAGGCCGCAGGAAGAGAGGTAAGCATGGGGCACAGACACGCTGGGTTCGGGGCCCAGAAGCAGCTCGCGGGCACCAGCCCTAACCCCGCTGCTGGCCCGCAAGCCCGGCTAAACGGCCCGGCCATCCTCGAGACCACGTTTACACGTCTCACCAACAGCCCCGGATGTGTTCACTTAGAAGATACATCACAAAAGGCAGGCAAACGAAACAGAACCCCAACTGAATGGGAACAGCACTATCCGGTTACAGCAGATCTTCCTGGCACCGCTGGGCGTCTGGGGCGCTGAGGTGGGCAGGCCCAGCCTCCGGGCTTGTCTCCTGGGCCTGGTTCACAGGCTCTCCCTCCCTGAGCCAAGGCTGCAGACACAGGCGGCCTCCCTTCCAGAAGGAACACGAACAAGGCGGGTCCACCTGAAGGCGAGCCTGGTGCCTCGGTCAGGACACGCCTTTGCCCGAGAGCCTCGAGCAGCCAGCCCCCGTCTCCTCCCGCCCCCAGGCTCGGACCTCTACGGCATTTCGGCCCCCGGGGGGGAGTCCGCCGTCACCCTCCCCTGCTGAGCACCCGGCTGCGGGCGGGACACACAGGAGCAGCCCCAGCCCTTCGGAGTGACCACAGGGGCGGGCGTCTTTGACACCAAGCCTTTCCCAGCGGGGATTCAATGTTAAGGTTTCAACACCTGCGGGACGTCCAGGTGCCGGGCCCTGTTGTAGGTGTTCCGTTCCCGAAGGACGTGACAGGGAGCTGTGATCCGTCACACCCGAGACGCTGGGGACGGAGGAGGAGCTGGGACCTGCCCAGAGCTCAGGGCCCAGGCCCAGCTCCAAAGCCAGCACTCGCTTCCAGAATTCCGAGCCGACTGGGGTTACCTTGCTGGGAAAGGAGAACCTCTGCCACTTTTTATAAATGTCAAAAACCCATAAATGTCATCGACTACGTCACTGATAAAATTAACTACCCGAGTGTCAGAAAGTAACCGCTCAGAGATGACGGCTCCAACCCCCCAGCATGGGGCCGGGGCGCCTGTCAGGCCAGGCCCAGCCTTCAGCCAACGCATGGCAGCGGCCACGGCCTCGGCCTCAGCCTCGGTGTTAGCGCTCACGCCGGTTCCATTCTTTGTGTAATAAACACCCCCGACAGCAGGTGGCGATCATGCCCCCACTCGGGCAGACAGGTCCCTTCTGAGATGTGACTAGTGAGCACGTCTCCTGGTGGCTCCCCAGCCTCAGCAGAGTGTGCCCCCAGTGCTCAGAGGCAAAGCAGGACAGGCTCTGGGCCGCCCAGAACCGGGGCTGGGCCAGGGCAGCAGACCAGCTTCCGGAGGCCCGGGTTCCGGACCCATCCCAACCCGTCCCGACTGGCAGCCGCCCAAACTCCCTCGGCCTGGGCCCCAGTCCGGCCGAGATGATGTCGGGCCTCCCCGTGTTGGTGAGAACCCCTGCACCGGCCCACGCTGTTCAGCACCGGCAGGCCTGTGAGCACGGAGGGTTTGGGGGAAGAACTGCTTTTCTGAAAACCTCGTGTTGACTACATGCAGCGCGACGGGCCAGTTTCCGAAAGGAACGAGTCTCACAGACTTCACTTCTGCTTCTGCCAGGACGCCCACTACGGAAAGCGGCATGGCACAGAGCCACTTCCCAAAACTGAGACAGACACGTGCCTCGCCAACACGGAAAGCTGGCCCCGAGGTGCTTCCTTGGTGAGGAACCCAGTGAGTCCCAGAGCCCTTCCTGCCTGGACGGGAAACCACCACAGCACAGCCGCCTGGGCGCCACCTGGGCTGTCTCATTTAAGACTGCGGCAGAGGTCAAGGACTAACTTCGGCCACTATGTAGCAAAACCAGAATGCTTTTTAAAAAATATTTTTATTGATATCAGAGAGGAAGGGAGCCTGTAACCCAGGCCTGTGCCCTGACCAGAAAGGAACCGTGACCTCCTGGTTCATAGGTCAACGTTCAACCACTGAGCCACACCAATCAGGCAATGTGGAGCTTTTTAAACAGTCTATGTAAAAGCCAGGTGTCTGCTGCTGGAATCTAAAATCCTCAAGGCAGATAGGAAGAAAAGGTAGAGGTGACGTGGGGTAAGCAGGGATAAAGTGCAACCTGTGAAGTGGAGCCAGAATACAAGAGACTGCAATACAAGTCAGACTCTCACTACCTCAGGCTGTCATCACAACTCCAGTGATAGGGGTCCTGCAGGAGAAGCCTCGCCCTTAAGTGTGTATCCCATAAAAATGGTAATAGTTATTATCATTTCTGGCTTACAGAGGAGAGTTGTTGTTCTAAGAGTTACCCTCACAAGCACATTTCTTATAGCTGTGGTGGAAAGACTTTGCTCTGGACCCTCTCTGGGGATATATTTAAGGACTAGGTAAGCAGGTCTTCTATTATGGAAGAGGATTTTGGGAAACAATTCCAGTTTAGCTAATTTGACACAGTGAATCTATGATACTCTGTAGTCAGAAAACTACATACAAAAGCTACTTGAATTATTTTTTCTGTGTAGTTATGTTATCAATTTGGTATACAATTAAGTGAAGAACTGCTTTTCTGAAAACCTCGTGTTGACTACATGCAGCGCGACGGGCCAGTTTCCGAAAGGAACGAGTCTCACAGACTTCACTTCTGCTTCTGCCAGGACGCCCACTACGGAAAGCGGCATGGCACAGAGCCACTTCCCAAAACTGAGACAGACACGGCCACATTCGCTTGCAGACAGGCCCCAGAGAAAGCTGCCCGCCCCCAATCGCCCGAATGGTGGCCTCAGGTTAGAAGCAAGACCTCCTGCAACCAACCCTCAGTCCTGCAACCAACCCTCAGTTCCCTGCCGGGGGTCTTGCGGTCCCAGGAGACCCTGAGCCCGCCCTCTGTGCTCAGTCCTAGGGAAGCCACCGCGAGTGCGCCAGCGGCCAGAGGACGGAAACCCCTTGAATGGAAAGCAGGAGGGCAGGTCTGGGGTCAGAGCCTCACTCCTTCAAGCTCAAATGCTGGAGACAAATATTGGGATATATGTGGGAGTTCAATTCAATGCAGACAGAAAAAAAAAAAAAAAAAAAAAAAAAAAAAAAAGATGAGCCGATGGTGAAACAGGCGAGCCTGACCCTGAAGGCTGGACTCACGTGGCGGCCTCTGGCCTCACTGTCCGTCCCCGACGCCGAGTGGTGTCTCCTTCTCAGGGGACAGCCGAGACCACCTTTGGGCGTCGTGCGGCCAGCCCTCCACTTCCTGGTCCTCCTCCTCCAGGCCTGGGGCCACGAGGCCAGGAGGCACGGCGCTGAGAATGAAGGCTGGAAGAAACCG
>NW_006284618.1:6114911-6157295 GCF_000327345.1 Myotis davidii | reverse complement strand
GAGGTTAGAGGGCCACACGGCTCCGGGAGCCCCACTTCCCACTTTTCACCGAGTCCACACGGCTGGTTTGTTCCTGGCAAGTGCCTCGGAGCTTATGTTTAAAAACAGCTCTGCCTTGAAATTGTTCGTTCCTTCTGTCCCTGCAGCGCCCCAGTGGTCACTCACGTGAAAACCTGCACAAGCGGTGGGCACCCTCACGGGTAATGGAAGCAGCAGGCGCGGGCAGGTGGCAGGGGTGCGAGCAACGGGAAAGTCAGGAGAAGGGAGGAGGTGCCAAGAATCCCCATCACCTCGCCAGGGTGCCCCGATCATTCCTGCCCACTGGGGTCCAGCTCAGACCGCCCACCTGCAGGAGGCCTCCTCCGGCCACCCCGTCACTTGGCCCCCGGTCCACGAAGCCGGCCACGGGTCACGGTGACACCACCGTGCAGACAGCGCAAGGGTCCGAGCGCACAGCCAGCAGGTGGGCTGCACAGACCTCTGATCGCTGAGGGAGGCTGACGGCCCACCCCCTTGGAAGAATCAGCTGCACCCGGCCCAGGCGCGATCCCAGCGGGGATTCAATGTTAAGGTTTCAACACTTGCGAGCCACACAGCACGAGGGACCGACGTGCAGAGACCACCAGCTGGGAGCCATGGATGTGCAGAAGGCGCACCCTTCACCCCCTCCCTGTGGCTTCCCAGCCCCGCTGGTGCGGAGCCAGTCCCTGCCTGGGCCTGGCAGGGGAGCTCAGGTCCCAGAGCCACCGAGTCACCTATGGGACCCGAGAGCCGGACTCTGTGGGCAACAGTCCACCCACATTTGGGACCTGCAGCAAAGAGCAGGAGTCTCATTTCTCTGCGCCTCACTCCCAGGGTCTAAAAGGGAGGAGAGGCCGGCAGCAGTCTTGGGGTTCTAGCTACACAGTCACCCCAAACACCGGTCATCAGGTTGAGCTGTGGGATGTGCCCCTGCCCAGGGACCTCCATATTGTGGGGGTGCTGTGCTGTCTGCAGGTCTACAAAGGCTGCACTGCCCTCGGGGCTCCTGTGATGGAGGCCTGGCCCGGACACGGGAACTGGCTCCTGGGAGGGAGGTATGAGGCCAGAAGGCGGCCACTGTCCCGCAGAGGCTGGGGACAGCCAGGCATCGGGAGGTTTGCTCCCAGACACTCCCAGGCAGGGACGGGGCGCTGCCAACCTGGGCACAGGGGATCCCCGCTGGGTGGTGGTGCGAGAGCAGCAGCGGCAGCACAAAACCAAGACCGCGTCATCCCTCCCGGCCCTCAGAGTGGACGTGGGGGTGTGGACACGGGCGGTGTGGACGCGCTGCTCTTAGGATTGGAGTTTAAATAACCCTGCCAAGTGCAGGCAGAGCCCAACAGCGCACCCACAAGAGTGGGGAGAAGCCTGAGTCTGCATTTCACAGACGCTAAGCCACAGAACGAATAAAACCGCCTGATTCTCTCCTGCAGAAAGCCAGGGCCTGCGCCTCCAAACTGACCTTACAACCAAGAGCGGCGGCCAGGTGGCCAGGTGAGGCGAGGCCCGCAGTCCCTTCCTCGCAGGTGACTCCGTGACGCTTCACCTTGACCACCCCTTCCTTTGCGGATCTCCATCTCTGACTAAGGGCTCGGTTCCAGCACGTTCATCTACATTGTCTAGCTGACTGTTGTATGTTTACAAAGCTAAGGTAATCATCACTAATCACGTAATTACTGGAAATGTGGATAATTGCCTGATCCAAACATACAATTATAATGTATAGCAACATTTATGAATCCCATTTTAAATATCCACATTTTGGAACTATTTGGAGATATTTATTACAAATGATTGTGGACTATAGACAGCCAGTTTCAACACTGTTTCTTTTTAAAAATATCCTCACCCAAGATATTTTTCCCATTGGTTTTTAGAGAGAGTGGAAGGGAGGGAGAGAATGAGAGAGAAGGGGGGGGTGGGAGATATTGATTGACTGATGTGGGAGAGATACATCAATTGGTTGCTTCCCACATGTGCCCAGAATGGGGATCAAACCTGCAGCTCACGTACATGCCCTTGACGGGAATCGAACCCGAGACCCTTTGGTGCTCAGGCCGACCTGCGCCGCTACAGCAGTGACAGATTAAAACTCTGACTGTCGCAGCCTGTCCATCAGAGGGAAACCAAGGCCTCGGTTACACAGCCCAAAGGAGCCGCCTCTGGTCCTGAGCAGTCTGCCTGCAGGCCCGGCTCCAAGTCACCCAGGACGGCTTGGTATTAGGCATCACGATAAAGCAGAGAACAAATGATACACATGCAAACAGGAGCGCCGCTTAAAGCAATTACATCAGGCCTTCAAGTCACCGGGCAGGACCACTGTTGCAGCTGGTTAGGATGGAGGCCCCAGACCAGCCGGAGGAGCAGGTGGTACTCTGCCCTGTGCATAACCCCGAGCCCCAGCATCACGGGCGAAGGCGCCTTCACCTGGGACAGATGCTCCATCGGCCTATCCAGGCGAGGAGCCCACGGAGACGTTCTGCAGCAGCTGGTCCCTCACTAAACAAATGTTTGGGGCCACAATTTAGAAGCTACAGTGAGTAAGGGAATTCTGGGTGTCTACCTGAGGGTGTGCTGTGGCGAAATTTCAGAATGTGTTACTGCTACTGTCTCAGGGCCATGTTCACGATGCAGGTGAGACCGACACCTGTTATGAGAAACGGGCAGGAGGCTGGCGACCCGCGCTGGGAGAGAGGGTCAGAACGATGGTCAGCGGCTGCCCGCGCCGGCACCCTTCCATCCCGTTCTCCGCTCTGACTGCACCCCAGACAACGACTGGGCTTGTGGATGTGGGACCAGCCAGACGTCCCCGACACCCACCTTGGAACCGAAACCTGGAGCTTTCGGGAACTGGAACAAGACCTAGATGGCAGCTCCTTTCCACAGAAGGTCAACAGCATTTAAAAATCCCTCCCCAATCAGGTGAACCTCGGTTATGGGATGTTGTACAAACCAACTGGCCTGAGAGTTTGCATGATGTCAATGCTTTTAAAGGTCAGAGGCCCTGGAATGATGGGAGATTATGGAGACCAAAGAGCCTGGAGGACTAAGCGCGCTGTTCCTTGGCGGGTGCCACACAGGCACACGGAGCGGCTGAAGCAGGTGGGGAGGAAGTCTCTGGATCAGAGGATGTTGGCACGAGGCCCAGTTCCCTGGGCTGGTGCAGTGTCTACGCAGGAAAGGACGCTAAAAAGAGATCCATGCCCTGGGCCTTCAGAGCGAACTGCTGCTCTCACAGCTCCGCTCCGAGGGTCTGGAAAAGCCCAGCCACCCCTCTCACACATGGTATTTCTAGCTACATCTCTACAGAAAGAAGCAAAGACAGCGAGTTATCCAGCGGGACACACAGTGGAAGGGACATCACTGTCCACTGGACCGCCTATCCATCTGTGAGCTTGAACATTTTTAAATGTTGATTTTTTAAAAAATGCACAAACCCCAACCTCTGCACCCTGCGGAACCCTTACATTCTACGCTTACATTCTGGGGTCTCTCGGGGCTCGGCCACTCGGCAGAACGCGGCTCTGATGCCTCCGTCCTCCGTGGCTGGAACCACATCCACTCAGAGAGCAGTTCTATACGGACAACTGGTGGGAGACGTGCTCCTGTCCGAGTGAGCGGGCTGACCGGTGCGGGAGCACTCGTGGGAGCGGCTCCCACCAGCGCCTGTGACCAGCCCTGCGTGAGGTCACCAGGAAGCACGCTGCACTGAGCCACACCGAGCGGGCCTGGTGCCCGGGGGGCACACGGCTGCTCTCGGTTCCCTGCCCCTCCCTAATGAGGAGAGGGGCTGCTTCGGCAACGTTGTTGAGAGCTGTCGCCAGGTTCCCATTAGCCTTTAATCATGTTTGTTTTCCTTTCATGACTAAAGCACTCCCAGGCATCCTCAGAGATGCAGGGATGCGCACACAAGGGCAGCACTGGTTCCCTCAGGATCAATGTGTAATCCATCCTTGCAAACATCTTAATTCGAAACAGAGCAAGTCCGGAAACTTCAGGAAGTAAAAAAGATGGTCCTAATCTACTGTGTCTTTCATATGCAAATGATCTTAGGTAAGTGGAAAAAAATGGACCTTGAGGCTTACTTCTTCCCCAGCTTCCTCCTGGCCCACCCAACCGGAAGCCAGGCCTCAACCCCTCTACGCAAAGGTCAGGCCTGCTGACCACAAGGCCCAGGCCAGAGGTGCCTGGTGGTGAGAGGTGCTAGGGTCCAAGGGGCCTTGGCTGGAGTGCGGGGGTGCGGTGCACCGTCTGACCAGGGAACCAGCTCCCGACAAGTGAGAGGTGAGACAGGTGACCTGGTCACGATCAAGGGCAGGACTGCGCGACTCTGGTTGAAAACCGCCAATCACGCTGGCTCTTACCTTCACAAATTCTGTCCAATCGCTGGCGCTTGACTTTGTGCTTATCCACAAGGGCCATTCTTTATCGAACTTTGCAACTCTGATTCAAAAGGCAAAGCGGTCCTCTAAGACTTAGGGGGACTGGCAGGAGGCTGCGGGCATGACGCCACTATGAACCCTGAAACAAGGAGAAAAGAGGCCTTACTCTCCGGACACCCGGGGCACAGGGCGACAGGTCAGTCAGGACGGCTGCTCCTCTCTACGGGGGACCTGCCCCCTGGCGCTCGCCCTCCGCCCTCACGGCAGAAGGGCTGCTCCGGGCCAGGGCCCATCTCCTGCCTGTGGCAGGAAGCACCAAACAGGCTCAGGCTAGAGCCCTCTGTCCCCACAGCGAGCCGATGGCATCGGGTCTCCTGCTTTTAACTTCAGGGAAGCGGAGTAATTTGTACTCAATGCCAAAGACCAAGGGACAGACCTTTGGACGTGTCCTGTGCATCTGTGACCCCAAGGGCAGAGCCGCAGGGGGTGGCACAGGCCCGGAAGCACCTGGGAAACAGGTCCCAGGTTCACTGACACTGAGATGCTGGCGCCCACCTGCGGCTACATGAGGGGCTCAAGGCCGTCTGCCAGGTGGTTCGCAGGACCTTCCCATCAGGGTCAGCTGCTGCTGCGGACCACATGAGCCCTCGGCGCCACGGCAGGAGAACGGACAAAGGCCCACACTCCTCCCCAGCGGGCACAGGGCCATCTCCCAAGCCTTCCGTGCATGTGGAGGGGGCCACCGAGCCATCCATAAGGGTAGCGTCCAGGCAGAAGGGCTGGGGATGTGGGAGCCTCCGAAGGGAACCCACATGCCACCGATGATGAGGAGGGAGTCTGTGGCCTCTCGCTCTGGGAGGCTCCAACCCTCACTTCCTGCTCATCCATGGACCAGCCGAGAGCATACTGTTACCTGCACCCCAGGGTCCCAGCTCTGAACTCGCTGCTGCAGCCGTAGCTGGACAATAACCACACAGAGAAAAGGGTGTCCCAGCTACCCAGCCAAGGAGGGACTGAAGACAAAAGCGAGGCCCAGGGTCAATAGTGGGGACTATCGTGTTCAGTGATCAGTTATGCAAAACGCGGAGTTCCTCTGTCCCAGGTCAGCATGCAGGTGTGACTGTGGAGAGGCAGGTGACTTATGTCCCATGCTGGTTAATGGCTAATTTCCCAGCAACAAGACTGAAAAAGCACCCCAAAGATTCATGGCAATAATTATGTGGTGTTTTCTTTAAAGAGCTAGGCAAAGGCACAATTTCTGATCCCATAAATAATTAATGCAACATTAATCCAAGAGACACCCAAACTCTTCCCAAACCCGGGGAACCCTCACACCAGGAACGGCCGAGCTGGGTTAGTGAGATGAAGGAAGGCAGCCCTAACACAGCGGAAGACCTGGGTGGATGACGACTTAGTGGACGTATCCTTTAAATTGCTTTGCTTTGCTGCGCTTATGGAAGGTCCATCATGCAAAGGGGGGAGGGGGATGGACACCACAGAGGATAGGACCCCGGTGTGCCCCGGGGGCACTCAGCCTGCCAAGAGCTTGGGTCCCGGACGCTGTGGTGAAGCCAGAGCCCAGGCGCGGCCCCGCAGAGGGTGAGAGGGGCGGCTGGTTCCTGTTTGTGAGGTGCCTCAGAGGTGGGGACCGACAGCATCGCCGTCTGAGCAAGAGCCCACACCCTCCTCCAATTCCCTGGGTGAGGCATAATCAGCCTTTTTGCTCTCTTTGAATTTTAATCTGTATAATTAGATGGCTTCCTGAAAAATTGATAAGCAGAATGTCAATTATGCAATCAAAGGGAAGACCAGGCATCAGCTTATACACATCATCTGTGTCCTATTATTTAAAAAGTTTCTTAAAAAGCAAGGGACTTCCGTGGCCGGCGTTTTGGAGGGTGGGGAGGGGAGGTCCTGTGGCCGGCTCTCCTGCAGCCCTGTCCCAGCGAGTCTGGGTGTGAGGTCTGGACTTGGTGGCAGTAACCTCTGATTCGTGTCGCTTCGATCCCCTTCCCGCAGTATTTCTTCTGAAGCAAGAATGTATGAAGTGTGACATCTGTCTCCTGAAGGAGCCAGCTACTGCAAGGACTCAGTTACCACAGCCCTCCTCGGGGCGGTGGCACAGCCCTCCGCGGAGCTGAGCTGGGAGCAGTGGTGTCCCCGCGCTGGCCCTGGCTCCCTCGGCAGTGCCTGCGGTGAGTGAGAGCCAACCTCCACCTTTCCTTTCTGCTGGTCCACATGCTTAAGCCAGAACTTCCTGCCACTGAACTGATCACTGACCATCACCTGACATGACGCAGTCGCTGTGGAACAGGTAAACAAAGGCCATGCAGGGAAGAGGGGGGCCGTGCTGTGCTCCCCCACTCTCGCTGACCCTGGAGACTGCCCAGCCACGGCAGTGGTGGCTTTGCAGGTGGCAGAAGGTTCTAGAACCTCCCTGGGGATAAGCAGGCCCTTTTCTGGAGGAGAGGGATCACGTGACCTGCATCCCAGCGTGGCGATGAGGGTCAGATTAGAACAAACACGTGCAAGGGAGGACATGCCACCCCACCAGGTGCCACAAGGGCACGTGGGTTTACTCTGAGCTGAAGGCAACCAAGACCCAGCAATCCTCCCACTAACCTGGCCTGAAAACAAGACCTTTCCCTGCGCTGCCCTAGAACCGAATGACCCCGCCCCGCCCGCCCCGCGCCTCAGCTCAGGATGGCACCGGAGCCTCCACTGCCGGGCTTGCCCTTAGCTCTTATCTTTATGGGGCGCCTTTCCTCGGTGGCTGTCTTCTGCCCACTTGACTATGAAGACCAGCCAAGAACCCAGGAGGAAGGAAGGAGAACTCTTCTCCCCAACGCAGAATGCATCTGGTGGGAAGCAACAGACCCCCAAGGACCGCTCGCGCCTTCCTTGGGAAGACACCCCTTTGGACACAGGCCCAGGCACAGACCCCCCCCGCCCCGCCCACCACCCCGGGAGGTGCACCTCAGCGAAACCCACAAAAGGTCAAAGTCGGGTCTTTCATCAGCAGGGACAGCGCACCAAGGCCGAACCTTACAAACAACAGAAACAGCCTTCTCCCGTGAGATGAGGGTGTGACCTGGGCTGGAAGGTCTGGCATCAGGAATTCAACGTGCTGAGCAGGGAGGACGCCTGGACGAGAAAGCCAGATGCCTGTTTACTGCTGGAAAGAAGCCTAGTCCACGTGGATTTCAAAGGGAAACCCGAGAGTTAAGAAAAAGGGATAAAAAGGAAGGAAAACACTTCATTGTACAGCCGCTGCTGGGATAGCAAACACAAAATGGAAATACCCAAAAGTGAGGGCAAGAGAATGGAGGCTCCCCTCCCCCGACCGGTCTGAGGCCTGGCCGGTCACTTGACTGAGGACGATGAGCCGGCTGCCCTGCCTATGGGCGGACCGGACCCACTGCAGGGCGCAGAAACCCAGCCCCCTCACCCCCCGCACTTGTACCCCGAGTACATCCCTAAGGCTTCCCCAGTTTCTTTATTCTAGTTCCTCATCTTCACAAAGATCACACAGCTGAAGGTCCCACAAAGTAACGGACATCTTTCGAATGAGAATTCTGCTAAACCAGGGAGGACCACAACAGCCTTCGCTGCCCCTAAGGAAGCCGCCTGAGCTCTGTGCTAACCGGGCCGGGCCTTCCGCTTTACCGAGCGGCTCAGGATACACCTCCTTGTTACACCGAGGGGCAGGGTTCCAGTTTGGGAGGTTGAGATGATCCCACAGAAGTACAAAGGCTCCCAGCAGGCCCCGGGGCTCAGGGACCCCTTCCAGAGCCTGGGATCCCTGGAGGGACACCACCACTCCAGGGTCTCCTGCACCACAGGCGACAAGGCTCTGATGTGTCAGGCTCATTCCCCAACCTGGGAGGGACCCAGAGGAGTAGCAACAGGCTGAACACAGGCCATCAGCAGGACCTGCAAGCTAATAGCGCCTGGAGCATGCAGGCCGCCCTCTCTGACTCATCTAGTCCCGGCTCAGGCTTGGTCCTCAGGCTCCTGAAAGAACCTGTCCCATAGCCCAGGCCAAGCAGGAGCAGCAGGCCCTGGGCCTGGGCGGACGGCAGGTGGGACCCTCAGACAGGCAGTGCGGTCTCATTCAGTAAACTGGATCCGAGGGACCAATTAAAATCCAGGTCTAACAAAACAAGTGTCCAGGGGCTCAGGGAGCAGCGAGGAAACCTGGCCTGGGGTTAAACAGCAGACTTAACACCACAGCTAACACAGTGACAGAAGTGCGCTTTAAGGGATGAAACGGAACCTGTGGAATGAGACTCGTGGGTGCCCAGGAGCTCCTCCTGCTCCTTGGTTCCTCGCTCAGTAGCTTGCAGGCATATTGCTTTATTTTTTTGCCCGCGCTGCCCCCCACCCCCCCACCAATGTTAAAAACAGACTTTAGACACCAAGTAGCACAAAAAGGTGTGTAGGGCAGCCTCCCACCCCCCAGCCCCACCCCTGCTCGGAGGTAAGCAGAGGACCCTTAGCCACACTCAGGCTCCACGCTGGTTCCTGGAGCCCGGCCTGCCCGCCACTCAAGTCCTGGCTGTTTATGTGTCCCCAGGGAAGGCCCAGTAGCAGCCCAGCCCTCAGGCGGCAAGGTCACACCCTGGTCATGTGCCCTCAATCGGCTCTGTGGGCCCCAGCCTCTGCTCCCGGGGCTGATGCAACAATGGCCTCAGACAGACGCACGGCACATAGTCCACCACCCTTTCCCCCAGGCGCTGGGGTGACGCGCCAACACCGTATGGTGGGGAACCTCAGACCAACCACTAACACTTCTACACCGGACACAGGCACGCGCTCACCCGGCTGGATTAATGTACGAGTGTAAAAACCACCTTCAACAATTCAGGGCAGGTCAAGACCCGCCACCAAGTGGGTGACCAGAGAATTCAAAGTCCCTGAGCTTCTCCATGTGGGTGTCAGGTAAGGACTCGAGCCTGTGATCTCACTCCGTGTAGCCGCCCCTCCCCCAAGGATTCTCTGAGCTTTGAAGGAGACGGAAAGGAGCTGTGCAGGCCCAGAACTGCCCCGAGCTCGTCCCGCCAGAGGACAAACAGAGAAAGCGATCTGGGCATATGGGGGCCCGGCGCCGGCGGGTGGCCTGCGAGGTCAGAGGCCATCCCAAGAGGCAGCAAAGGCAGGAAGCTCGCCGGACGCACCAGCGAGGCAGCAGGGACCAGAGCAGGCGCGACGCTGGCCTTTCCGAACGGGTGGTGCTGTGTGTGTCGTACTGAGAATTCCGCGTTGTCTTCCCTGATGAGGAAAGCGAGACTCCGTGTGAAGGACTTCCACACACTTTAAAAGCACCTGACTGAAAGCATCCTTTAAAAATACCAGCGAAACAAAACAAAAAGGATAAAGGCAAGTAAACTCTCACCCGCATAGAGAGGGAGGGTCAATGGGCCTTCCTCGCGCCCCGCGTTGGGACTGAGGAACCAGGAACACAGGCTGGTTCTTCCGGCCCCGGTTTTCCGACCCTTTCTCCCCTTGGCCAGGAGAGTGGCCAAGAAGACCAGCTGAATGGGGTCCACCCTGACCTTGACCCTGACCCGACAACTCATCCTTAAGCTGCATACAGAGAGCAAGAAATCTCTGCAGAATGCTTCCCCTGAGCAAGGAAAGTGAACACCGCTCAGAGGAAGCATCCAGAACGTGAGAAAGTTCTCAGAAAATGCCCGCAGACTGGCCTCCACCACAGGGAGGTCCTCCCGGGCCCAGAGGTCACCTGAGGGTGGTACCTGCCGCCTGGGATACAATCGTGTAGCCACATGCGTCTGTTGTGTGGTCCAGTGCGGAGGGAAACCACAGACGAAGCAGCTGATAGCCACCGAGGGCTGGGCCTGGGGGCCACAGAGGCAGGAGCCACAGGAGACAGCTGTATGGACGCCACCGCTAAGCTTGTGCTAAACTTGAAAATACAGAGTCTAAGGAACGGGGGCAGGCGGGGAGTGGGGAGTAGTAAAAATTTAATATTTTTAAGGCAACGTTGGATTATTTGGCTTATTCTAACATATATGAATTATACTTGTATTTAAATGTCTAATAAAGACAATTACAGGAATACTAGTAAGTTGGTTATCAGCCCTAGCCAGTTTGGCTCAGTGGATAGAGCATCAGCCTGTGGACTGAAGGGTCCCCGGTTCGATTCCAGTCAAGGGCACATGCCCGGGTTGCGGGCTTGGTCCGTCGTGCAGCCAACCAGTGATTTGCTCTCATCATTGGTGTTCCTCTCTCTCCCTTCCTCTCTGAAATCAATAAAAATACATTGAAGAAACCTTTTTAAACAAATAGTAATGACGGATCTTAAGTTTTTAGAGACCCTAATGTCAGGCTTGGCCAACGCCTGCCTCTTGCTGGCTGCCCCTGGATGCCTCAAATACTGCCGTCTCCTTGAGCACCGCCTCCCTGGGGGACACAGCTGCCCGCAAGACCAGCCCCCGGCGGTGGGAATCCGCACCCCGGGCTGGCTCAAGCGCGTGTGTGTGCAGCTGGCTCCTGTTCCAGCCCCTCCCAGAGCAGGCCTGGTGCCCAGTGATGGAGCCCTGTGGCCAGCAGAGGGCACTGCACGCCCTGCTTGGCCTCGAGGCTGTGGGCCTGCGCTGCTTGGCCAGGACCCCCCCAGCTCCTGTCCACCCCGAGATGGCCTCTTGGAGAACCTGGAGCAAGAGTCCAGGTACCCCAGAAACAAGTCGGGGTGGTTTCAGGACGACACACTGCATTTCCCCTCAGTCTCAAGGTGCAGAAGGGACAGGCACCTCCCATCGCCCTTCCAGAAAACATGCTCAGGCCTTAGGAACAGCCCGGCCAGGGGCGGGGGACCACAGTGGCGTCTGCCCGTGGCCTGTGCCTCAGGGCCGGCAGGGTAGCCCCCTGAGCGGAGGCCTGCTATGGAGGCAGGTCATGGAGTAGAGGGGCTCACTCCCCTGATGCAGGAAGGGCCAGAGGCCACCCTAAGGATGAGTTTTCATTGTGCCTGGGCGCCTGATTTAAAGATACGTCAACGAGGAATGAGCCACAGTGATGGGAATTGAAAGCAACTTGGCAGAGACATAGTTTACGAGGAAGGGGCTGAGGTGGGACTGGCAAAGGCCGGCCAGCGTTCCCATGACAAACCAGTCTCCAGGCACAGGCACACCTGCCGGCGGTGGCCGCTCAGTTCTCTCACCCCCCGGGGTGTTTGCTGTGAACCTTGGACGCCTCAGAATACACCACCTGCCCACAGACACTCACTTGGAGAGGGAGGAGGGAACAGTGGATTTTCCAGGAGCTGATTCCGGCCGGCAGTGACAGCGGAGGGAGGGCTTTCTCTCTGGGCCCCTCCACCTGCCAGGCTGGCCACAGATACAGCGCATCAAGCCTGCCCCACACCCCTGCAGAGCACCCACAAGGTTCCGGCTGGAGAAGGAAAGGAGGGGCTGGTCCAGTCCATCAGTGCTGAAGTAGGGGACACACGTCCCACCCGCCACAGGACCAGCATCCTCTTAGCACCAAGCAAAGCTAAGGTTGCCATAGCAACAGATGCCCCAAGGATATGGCTTATTCTTGGCCTGACTTGGCAGGTGATGCCTCTGGCAGGACGCACACATGGAGACCTGAGTGCCGACCTGAGCTCTGACTCCACTTTCTCCAGGCCACAGGCTGTGGGAGCCTCTCTGCCCTTCCTGCTCTGACATCGCAAGCCCCTCCCCACCTTGTTCCAAACCACATTGGTGGGACTCACCTTGACCTCTGTTCACAGCCCACTCAGGGCGGACAACCCAGCGAGGCGTGTGGACCACCGGGTAGGCCAGGGAGAGGCTGAGAGGCCAACCGGAAGGCCTGGGGTCAGAGGTGCCTGCAGGAGGGCCTTCAGTCAGAAAGCGCCTTTAGGCGTGTGGTCGAGATAAGTTATCAGAGGAAATGATGGCTGGCTGGGTTCTTGGTGCATTTTTAGAAAGCAAGTGTCTGGAAAGATGATCTCAGACACAGACAGCAGGAGAGCGCCCTCTAAGGCAGCGGTTCTCAACCTTCTGGCCCTTTACATACAGTTAGTTCCTCATGTTGTGACCCAACCAAAAAATTATTTTTGTTGCTACTTCATCACTGTCATGTTGCTACTGTCATGAATCGTCATGTAAATATCTGATGTGCAGGATGGTCTTAGGCGACCCCTGTGAAAGGGTCATTCGACCGCCAAAGGGGTCGCGACCCACAGGTTGAGAACCGCTGCTCTAAACCCACCGCCTCCTGCAGCAGCAGGGACCAGCTTTGGCTCCAAGTTCAGCGGCGAGTGGATTGGAGCAGCCAGGCGGGGCCCAAACCGAACAGGCTCCTGAGTAACCTGTTCAAAACCTGCAGGCCAGCCCGTAGCCCCCAGAGAGCGTGCCCACCCCTCCCCAGCGCAGTCACCATCCGTGTCTGAGGGGCCATTTAGGGCCACAAAACAGGAGTGGCTCTGTCTGCCTGGGGTGGCCCATCCTTTATTTCAAATGAGGTGCTGCTTGCACAACACAGGATCCCCGCTGTCCAAAGTACAGCATCCCATGAACACTCCCGTAAGCAGACACGGTGTAAAGCAAAGAAGCAATTATTCATTTCCCAGAGGCCTGATGCACGAAATTGGTGCAAGGGGCTCGGCCCTCGCAGCTCTGGTTGCCTCGTGGCCCCGTCCCTTGCCCACTGGTCGTTCCGGAAGATCATTCCGCCGTCCAATCTAATTAGCATATTAGCTCTTTATTATATAGGATATGGGAAATTTTTTGAGCACTCCCACACCCAAAAATAACCCATCAAACCATAAACCTACCTAACACGGACAGTAAAAGCAGGGTCGCCCTCACTCGGGCTCCGCTGACACAGTAACAGTTCACAAAACAAATGTTATTTTCACTTTTTACCTTTTTTGGTAAAAGCAAAAGTTGTCCGATTCCTTTCATCAGCAAAAGCAGGTATTCATGCGGGTCTTTTGTAAAAGCAAAGGAAGTGGTGTAACATGAACTTCTGAACAGCTGGCCATGGTGCAGCCCCTCTCCTGACCCATCAGATTCACCGCGGCACCGAGAGGGCCCGGTGAACTGCAGAGGGATAAGCGAGAACACGCGTGGACTGCAGTGCCACCACGTTCCCACGCCCCACAGGACAGAGGACGCTAACGCAAGCCACCAATGCCGTAAACCCCCAGCCCCCTGCAGTGCCGCTGGGCCTGCCAGACCTCCTGCTCCGTCATCTCCCAGGAAACTTCTCCGAACATCGGCAACCCACAGGCATGGAGAAGGGTCCGAGGTGCTGTTCACTGACCCGACACTTCAGGTACATCCCAGGGCTGTGCCCCACACGCAGACTAAACGGAAGCACCCGGGCCCTCACTCGGACCCTGGTGCCCCCATAAACCCAGGACATGAGAGACGGCCGGGGACCAGGCCCACGTTCAGATGAGCCCTCTAGCCGCGTGGTGAGGCACTGGGGAACAGCCTCCCGCTTTCTGGTCCTTGAACGGCAGCTATCGCCGCGGAGCTCTCCCAGTCAGCGGAGAGGAGCAGGTGACACGAAAGCCGTCTGCTCAGTTTCAGAGCATAGACGAGCCCTTTCCCGCGACGAGAAATGACAGATGAGAAATGACAGATGGCCCTGAGATGCCAGGAACCCAAGGGGCAGAGGGGCCTGGAGTGTAGCTGTGGGTGGGTACACAAAACCGCACATGTGTGTGCACAGATGCACACATGCTTTTGTGGCCCTGGATGGCTTCCTGGAATCATGGCATTTCTGGAACATTTTGAGACTTGAGAAATTCACAAACCCAAACTGCTGCCCTCACAGACTGAGGCCCTGAGACGCAACAACTCCAGGTCACTTCTAGCCCATGTTTCCGCTCATCCCCTAGGACCCCACATCATCCCTAGGACCGCACATCATCCCTAGGATCCCCATGTCATCCCCTAAGACCTGTCATCCCCTGGGACCCCATGTCATCCCCAGCAGCTCTGCCAGGTGTTGCTGGTCCAGAAATTTGAAAGCCCAGAGCCAGCTTCAGCCATGCCATCCAGGCTGAAAACGTGCAGTTCCATCTCATTGAGCCCCGCTCACGGCCCCTGACCCTCAACTAACACCCCAGAGGTGGAGCCCGTCAGACCCGAGGGGGATGGAATACCCACACAAGATAGCCAAGAGACAGGCCAACGGAACAAGGAAGGGAAACGGGCTGGAATCTCACTAGAAAGCTTGCTTGGGCCGCTGGCAGGGGCTCCCTCTGCGGGATGGGCCGGGGGCCAGGGACCGGGCAGCTCTGACTGCACTCCGAAGCTGGGATGTCCCTGCCCACACGCACCAGTCACCACACTGGCGCACGGAGCGCTGCGGGTGGCTGCGTGCCTTCTGAGCGCGCACTCACCGGCACATGTGCAGGCGGCCCGCCAACACTTCCGCACCAACCACAGCAAGGCGCCCGCACCTTGGAGAACACACCTGCACCATCGCCCGTCTCGGGCCTCAAACCTGTTCCGGGTGAGGCTTCCGGGGAGCTCCTAGCCTTCCAGGTGCTCGTAGGGCAGAGGCGCCACCGACCCGCACATTTTCACAAGGGGGAGCCCAGGGGAAGTCCACTCCTCTCACATAACATCACAGCCCAGGGCTCGAGGGGCAGGGCCAGGGCACGCACGCATTCCCTCGAGTCACTGCTGTTCTGGGTGTGAGCTTCAAGTGAAGGCTGGAGCACCACCCCTATCCTTCCGCCTCCACCACACACAGCCCCTGGCCGGAGGGGGCTCTGCACTCAGACGAGGGGTGTGGCTCCAGAAACTTCCACAGGCCTAGGACCTCCCATGCCACCACTCCCAGCCCACATTGGGCAATGGCAGTCCGGGTCGCACAGGTATGCCTACCGGGGACCACCTCCCAGTTCCTCCCCCGGGGCCCCCATTGTTCGATGAGTAGCGGTTCTCGCACAGATCAGGGCATCGCCTGCACATTCTGGGCGGTTCTTTCCCAGGAGGTGCTGGGAACTGCCCTGCATCCATGTCTGTGAGTCTGACCTCGGGGCAGACTTCCAGTTTTCAGCTGTGGGCTCACCCCGCTCTGTGGAAACCAGACCCGGGTGGGCTCAGTCCACCCACCACCAGGTCCCGGGGCCAAACGAAAACTGGGCAGCAGCAGGAAGCAGGGTGATCTTACTCTCGAGGGGAGCTCAGGAAGGGTTAAACGGGTTTTTAGAAACAAAAGTTATGAAAATGGCCCCAATACAATTTGATGAGGTCAGCGCGCACAGAGGCCTATGACACTAGTAAGAAAAAACATCTGTTGGTGTCGAGAGGGCGGCAGGAAGTGGGCGGGACTTAGTGGCTCTGATTGGCCGGACCAGGCTCCTAGAAAGAGAGCACATGGCTCAACTTAGCCCAGAGAACAACAAAAACCCCCTTTCAATTGTCCCCGCGCAGCCCCCGCCCCGCACAAGCCGAGCCCCGAGCGGCGAGTCGTCTAGGACCCTGACTGGCAATCGGCTCTTTGTTCATTGTTCATGACAGGGCAGGGGCCTCCTGAATGGGCCTTCCCGGGAAACGCATTCTCGCTGCGTGTTGCACACGTGTTACCTCTCCGGGTCACAAAATCTCCAGTTTTACTTTTTGGTTGGAAAACTACTTGGGTCACTTGAACAGCAAATGTTTCAATAAATCCATCATCACAAAAACCAAAAGACGTTTTTCTCTGGAAAAACAGGAAGTCCTGGTACATAACATGTGCGGCTTAAAATAGGGCCAAGTTCATTTGTTGACAAAAGCCCGGGCTTTTGGACCTGATTTGTCCCAGATCCAACTTACCTTTTAATCCTCCTTCAAGAGCGCATCCTGTTCTCTTGGCGACAGGCTGGCCTGGTCTTTGTTATGGCTCTGACAGGTCACAGGGCGGCAGGAACCGCACACTGGGGGCCGTTCCAGCTTCTCGTTGGAGCCCCAGAAAACTCGGTGGCTTTCTGGAAAACTGTTCTTCCCCAGCAGCCACCGAGCTTTACAGAAGCCCCGGCTGGAACTCCGAGCTGTCCCCCCAACTGAGCCCCACACAGCAGGCAAAGCAGGGCGCCGCTGCACCCCACTGGAAGATGAGCCCCTTTCTTTGTCAAGACCAGGTGGGCACGCAGCCAGGAGCTGCTTCCATTCTTCCCGAACGCGGGCACTACAGAGCAGGGGCACGAGCAAACGCCGAGCGTCCCAGGCAGGTCCCCGACGGCACGGTGAGCACCGTCCACACAGCGCTGGGGCTGGGGCTCCTCTGGGCGCCGCCCGTGTGCGAATCGCTCCTCCCACCACCTCTGCTTTCCTCACTGACCTCCGGCAGCAGGAGGGCGGCGTTAACACCGCGCAGCAGGCGAGCACCACAACTATACCCTTGTTAAAACGCGAAACCACAGTGCGTGTAGATGGGAGATTGGAGCCAGCCCAGTTCTGGGAGACGTCGCCACCAACGCCCAAGTCCCAGGGCCCGGGGTCTTCTATGGCCCCCAAAACGCTCTTCTGCCACCAGGGAGGGCGGGAGGTTTCTGCACACCAGTCCTCAACTTTCGGGGCAGCTGCTGACCCAAAGGGGCATCACAAAGACAGAGTCCAGGTGAGCTGTCAGCTGCAGAGAAAAGTCAGGTAGCTGCTGCCGCGGAGGAGGCATGCGCTTCCATTTAAAAGGTAAAACTGTGGACAACCGTAGTGAGAAATGGAGGAAATGCAGAGTGTGTGATTTCGAAAAATACCATGATTTAGATGAGATTTAGCTTGGCCCCAAGACCTGCCTTCACGGACCCGCCCTGGTTCCCAGCTGTCCCGGAAAAGCCACGGCCTGCAGCCAGCACCCTGCCCCAGCTGGCTCACTGGGAGCCAGAGAGCCAGGAGCAGGGTGCGCCGGGGAGTCTGTCTGAGGCCTGGTTTGGCTGCTCTTCTGGGGAGACACTTAGGGTGAGGTGGGGTTCAGGATCGACCAGGAGGCCGTCGCCCCTGTGAACACGCTCCACAGCCCCACCCATGACCTGCAAAGCACGTGGCCGCTGAGAACCTCGAACCCAAGCCACTCTTCCGAAGAGCGAACGGCACGGAGAGTGGAGCACACGGGACAGCCTGAGCCGGGCGCACACGCACTCCCCACCGCCATTTATTTCAGGCCCCGGTGCTATTTTTACCTCCACCGACACTCCATGGGAATCCACGACAGAAAACAAGGGGCCACCGCCTCCCCCTCCACGCAGACCATGGCCCCGCACTGCCTGCCACCCCGCCTCAGGGAGGTGCCATCAATAAGTCATTTGAAATTGTTGGAGTTCAAGATTTTTTTTTGCCTGGCCAGTGGTCAGCTTGATTCCCAGTCAGGGCACATGTCCAGGTTGTGGGCGCAATCCGCAGTGGTTGGTATACAGGAGGCAGCTGATCAATGATTCTCTCTCATCATTGATGTTTCTCTCTCTCTCTCTCTCTCTCTCTCTCTCTCTCCCCCTTGCTCTGAATTTTTTTTTTTTAAATAAGGAAAGGTTTCAAGTGGCTTTTAAATGGAAATGCAGTTTTTGTACCTCACCAGGACTGGCTGAGACCCCACGCCCCTTTCCCGTGTCTATCTGCCTGCCTGTCTCACAGCTCATCTGCAGCGACCAACCTGAAGCTGTGGAGGGAACTGGTGCTGCTCAGGCTCCGGAAGGAAGCTCTGGAGCCCGGCCTGTGGCTGTACTCAGGTGCCGGGCAGGGCTGAGCGCCCTCTGGGAGGACAGACCAAGGAGGGCCAGGCAGTCAGAGATTTAAGGCCGATAATGCAGCCTCACATCTGTAAATGTTTCCCCGGTTCTGGAATCTTCCAGCCTACCCCAGTTGTGCCCAAGGGCACTCGCAGCCCCTCTCAGCTCCAGCTCCCACGGGGCCCCGCGGGGGCAAACCGCCCTGGTACGTACCCCTGTTCCACTCAAACGCCCGCCCTGGGCATCCCAACAGGCTGAGCACACTGCTCCCCACCGCAGGCTTGGCACTGTCCAGGGATGTTTCCAGGACGAAGCAAATTGCTCGAGCAAACATCGTATTTCCATCCGCTGGGCCAGCCAAGCTCTAAAAACATTTCCTGGTAGGAACTGCCCTGGTGGAGGGGCCAGCACCCACACATTCCTTGGGGGTGGTTTCTCCTTGAGGAGCAGCCTGGGGGAGGAATGGGGGCCCCCTCCTCCTTGCCCCCAGCTCCAAGGCACAGCACAGGCTGTTCGAAACCAAACACCACACCTCTTCCGCTCAGCTAGAGGACCCCATCCTGGTTAGGGTGGCCTGGGACTCAGCCACCAGGAGCACAGGGTCTCTAAAAGCAAAGCCGGGGTAATGGCAAGGCCGGCACACCAGGTCCTGTGCCCGCTGGTGAGGTCCGGCCCCTCAGCAGCATCACGGAGAGCGGCAGCTGTCGCAGGAACAACTCCCAGGTTAAGAGTCCTGGGCACAGTGCTAAGGATGCTGTGGACTAACCCGCCTTCCCAACAGCCTTGGGAACTAGGGACGGTGTGAGCATCATTTAAAACGACAAAGCTGAGGCCCAGAGCAGACAGGACGCGGGGGACGGAGGTGCAGCGGTGGCAGGGCCTGAGCCTGACCCAGGCGGTGCCTCCTGCTCCTGTCACCCGCTGGCCCAGCGGGGCGGAGCCGAGTGGACGCGCAGGGAAAATGGGTGGCCAGGAGCAGCGGGGCCTGGAGTCTTCCCCCCTCTTACAAAGAGACCTGGGAAGCTAATCACGTGCTCCTTCAATCACGCAATCTGTAAGACACGTGATGAGTGCCACACGCATGTCCCAAGGTCCACCACGCCCCGGTGAGGCACCCACGGGACGGTGAGCACAGAATCCGCTCCTCTCAACACACCGGGAACCGGGCGACGCTCTGGGCCCGGCCCCGCGCCAGCAGTAAAATTCACTGCCGCGTGAAGGTGCCGACTCTTACCAAGCCGGTCTCCGCGACTCATCAACTCATGGAGGGCGCAGCGCCGACGGCTGAACGGCATCCGAGTTACTGCTGCGTTCTGATGGGCGACGGCTTTCCCGGAATTCACGCACAGGACCAATTCCAGAGTAAACGAAGGCTCGAAGCAGAAAGCTCCCCTGCAGCTGAGTCTCGGCTCTTCAAGGACAGGCGTGGGGAGGGGACCCGGGTGTTCACTGCACCAGCGTTGTCAGTGCCCTTCCAGGCACCTGAAACCTTGCACCCAAACCTCGCGCGCGTTGTAATTTAATTACCCGACTCCCCTTCCTGTAGGAACAGTTACGTAAAATGCACCAAAAAATAAATCGCTGCCGCTTGCTTTTTTAGTTCATCCAGGGCAATGAACGTATAAGCAGCTTAGATGGCGCAGCGGACAACTGGAGGGAGAGCAAGTCCGAGGCCGAATGATGGAGGAAAGAAGCGCCATGCTTTTCAGGGTGGAAGACACCTTGGTCCCAGCTGGAGGCGCTGGCCTGGGAGTCTGGGGGACCCACTGCTCCCTGGGCTGTTACTATTCCTCACCCTAATCCCACACCTGGTGGGACCTTTCTCACTAGAATTGGGCCAGGCACGAACAGGTCAACTTACTGAAAAAGCCACTTTGGGGTCACGCTTGGGGGCCGGGCGTCTTGGAGAGAACATGCAGAAGCCACAGCCAGGCTGGTTTCCGACACTCAGAGTAGCTGGTACCAGCCTGCCTTTGCCCACTCTAGCCCCTCCCCACCCAGGGAGGGAGGAAGTGGGGACACAGCCCGAGGTTTGTGGTCAAGGTCACAGGAAGGGAGAGAAGAATGAAACCTTTCTGGTTTGGTTACTTAGCTCAAAGCTGGTTTTGTTCCTTTCTTCCGTCTTGGCCGAGTTTTGCATATTTAGGGTTTTAGTTTCACGAGAATATTCTTTAATGGTTATCTTAAATGCCCCACAGGGACCACGCTGCCGCTTAGAACATCAAATGCTCTGGACACGTGCGGCAGCTCTGCGTCGGGGAAAAAGGTTCGCACTGGAAATACACAGAACCGCCCCCTGCCCGGGCCGGGAACCGGTCTCCACAGGAACTGCGCCCCGTCGGGGACCACCTCAGAGAACACCCAGCGACCTTCATGGCAAAACAAACAATTCACGCGGAAGGCCGCTCTCCCTGCCAAGAGCTCTGACCTGAAATGTCCCGTGGCTCTGGGATGCGGTCCTTCCAGGAAGGCCCAGCCACCACCAGAGACTGACGGAGGCCCTGCTTGTGCCCAAACCCAGCCACACCTGGGACGTGCTGACCAGTCAGGGTCACAGCCGGACCCTCCGCATCCGCGGGCTCCACATCCACGGACTCAACCAACAGTGGATCAAAAGTAAAATGTTTTTAAAGATGCTACACTGTTGCTGGTGTACACTATGCAGTCACATCTGTGGTGGCTGCATCTTAGTGAACGTGTACAGACTTTTTGGATCGTTATTCCCTAAACAATATAGTATAACTATTTATACAGTATTTACACTGTCATAAGTAACCTCAAGATGATTTAAAGCGTGTGTGTTGGGGGGGGTGGTGCCTCTGGCGGGGTGTGTGTGTGTGTGTGTGTGTGTGTGAGAGAGAGAGAGAGAGAGAGAGAGGGAGGGAGGAGGTTCTGTTGAACACTGCCCCATTTCCCACGGGGGATTCTGTGTCTGTGGGGATCCTGGAACCAAAGCACAGCAAGAGGCGAGCGCTGGAGGGTCAGGATCCCGCCCCCCCAATAAGCCGCTGCAAACGCCCAGGTCCTGGGCCAAGAAGGGCAGCTCCTAGGGTTTCCGTGCCCTCCTACTGGGGGCTCCTGGGAAGGGGCCGTGCTGGTTTCCCACCAGCCCCCACACACAGGGTTATGGGAGTCACTGCTCTGGGGCCCGCCTGCCAGGCCTAGAGAGGGCATTGGGACTACCAGTTTTGGGAGGTGACCCCTGCATCACCAACTCCTCTGGGACTCCGTGCCCAGGCTCACTCGGCCCAGCAAGGGAGGACCAGGCCCTGTGTATCTGGTCCCTGTCACCCCGTTTCCCACCGGCAAACACGAGGTCTGGGCCCCTGCACGCGCTGCTGGACCTTGGACCCATTTCATCCCTGACGCTCCAGCTCCTGATCGGGAAGAGAAGCCGCAAGAATGAACTTGTGCCGCCCAGGAAGGCCTGGCACAGCAGGTGCCGCCCCCTCCCCGCAGACAGCCTCGGGCCGGTCCCTTCCTGCTGGACGCCCATGACCAAGGCTCCCTGGTCCCGCTTTGTCCCCCCCCCCCCCCAGTCAGGGCTCCTCTGCGGACCCCTCCCCCAGCACTGCAGAGCAGCCACACCCCGCCTTGCAGGGTTTTCAATCCCAAAATCAGGATCTGGGTGAGTCCAATCTCTAAAGCGCCCACAACAATGAGCTTCCGGCAGCGCGGACTTGCTCAGTTTCCACTCGCACCACTCTGGTTTCCAGAGTTAGTTCTGCGCTGGGACACGGTCCCCTCTGCTTAGCTGTGTAACCAGGAAGAGACTTCTGCCGACGGAACCTCCGTCAGTGGAGCTTCAGAGAGAATTTCGTCGTTTACAAATTTGCTGCCCTGACACCCCCTCCCCGAAAACTGAACAGAAACCAACGACGTGCAACCATTTCCTTCACAGCATCGCACACACACAGAAACAACCCTTAAGAAATTAAATGATAAAGGAGGATCCAGTTACCTCTCTAAATTAACTGAGGACTTTAGTTATAGCAAATGCCTCATAACTATGGAGATACCCACCAAAGGGAGAATGGGCATACGGGAATCTTTGCATTATCTTCTCACGTGTTCTGTGAATCTAAAATTGTTCTAAAATTTTATCTAACAAAAGGCTAATATGCAAATTGTCCCCTCGTAAGTTCTACTAGGAGTTCGATGCTCACTATGACGTGTGCTGACCACCAGGGGGCGGCGAGGAACATGGCGGGCGACCAGTGGCATTGGTGGGGCGCTGAGAGAGCGAGGGGCTGAGAGAGCGAGGGAAGGAGGTGGGGAACCTGATCGGACCTGACCGCTGGCCAGGCCTAAGAACCCTACCCGTGCATGAATTTTGTGCACTGGGCTTCTAGTAATATCATAAATGTTAAACTAAAGAGAAGAAGTTACCACCCTCCCAACACTGCATTCCTGTACAGAATAAGCCCGTGTGCAGCCATTTCCTGCGCCAGCCGTTCTGAGCAGCCCAGTCTGTGTGTAAAGCAGGACCCCGTTGGCATTCAGGTGCCTGTGCGCTGTGCTGGGCAGCACCCTCCTGTGCTGAGGGGGACGGGGCAGCCATGTTGGCAGAGCCCAGGTGATGGGGGCTCCATAAGCCTGAGAGCTTGCTGAAGGCTGGCAGTCCTTGGCCCTGGATGAGGGCCACCAGCATTCAGGGAATGAACGGGAAAACCGGGACATCCACGCAGAGCCCCACGGCTGGAGGAAGTGGTAAAGCCGCTAACAAATCAGTCATTTGTGCAGGAAGCTGGAGTCGATGTGGAACAGGAAATTAATCCAACATGCTGAAGACTGCATTATTGGAACGAGGCGGGGGGAGCCTGCCCCCCGAGCGAAGTGAGACCAGAAAGATGGCAGTAAAAACTTGCAAGACTCAAATGAAATAAAACAAGGCCGATGGGGATGGCACGGGCCAGGGAGCAGAGAATGGGCCAGCTGGCTCAGTTCCGAAGGGCCCTTCCGAAAGGCTAAGCGGGGAATCTGCAGGGAAACAGAGGCACCTGTGGGTGACAGGGCACACATGGCCAAGGGCATGCTCCCCGTATCTGTGTTTTCAGAGCAACAGGACAGAAGTGGAGACAGGAAGGAAAGAACCACCCTGCCCTGGCTCCAAGCTCCTGGGCCCAGAGAACAATCTTTCAAGCTCCTTGCCCAGGCCCGGCGCCGACGCTGCCAAGTGGCACACTGCACCGAGGTGCGCAGTGGGATTTCCAACAACAGAGCTCTTTGGGTCAAATGGGAGCTTCCCCAGAAAAATGAGCACCCAGGCGCGTGGCAGAAATCACCCAGGAAAGAGCTGTGGGGGGCGTGGCCGGTGCCCAACCCCATGTATGCCACAGTCTTCCCATCTCTGAGTTCATGCTCTGGTCACCTCGACGGCCTTTAGTGTGAACGGGTCACCACTGGAGTCTCCTCTGTCATTTCAACATTTGGTATCAATAGGAGCTTGTGTTTCGGCTTAAAGAAAGGGGTCTGGATCCAGACACAGGTGGATCCCAGACACCATCTGCTCCCCAGTCCACACAGAAAACCGCTCTGACTGCATCACCAGGGTCCCCAAGGATGAAGCAGAACCTTTCGGGAGGGACACCCCGGCTGGTGCTCAGATCCCCTGTCCCAGGGAGACGGGACGACCTGTGTCCTATGCGAGGCCAGGCCCAGAGACCCTTCTGCCCCGAGCTGTCAGAAGCAGGGCCTTACTATCACTTATTACACATGCTGCGTGTGCAGCTGAACATGTGCTCACAGCAGACTCCACCACCCAGACAGATGTTCTGTTTCGGGGCGTTCTATAGCCGCCCTGAGATTCTTCTATTTCCACGCTGCTTTAACCCCACCCACCTTGGCCAGGTCCCGACAGGTCACCCAG
Source organism: Myotis davidii (assembly GCF_000327345.1). Classification (NCBI taxonomy): domain Eukaryota; kingdom Metazoa; phylum Chordata; class Mammalia; order Chiroptera; family Vespertilionidae; genus Myotis; species Myotis davidii. The sequence goes on along the minus strand of NW_006284618.1, from coordinate 6,133,330 downwards.
GGTGGATTCTAAATAACCGGGGAAGGTGCCGATGAGACGCGAGGACCCGGGCAGGCCCGGTGGGCAGCACAGTCGGTCACACGGACGCCATACCTTCGGGTCCTCCTTCCTCAGACTGAGACGAACACACAGTGGCTGGTTTCAATAAGAATGAAAAAGCAATGACGAAAGATCATTTTCCAACAGCCCATTAGGAATAGGAAGCTAAATCGAGCCCTGGCTCCAACAACAGGGCGGGCCGCACTGCCCTGCGCCCTTATTGATTCTCCCAGAGAGCTGAATGCCACTCACTCCCGGAGGGACACTTACTCTCCGTGACAAAAGATGACCAAAATATCTATGACAGCTGCTCATTTGAATAGAATCAGCTCCCACATTAGGGCTGTGTTGGTGGTGAGGTTATTCCCAGGGCACTCAGATGAGACGGGGAGCCGGCCTAGGAACCCTCCCCTGGGCTGAGAACCACGCGCAGGCCGGGCGCACGGAGAAGCACAGACTTTCCCCGCGATTCTGAATGTTTCCGGCAGAATTGAAAAACCCCGGGCACCGCTCACTGCCCCGATGCCGGGCCTGCATATCTGCTGATCTTGTCAGTAAGACGCTGAGTCGGTTCTGCTGCACGTTCAGGCACTCACCGCCGGCTCACCGCAGAGCGCAGTCATCGGGAGGGTGAGTGTGACTGCACGACGGCGCTGTGTGCTCTGCTAAGCGTCTCTAAGGGGCCCGTACTTTTTGGAGCAGATAAACCTGGCGTCTGTATAATTTTACTTAAGGGAACAGCACCCAAAACTTCGAAAGAGAAATACACCGCCCCTGAGGAGGAGAAGCCAGCAGGGCACCTGGGCCAGGGCAGGTGACGTCAGCGGCGCTGGATTCTCGGTGTGGGCCCTTCCCCGTGCCTCTAGCCACTGCTCCCTGACCATTGTCCTAAGGAGAGGACCGTTGGGGACTGGAGGCCGCCCTAAGCCTCCCACGGCACCAGGGCTGACATCTGCGGTCCCGATCGTCACTGGAAACACGATCTCCGATGGGTCTTTTCTGAAATGAACTCCGGCTCCAAAGCCACCGAGGTCTCCAGATGCAAACGCGCCACAAGAAAGTGGGAAAAGGAGACACCCGCCCAGCAGCTGAAGTCATCCATTATTTATGGAACGGAGGGAACTTTAGCCACGGCCATATGGAAGGGCCAGACCCGGGCCTGGAGCCTGCCCCGAAGGTCAACACTGGGAGGCACTGCTGGCCCGAGCTGCGCGAGGCCGGCCGCTGAGTCCGTGGGCCCAGGGCGCCCGACGGTGTATTCCACCCACAACTAGAAACGGGCACCACCACCCGCCCCCCTCCATCCCGACACAGGGCCCACCAGAAGGCACACAGCCGTGGAGGAGGGTGACTTGGGGGGATGGAGGATGGGAGGGGGATTAAACCAGGAAGTAAAGAAATGCTCAGCAAAGGATGGGAGACTTGTCAAAAGAGACAAGGTTAGGGAGCCACCTGAAGAGGCACCGCTGGCCCAATTGAACCAACATGAGCACCAGAATGAACAAGGATAATACAGGACATAAGCCATGAAATGAAGAAAGCAGCCAGGGCTCTTACACTCTCTCCTGGGTCCTCACTGTGCGCAAGAGAAAAAGGGAAGCGGATGGAAACAGTGTGCACACATGACGGCCGGGAAGACTCTCACTCGCAGCCCTCACAGGGACCGACGCGGGGAAGGACCCGGGGCTGAGACCAGGGGAGAAGCCCGAAGGTCCAGCACAACATACCGTCTCAGGCGCCCTCCCTGCTCCTCGCTCAGTAAATGCCGTGGGAAGGTAACGGCTTCCTAGCGGAGGAAGCAGACTCAGTGACCACGTGGCTCAGGTTGTCCTCACTGCAAGGAGATAAACTGCCACCGCGTGACCTCCGACAGGGCCGTCAGATACTCCTGCCCAAAGCGTACAACACCCGCGACAGACCCGCACGGAGGGACAGTCTGCTACATGCCCCGTCTGTTCTCAGAACACATCCCCGTCGGGGACACAGTGCTCTGGATTGAGACGACCGAGGAGCAAGGCCACGAGGCTTCCCTGTGCACAGGGAGACGCTACCGGGGCCGGCAACACCCACCGCAGGGCTGAGGATTCAACAATATCAGCATCAGGGTCAACCCTCATTCTGACACTTGGCTGTAGGAGAATGTGCTGATGTTGAGGAAAAACGAAATCCTTTACCTGTAAACACTTCTGTGTTTGAAGGAATTCTCAGAGGGTTCAGGGAAAACGCAGTGCCTCTGCTTGTGTGCGAAGAGCAAAGCTAATGCGGAAACGGCCATCTGGGAACCAGACCCTGTCCCATCTCAATTCAACCTCAACTCTCCCGTGAGCCTGAAACCACCGCACAGAGAAGGGAGGTGGGTGGATGGGTGGATCTTTCTGCCGTAGGACCCGCACCAGGTGGGTCAGAGGTTCAGGTGGAGACAGGCGGGTCAGAGGGAACAGGGCCCCGCCCGCGGTGGGCCTCAGCCTGGGCTCAGTGGCCTCAAAGGAAAGGCAGGGGTCTGACAGCTCCCTGGCTGCCTTCTGCCTGAGCTGGGGCTGCTTCGAGGAACTGGCTCCCGAGTGGCCATCCTTAACCCACACTGCGAAATACCTGAACCCCAGTCCCGCCCCCCAGGGGTCCCTGGACCAGCCACCATTTGGCCCCATCTCTGACATCAGCTGGAGGCGGTGTGAGGCTGAGGGACCTGAATCTACAGGCCACAGCGAAAGCGAGAACCAGCCCAACAGCAGGCCTGAGGCCCCAAGTCCGCCCTGGTGGCCAAGGCCAAGGCCTAGACAGGCTCGAAGCAACAGCGGCCTGGGCTGGGCACCTCCCCTGGCGCAGCAGCTCACAGGCCTGGCCTGCGAGCACGCCCCACCTTTCCCTCCCCCACCCTTCCCAGGCCATCACCTGTGCCTTTCTCTCTCCTAAGCTCCAAGGGCCCTTCTTCTGCACCTGTGACTTGTGCCCTGCGCCCACGCAGCCCAGCTGGCTCACTTCTGCACCTTCCTACATAAACTTTCTCTTACAATTTGAACCGCCCCCCCCTCCCCAATTCCTTATAGCCGACTGACACCCACCCCATTTAAATGCAGCCCAACTGGCCACCCTCTGGAGACGACAGCAGCTTCACAAAAATCTGTCTGTAACTAACCTCAACGTTCCATTATTCGATGGATTCTATAAAAATTTAATATACCTCTTGCCTCAGGTAACATTTTCAGCTAATTCTGTCTCCCTCTCCCCTGTGACCAAACTGAGGTGACTGGGCAAGGCATGCTGGCACACTGACAGTAGCCCCCCGCCCCCCATCCGAGGTCTCGTTCTCCATGGTCAACGGCACCTAAAAATATTAACATGGACATGCGCCAGCGTCCCGGTCTTGACCACGACCACCAAGACCAGGACAGAAAACTCACCTCAACCCCCTGAGCTTCCCCACCCACCGCCCGAGCTGCCCACCGATGTGCCAGGGGGATTGGCAGACTGCAAACAGCTGCTGAGCTCCAAGAGTTATTCTAGTGGCTAAAGCGGAGAGTGGACAAAGGCACCGACGTACTGTTCCACGGACAGCAGAGCCGTGCAGAACCCGGCCTCGCACGCCCCTGAGGGCGGCCCAAGCAGCTGAGAAGACGAAGTGAGGACAAACCATTACGCAGGGTCCGTCCCGTCAGCTCCTCTGACCAATGGCGAGGCCAGAGAGCCACAGGCGCAGCGGTCACAGGTGCTCGGTGGAGGAGTAGCTGTTTGCGAGATCCCGCCGACCACACACAGTTCCCACCTCAGACCCGGGGGGGAAGGACCTGCAGCGTGTCCGGGACACACCAGCCTCCAGCAGGACGTGGGCTCTCCCGCCGGCCCACGCCCGCCACTACGGAGTCAACGCCGTGGCCTGCCTCTGAGCGACCCCCTGGGGCGCCTAGAGGCCTCCTGCTTCTACTCCTGCCCCTTCTAAGCCACCTTCCGGAGAGACACCTTGGGGTCTTTTCTTCAAATCTGATCCCTGCAGCTCTCCAAAGAGCTCCCACTGCCTTAATGGTCAAGATCAGGATGGTCACCCTAACCCCGTGGTCGGCAAATTGCGGCTCGCGAGCCACATGCGGCTCTTTGGCCCCTTGAGTGTGGCTCTTCCACAAAATACCACATGCGGGTGCGCAAGTACAGTGCGATTGAAACTTCGTGGCCCGTACGCAGAATCTGAGGGGTCGACCTCAGCGAACGTACCCCCACTTCTTCTAACGCCACTTCTTCAAAATAGACTCGCCCAGGCTGAAAACCGACTTCTGCGCATGGGCCACGAAGATTCAATCGCACTGTACGTGCCTACCCGAACGTGGTATTTTGTGGAAGAGCCACACTCAAGGGGCCAAAGAGCTGCTGTGGCTCACGAGCCGCAGTTTGCCGACCACTGCCCTAACCTGTTCCTGGTCTGCTCTGCCTCCTCCCACAGCCACCGCCACACTGGCCACTGCCCAGGGGCCTTTGCAGCCCGGCGCCCTCAACTAGAAGTCCTTCCCCAGACCATCACGTGGCTGGCACCTCCCACCACGGCAACCTCAGCTCCTGCTCAGAGACCTGTTCTCCACTCTCACCACAGACCACTCAGTCCAAGACTGTGGGGCGCAGCTACGGTGTTCGGACAGGTTCAAGCCTCGGACTGAGGAGAGGGCACAGTCCTTTCACTGCCACGTGCAAGTCCCAGCTTGGAGGGCAGAGCCTTCCCAGCACAGTGATAGCCAACAGCTATAGTTGTAAGCTTGCACCTATGGTCCGAACACGTGGCCCCACATGTCTGAGAGATGTGGGGTTGATAGAGTTCAGGTGCATGTAGTTGAGTAGGATCGAAACCCACGAGAATGTTGTAAACATCTTGATCACGCCCCTACTTTGCCTCGTGGCATCTGCTATAAAATAAAGACACGGCTTGTGGGCGTTGGCACTGTCCATCAGAGGGGCAGCGTCCCGCCGAGACCCAGCTTTCATTCTCTTGTCTGTCTTTTCTAAGCCTTTCATCGCCCCCACTCAGGGTCACTGAACCAGGCTGAGCTGGCATGAGTATGCCATGGCCGTGCCGGCTCCCCACATATGGGGCCGGAACAGGGCCTGAGTTTGGGCTCCCCACACAAGACATATTATACTAGAGGCTACCGTGGAGGCGGCACAGGTTCCCGCCACCTCCGCTGTGCTCGCCAGCCATGAGCCCAGCTTCTGGCTTCGCGCTGCTCCCCCTGTGGGGAGCTCCTGCACTGAGCGCCTGCCCCCTGGTGGTCAGCGCACACCATAGCAACTGGTTGTTCCGCCATTCAGTAGATTTGCATATTAGCCTTTTATTATATAGGATAGGATTCTCAGCTGGACGCACAGACCCTGCAAGACAAGCTCGCTCCTGGAACATAAGCTTAGTGCCAGCCTGCCCACTGGCACACACACTGAATTTCTGAACAAATCGAGCCTGTGGAGTGTGAGAGCTGGCCAGCCCCAACCTCAAGCCTGAGGAAGATGGGCTTGGGCAGGTCCTTGCCAAGGACAGAAGCAGCCTGCACAGGTTCAAAGGAAGAAGAAGCCCCCGGGGAATGTCCATTCATGCCGGGAACAGGCGGGAAGGCTCCTAACAGGTGAGGTCGGCCTGTTGAGGACCTCAGGTCTTACAGGCGGATGAGTCCCATCACCCACACCTTGCACCCCACCCTCTGTATTTACTTTTCCCTGGAGTCTTTCTGTTTGACTACGAGTGGGATCCCACGTCTAGGACAGTGCCTCCAGCATAGATGTGTTTACTCCAGAGCTTCTCTGGGGTGCTCCCCTGCACACCCAATTTATAAGCACTGACCACTGAGTCCCCATGAGCCTCCCAAGCAGGCACGGCTGTCCCTGTTTTTAAGGAGAAAAGAGGGACCCAGAGGACCAGCCATTTTCCCAGGGTCACACAGCTACCAAATGGCAGCTGGACACACAGACACTGATCTGCCAAAAAAAGACCCCCCAACACAAAACGAACAAAACCCTCAAACTTAGGTAATTCACAGTAAACACACAGACGCCAGTGCCACGGATCCCATGTCTGCGCACATGCCCTGAGATACCGAAAGGAAGCGTTGACCTACTAGGTGGACCGGTTAATGATGCGGATTTTCCCCACTAGATGGAGTTACACGTATGTTGATATATATGTGACCTGATATGTATGCTATTTTGTTGTATTGACAACAAGCTTCAAAACTTCATGTCAAAATTTCTGAAGGTGTTAACATCATAGATATTTTTTACGCTTAAAAATGTCAAATTTCATGCCAAAAAAAGAGCATTTGCAGTAAGTTTTAATTCATTACTTTACTTCAGGAAGCTTATGGTGAACATGCTCCATCTCAAGATACTCGTGAACACTGGTTTAAACGCTTTAAAAGTGATGATTTCGATGTGAAAGACAAAGAACGTCCAGGTGAACCGAAAAAGTTTGAAGACCAATCATTATAAGCATTATTGGATGAAGATGTGTGTCAAACTCAAAAACAACTTGCAGAAAGATTCAACATTGCTCAGCAAACAATTCCCGATCATTTACAGCGATGGGAAAGGTTTTAAAGGAAGGAAAATGGGTGCCACATCCACTGAACAAAAGACAAATGGAAAACTGAAAAGTCATCAGTAAAATGTTGCTTCAACGGCACGAAAGTCTTTTTTGCATCGAACTGTGACCTGCCATGAAAAGCGGATTTATGTTGAGAATCCCAAATGCACAAAATCGTGGGTTGATCCAGGTCAACCATCAACATCGACTGCAAGGCCAAATCGCTTCGGAAAGACGACAATGCGTTTGGTGGGACCAGGAAGGTGTGGTGTATTAGGAGCTTCTAAAACCAGGTGAAATCGTTAATACTGATCGCTACCGACAACAAATAATCAATTTGAACCACGCTTTGAATGTGAAACGACCAGAATGGGCCAGAAGACACGGCAAAGTAATTTGGCTTCATGATGACGCACCATCACACACTTCAAAACCAGCTAAAGACCCGTGAAAAGATCCTGCCTGGGAAGATCTGTTACCGCTGTATTCACCCGCCGTGTTCACCAGACCTTGCCCCTTCAGATGACCACTTGATCTGATTGATGGCACACACACTTTCTGAGCAGCACTTCAAAACGTACGGGGACGTGGAAAACTGGGTCTCTGAATGGTCTGCCTCAAAACAGAAAAGTTCTATTAGGACGTATCCACAAATTACCCAAAAGATGGGGGAAATGGGTAGCTAGTGATTGACACTACTTTGAATAAAGCACTTTTGATGTTTCTCTTGAAATTATCGTGTTTTCTTTGATTACAAAACCGCCATTATTAACCGGTGCACCTAGCAGGCACGATCTAGGCGACATCTGGGCATGCTCACTGAGAAGTGGGGGTACAGCAGGATGCTCCTGGCCAGCCAGCACTGAGCACCTTGGATGTTGCGTGTCCCAGGAAGAGCCAGGAGAAGGCCCTGGCGGCGTTAGGATAATCAGCTTTATCTCTAAATCTTGCATTTTGTTGCTTGGCCTGCTGCCTCCGAGTCAGAAGCATATAATCCTGGAAACATCGAGATGATCAGCAGTTTTTTCCCTATTTGAAAAAAAGCAACACATATTCATTACAGAACAATGGGGCCGGAGAATGGAAAAACCCACCCTCCGTCTCCCAGCTAAAGATAACCATGGTGACACACTCGTCAGGCCTCCCCCAGGAGTGTTTTCCAGGCCTTCCTGCCATAAATGTGCATTTGATGTTGGACCGTTCCCTCGAAGACAGCCTTCCACTGAGCTGGTTCCCCGGTAAAGGCGCCGTTTTAAAAGGATCGGCTCCTCTCCACTCTCGCCATCCACACCCTGTGGAAACGTCTCCCCGAGGTCACCGGGTGGGGAGGGAGGTCACTAGGTCAAAGGGCACGCATGCTATTTCGGAAGGCGGGTTGGTTTCCAAGTCCAAAGATTATAACTGATTACTTCATCGCCACCCTCTGACAGGATCTCACTAACCTTTCTCGCGGACACACGGACACACGTGTGTGTCCACGGGCGTGCACACGACAGCCGTGCTGCTGTTCGCAAGCCGGGCCACTGAATGCCTCGGAGTAAAGCCGAGGCAGTGACAGCACCAAAGGCAGGCGTCTTCCACAGGAAGGGCTGCCCGGAACAAACCAGTTCCTTCCAGTAATATCGAGCGTCAGACTCAGACGTGGGCACAGCGTAGGCTCTGGAGCCAGGACACTCGAAAAGCACCCACCTCTACACACTAGGGTGACACTGTGAGACGCTCATGCTCAGAGCGTGACGGTGCTGCCCTACTGCACCCAGGGACGCCAGGCGGGGCACGCTGGGCTCTGTCCTGCCTCGGGGTCCCGCTCCTGCCTTCTCCTCGGCTCCCTCACTGCCGCTGAACAGCACCTGCGCACCTCTAACTGGGTTACAAACGCCCCCGTTTTGGGAAAATGAGCTTCCCCGTGTATCCTGAGATCTGACCGCCGAGGACGTGCCTTGGGGCACATCCACGGGACCCTGAGGCCCACAAGGGAGGCAGAGGACAGGCTCCAGGACAGGTCTCACCACCCCCCAGAGGAGGCCCACCCTCCGCCCGCCCTCCCGGACCTGCTGGCCACTCGGTGGAGAGCAGCCCTGCCCTCGTATGTGGGACAGCAGTGCAGCAGGTCCTATTTTAGGCAGATTTTCCACATTAGAAAGCAAATTGGTGAAGATGACTGTACAGCACACCTCTACTCCTGACAGTCTGTTTAACTCCAAGTCAAACACCAAGGCCGAGATTGAGCACGTCGAGGTCACAGCCGGCCTTCCCCAGGCCTGGGCCCCGCCCCTCACTCCCACACAGCGGGGCAGGGACTCGCTGACCTAATGTTACTGGACAGATAATTCCTCCCCTCGGGGGAAGGCTGGCAAAGCCCATGGCACCTGCCATTTCCAATCTGTGTTTTGAAATGGCAAACAGGGGCCTGTGCCAGGAAGCTGGGGGGCAGTGTGGACGCAATCCACACCCGGAGTGAAACTCCCCAATTCACCCACAGCCTCGCGGAGGCCCCGTTTTACACCAGCAAACCCGGCGCGGCTTCCACCCGAACCATCTCAAAGCCTCTGCTGCGGAAAATAATTGAATTAAAGAGTTGCCATAATTCGTTCAAGTGAGATAGCAGCCAGCCAGCGGGGAGCAGAGACAGTGCTGCTCGGATCTGCCATCTTCTCGGTGAGCAAAGCAAGCAATAGAATGTGGTTCAAAGGACAGATGGGACCCCCTAATTGTCCCCAGATTCCTAGCAGCAGGGGTGGCAACTAAATGGTTTCAATTAAAAGTTAAAGGAACAGGAAAAGTAGGCGGTGAGTTATGCCTGTGCTGATCAGCTCCTTCGGTCGAATCTGGGGGTGGCTCTGCCCCGTTTCAACAGACAGCCCAGTGCCCACGGCCCGTGAGCAGTGAGCCACCCCACCAAGTGGTCGTGACCAGGGGACACAGATCGGTTGGCCAGATGCCCCGTCTTGAACGCCCATGTGAGTCTAATGGAGGCGAGGCTGGACCCAAGCCCCCCCCTGCCCCCCCCGCCCCCCCGGACAGCAGGGAGCAGCGCAAGCCAACACGGGTAGGGGTCACCCCTTCCCAGAAGGTGCAGAACCGCCTGAGGACGGATCTCCGTGCCACTCTGGGCTCAGCACCAACAGAGTTAGTCAATGTGGCTCGAGCACAAGGGCGCCAGGCACGGGGTCAGCATCCACCTGTGCCAGTGACCACTAGCTGGGGGTGGGGGTGTGGCCAGGGACGGACCAGGCCTTGCTCCCCGCTGCAGGTTAGAGCCCTGTCTTGCCGGGCCTTCACCTCCTCAGCCCAACAGTCCTTTCTCAGGCAGCTCTTGGAACAGCACACCCAGAGGCAAAGCAGGAGAATAAACGGAGAGGGGGTCTTGCCCCTAAATACTTGTAGGTTTGGATTTTGTGCCCTTTGTGTGTGTGTGTGTGTGTGTGTGTGTGTGTGTGTGTGTGTACAGTGGGGCCTTGACTTACGAGTTTAATTCATTCCAATGCAAAAAATCGGGTGAGAGACAGCTGGTATCTCAAAAAACTCGTTTAGTCGGGACACTCGTAAGTCAAGGCCCCACTGTATAGCAAAACCAGATAGTAATACATGTTTACCATGATAAAATATCTGGGAATAAAATTTCAATATTCCTTAATTACACAGAACACCGTTAGTTAACTTTTTGTTACTGTACTTAGTATTTCCTGCTCCATCTTCTTTTTAGAGAGCAGGCACTGAACTCAGTTTAAAAGGCAAGAAAAATGCAAAATAAAACAAAATAACAGGGTGATCGCAAAATTCCTGCATGATTTGAGACCAGAGCCTCAGGCATCTCACACGGACGGATCCACAGTCCTTATTTCCCAGCACAAAGCCCACCCAAACCCACCCAAACCCACAGCCAAAGAAAACAAAGGAAGAACAGTTACTAGTTCCCAGAATGCAGATTAAGTCACATGGCTGTTTACGAAACTAAGTGTGGAGAGACCTCCACTCGGTCAAGTTATCTAGACAGAGCTCTGCCTGATAAATTCTCATCTAAGATGACTCACATACATTAAGGTTAAAAAAGAAAGAAAAAGAAAGTTATTTCTATCTCAGGTAAGAAATACAGAAGTCTTCGTAACATGAAACATCTCTCAGAGGTTAGTTTAGCGAAATTAACTAGCAGGTTAATAGGGGGGTAATGCCTGATATACAAGAGTGCCCCAATTTCCTCAGAGAAATTAACATTTCAATCCTGTTTTTATCTAGAAGTCATTAAACTGCACCATGAATTATTGGAACTGTAGGAGCGAATTAACGCTATTCATCAGCGGAGTCCAGGCCCTTCCGAGTGCATCCGTAATGGAAAAGCAGCCCCTCACTCCTATCGCTGCTCATGAACGTACACCAGCTTTGCTTCTCAGTATATAAAACTGTCCTCTCTTCCGTAATTTATATTACCACAAGCTGACTCACATTCTAAACTATTACACGCCTCCAATTAATTTTTGCAGCTTTTGCCGGAAATTTTAATGATAGTAGTGTGTGAACCTGCTGACTATGGACTGCGTGTGCCCTCACATTAATGTTGGCATAATAGCATGATCTGAGCCATGCTTGCTGAGTACCTGGTTGAGGGAATGGGTAAACCAGGTCCACTCGTGGTCCTTTGAAATCCAATGATAAAACTGACTGGGGAGGGAGGAGGAAAAGCCTGCACGGTCCAATCACCCCAACTCCAGGGCTATAACATTTCAGCCAACAGTGAAGACGGGCAACTGTTTGTCTAAGACCTCCATCCTCTCCCTTGGGAGCTAAGAGAGCGATTGCACCCAGATGAGGACGGGGGTCTGAGAAATTCCTCACCTGGTCCAGATGCAGGTGCCCCCCAGTCACACATGCCACAAGCAGGGTCTGCACCCCCCGTGTGTATGAGTGAGCATGTGTGAGGGTCTGCAGGAGTTTGTGTGTGAGCATCTAAGTGTGCTTGAGTGTGCAAGTTCAGTCAGAGATGAGTAGGTCCGGGTGCTGGTAACTCGAAAACAGGCTGTCTGCAATGATTACCTGTGCAAGGTGACTACAGGCGCAGATAAAAGGAACCTGAGGCCACAGTGATGACAGCACAGCAGCCAGTAACCGCCTTCATACAGTGCACACGGAAACCTGGAGACCACCCTGGCCATCAGCCACTGCCAGGGCGTGAGCCGGGTGTGCTCAGTCCTGGGAACAGGTGTGGGCCTGGGCAGGTTGCTCCAGAATCCCAGCCTGTTCTTTACTTGTCCCCACCCCAGCCACACCTGCAGTGCCAGTGGGCCCGGAGCCGGTTTGCTTTTGCTGAACAGAAAGAGACCCACACACACAGAGACTCTGGGGTTTGAGCCCCCCGACCCCTGCGCTGGTCCAGCCTGGGGGCCTGGCTCCTGGGAAGTCCAAGATGCATGTCCTAGTCTGGGCCCACCCGGCTTGGTCTGTGGGGAATGGAGCTCCAAGCCCCACACATGCATCTCAACTGAGAACATTTAGCTTGTCAGGAAGCCTCTTCCTAGAGGCTGTGTGTAAACAAGCTTGAGAGAGGACAGAACACCCATCAAGTCAACAGCCAATCAGGTGCCTTCAACATCAAACCTTTTACCCCCCAAACCGGAACTGTGTGGGGAGCTGGTAATGGAGCAGAGCATTCTGGGTGGGCAGGTCCAACCCAGACCAGGTTCTGATCCTATGCTGCTCCTGCCAAGTGCCAGGAGACGTTGATCAGCCTCCATTATCCATTACACTCAGGAGAAATAAGGGCACTCCCCAAACTGGCAGGACCGCACACACACAGGGAGTGATGGGGCTGTGTGCCCAGACTGACCAGCACGCTCACAGTGCTCAGCTGCGGGGCTTCCGCTTCAGGCCAGTGCGGGCCCAGGCTGGGTCCCCCCCCTCCACCCCCAAAAGCTGCTTCCACCTTTGCCCTCCATGGCCAGGGAAAGCGGTGTATGACCCCAGCGCTCAGGCTACTGAAGGGCCCTCGGTCCTGCCACCAGCTGCTGGGAAAAGCTCCTCCAGGAGGCGGCTCTCCCGGGCGCAGCCGCCCCCCTCCCCCCGCCCGTCGCCCCAGCCCCTCGTGCTTCACAGGAGAAGACGCTACTTCTGGCTGCCCAGGGTTGCACGAAAAAATAAGCTCTCACGTGGCCCAAACCACCGCCTGAGGGCAAGCAAAGGTGCCTCGCTCCCCGGAAATGCAGCATCAACAAGATCGGCAGGGTTCTGGGGGCCCAGGCCCAAGGCCACAGGCTCTGAACCCATCGCTCTAGCCAGTCTGGTCTAGGCTGGGGGTGGGGTGGGCACAAGACTAGAGCCGGCCCACGCTGGCCAGAGGCACCCTCACACTAGAATCCTGCGTGGTCTCAGGCCGGGCCCCTGGGCACCAGAAAAAGGCCCCCAAATTCCACACTGCCAAACCCTGGTGGGGAGGACACGGCTGTGTCGGCAAGGTCACGGAGACCCAGAAAACCTCACTGGCCCAAGAACGGAAGCCATTAGCTGTGTTGCTGGCAAGCACAGATGTTGTCTATATCTAAAAATTCCCAAACAGATCAATTAGCATATTACACAGGATTTACTTCCATTTTCCCTTGACAGATCATAAAAGCCAACACAAGGCTCAGTCTGAAACTGACAAGTGCATGCGGCAGGAGAAGGCCCTATTAAATGGAGACAACAGCAGAAGAAAATGGTATTTATAATGATTAGCCACCTAATTAATTCTAAGAGCAAAATGTCAAAAGCTATAAATCCATTCCTTTGGTAAGGGAAGCTCGACATCGAACAAGGCGCTTCTGCGCTGAGAACGGAGGCCCGGCGTCTCCCCACCTTTGCGCCCAGCAACGTGGCTCCTCTCCCGGAGGCTGGAACTCGGGGCAATGTGTCGCCTCCACACCCCCGCACAGCCCGAAATAGTGGCAATAAATTCTAAAATTAAGGAAGTTTAAATACCACAAACGTGTGCAAATATTAACGGAGTTTTAGGACATGTGCTCACTCCCTCCTGTGACCATCAACTCAGCTTAAAAGGAGGAAATCTCCACCTTGGCCGTTTGCGGGAGAGACATGGAAGAGAATCCGAGACAGCGCAAGGTACACAGCACTGCTCCTCCGGGTCTGGGCACTGTCCTTCCTCGCGGGTTTACAATCTCCCTTTGGGGGCGGGGCGGACGGGCAGAATGGCGAGAACAACACGAAACCAGAACGGATTTCAGAGCTGTCCCTCTTCCCATACTCCCTGAATCCCTTTCCGTGACTGCAAATGGGAGCGTTTACAGGAGAACGTGTTGAATGTAGAAGCGAGGAAGCCGAGGGCACAGAGGCACTGCACCTGATCCCGTGGGCACAGCATCACATTTTAAATGAGATGAGGCTTTCTGAACTTCACCAAACATACTCCATTTCCAAACGGCCTTGTTATTACTAGTATTCTGACTACATTCTCCTTTCCCAGTAGGTGCTTCTTTTATGGCCAGGCTGTTAGTAAAGTAATGTGACATTACCTCATGCCATCAATTGAATCTTGAGAAAAGATTACGGCGATCCAAGGCTCTCACAAGCCCCAGGCTCTGATAATTCCAACCATTATTCAGTGTGAAATTCAAACAGTCTGAATTCATTACCACTGCTTGTTACAAATCTGCATTTTTAGAATTTGCCATAAAATGCAGGCGTCCAGAGCGGTGACCTGGATCTAACCGGCTTTCATGGGAAGCGGCCGAGCTGGCAGGCTCTCCAGCGCTGCTCGCAGATAAAGCCGCTGCGCTGGGCCGCTCCATGCTGACCGGTCACCACCCCAGGGACGGGCTGCACCCGCCTCCACCTCCTGGTCACACAGCATGTCCGCGGAAACTGCAGAGGCTGGGAGCCATCGACAGAAGAGGGGGGACCCGCTCCCACAGAAGGAAGCACATCCGTAAACAGGTGTGCAGGTAGCCAGTCCCACCTGGGAGCAGGCCTTCCTGTCACCCCTCCCTCGCACAAAATGAGTGGAACTTGCAGGGAAAAGGCTCAGGGAACCCCAAACCCTTCCTCCCTGATGAAGAAACATCACCAGCAGCTTGATGGAAAAGGGGGCTGCTTCCCACGTCCAAAGTCCCAGGAGAAAACAGGACAGAACTGTCTGTTATGAGCAAGGAAGTCTAGAGTCCCAGTCACCTTTCACCTGAAGGTTCCTGTAACCTGGACGCAGGCGTCTCGCTGACCCACACAATTCGGCGACGGACCGTTACTGCTCACCCCCATTTCACAGGGGGAACCCGAGTCAGTCAGCGCAGAGGGGTTTAGTCTGCCCAAGGTCAATGCCATCGGCGGGGCCAAGGTCATGCTGCAAGCATTCCTGGCCCTGCCATCAGCCCCCCACCATCACCAAGGCGACGGCCAAGTCTTTGCCTTCCCCACGCACACGAGGAGGATGTGCCAAAGCCGTGGGGCTGCTGGAGGGAGGGAGCGGCCGCTGATGCGGCTCCTGACTAAAGAGCCGGGCTGCTTCCCCGCCAAGCCGAGCGCCGTGTCAATCTGCTGTTTAAACACGCAGGCTTTCCGGCTTTACACAGGCCTCCGCGGTGCTGCCATTTAAGCCCGTGGGAGATCAGAGTACAAATCAATATGAATCCGCCTTCCAAGAGGAAGTTGCAGCCCTTTGCCGCGGTTTAGAGGTCATTTCAGCTGTAATTAGGAAGCAGCAGCGAGTTTCAATTGAATTACGAAAAGCCTGTACAGTGCTCTCAAAGTTACGGTTTTAACAACCGTGGGCCTGGGGCCATCAGTTACGCACGCAGGAAATACCAGCTTCCAAATCTGCAGGGCAGGCAAGGAGGCGGCCGCCATGCTGGGTCCATGCAGGAATCTGATACATACGCCATCTGTCCTTCATCCCAAGGGGCCCGGGGTGATGGACGCCGGAGCCAGTTGGCCCTCCTTGCCGTGCGCAGAATCCCAGCTCCGATGCAGCCCTCGCCCAGGAGGCTGCAAGCACGATGCCCCCAGGAGACAGGAGGGTACAGCCGGGTCCCCAAGGCCCACGGAATTCAAACTCCCAGCCCTGAGTGCAGGCAGGGGAGACAGAGGCACGCTGTTTATGCTTCATTATCTCAGAACACGCGCACCTCCCCAACAGGTAGTGCAACACGCTGGGCTGCCTTCTGTCTGCAGAAAACGCTGCCGGCTAATGTCGCCAGCCCTGCCCTCCAGACAGATGCTGGGATGGGCCCAGCCACGCCAAACCTCCCTGGTCCCATTCATTCAAAACAGTGCTGTGTCTTCCATGATGTGCAGGTCATGTACATAAAATTATGGTGACCATGAGGGCAACGGACAGGGCTTCTGCCTCAGGGAGCTTGGGGAAGCCGCTTTAGGAAGTTCTACGCTAACAGAGCACTGTTCCTTAATCCAAGTTCATTTACAACACCTTCATTAATTTCACCCCAGAGCCAGACACTCGGTGTCCGCCAGGAGACTGGCACCCCGGGTTTCTGTGCTATCAACGAGCAAGGCTCCCACCCTCCTGCCCTCATGGGAGGACCCCAAAGTGCCAGAGGGGCGATGGACACCCAGCAAAGCCAATTCCAGTAGATTACCGATATTAAGATGCAGATGAGGCCGAGGGCACTTGATCTAGACCCCCCAGGACACAGAACCTGCCCTCGTACAGCGCTGTCCCCATAACATCTCGCCCCTGTGCCCTTGCATTGTGGAAGCAATCCACCTCGGCTGCAGAAGGGGCGGGGCGATGGTCACCGTGACCGAGGGGCCATCCAGTAAAGCTGCACTGCCCAGCCCCCAGCGCCCTCCGGAGAGGCAAGGCCGCTCTGAGGCTCTGCCTCCTCCTCAGACCAGGGAAACCAGTCACCCTGCCCGGCTTCAGCTGAATTGTCCAAGGAGGTGCGGGTTACACGGGGCCAGACCAACAAAGGGCTCCTGTCAGTTAAACAATGTATAGCTAGCTGGGCGGAAAGGGAGGCGGCCACAGAGAAGGTGTCGAGTTACTGGGCACGGGAACCTGATATCTTTGCCACGTTTCCTGCAAATCTCCTACATTAAACGGCAGTGCAATACCGTCCAATAAATCAAGGCCCACTCCCAACGCACCCACGGGAGGGAAGCTCACGGGGACATCTGACCCTCAGCTTGGAGAAAGAGCGCAATGGGGGCGCCGAGTGGGAGCAGTTCTGAGGACACATTTATGAAGGCATGGAAATTAAACACCGCAATCAGGCGCCCAGGGCTGCTGTGCATCCTTGGTTTGTTTCCCCGCCACACACATTTATTTCCTATTGTTCTATCTTTCTGCCACATACAATGAACTTCAACAGCTTCTGCGGCCCACCCCGCAGGTTGTTGCTGTTCTTTTAAACAGTATACTGCTGAGAAAGTGATTTGTTTGCTGCTGGTGCCTAAGGAAACCGCATCATGAAATATGTATAAATGTCACCTCTCGGCTGCGTCTCAGGATAAGCACAGGAAAATGTGCCCTTTTATTACCTGCTTACGCAGGAGTCCGCTCAGGGCAGGTATTCTCACGTGTTACCCATGTGCCCACAAAAACCCGTTCAATTACACAGCACTTTCTTTTAAAACCTCCTACTTATCCTTAACTGGTACAAGTCTAGGGGAATTATCTTAATTGCTACGTGGCAAGAATGCATTCAGCTCACCAAGAAGGCTGTATTTTTAACAGCATGGGGCCAGGTGGGAGTTGCCGTTTGCCAAAAATAAATGAGTCAATCAATAAATAAAGCACATGTGTTCTGTGGGTGTTAGAAGCCAGGTAAGGAGGGAGCCATGGGCAACAGGCGTGGGGACACACTCCCACCAGGACAACGGAATTCTCAGCCTTACTTTAGAAAAGGCACTACATCGGGATCCAGAAATTAGAGATGAAAAACCTCAAAGAAGCCAGATTCCCTCAGTACTACATGGATGGTTTCTTGGGCTGTAAAGTGGGTCTTTAGCATCTGTTGCTGAGGAAGCTGCCACTCGAACCCGGGAGGTGGTGTGCGTCCGTCGGTAAGAACCTAGATCAGAGGTTCTCAACCTTCCTGATGCCGCGACCCTTTAATACAGTTCCTCATGTTGTGGTGACCCCCAATTTCCTTGTTACAAATTGAACATAATTAAAGCATAGTGATTAACCACAAAAACAATATGTAATTATATATGTGTTTTCCGATGGTCTTAGGCAACCCCTGTGAAAGGGTCGTTTGACCTCCAAAGGGGTCGCGACCCACAGGTTGAGAACCGCTGGCCTAGAGGGACGTAGAAACTGAAACCGCCTAAAACGAAGACCATGTTAGCAAAACTGCCACTGGTCCAATGCGTGCCGGGAGCAGAGGCTGCAGCGGCGATAACGAAGATAAACCAAACAAAAAGATCCACACACACAACCTTTTCCTCTCGTTAATCACACCCGATTGGAGACCCAACATTTTTTTTTTTTTTACGAGAAAGCTAATTTCCTACCCATTCACACATCCACATCATCAACCTGAAACTTACAGTAAACAGAAAATAATCATTTCCTGCAACAAGGGCAGCCCTGACCCTGGCAGCACTCCCCCCCTTCCCTTTAACACATGCATGCTCCAGGCCTCAGAAACAATGACCATCAGTCCTCGGGCATCCGCCTCTGGTGGTCCCCTAACCTGGGTGCAGTGATCTGAGCATCGCATGTTCATGAATAAAACGGGGTCCCAGCCAGCACCATAAAAATCTTGGAAAAGAGGTGGACCTCCCACCTACCCAGCATCACACCTCGAGGGGGTGCTCAATAATGACCCCCTGCCACCCACCAGGGAAGAGAAGACCACTGTTCCTCCCAAGCAGGGCCCGCAGT
>NW_006284618.1:6112002-6114850 GCF_000327345.1 Myotis davidii | reverse complement strand
GGCTTGCCGACTCCAGGCCCCGGGGTATGACAGTGAAAATTCAGACCTCCTGTTTGATTCTGCGCCTCCCTGGCTGGTAAATCAACTGATTAGAACCAGCAGTTGTGAGGGGCGGGGAGGAGGGAACCAACAGAGCAGAAAGCAGCCCACGGGAGGCGTCGGGCTGGGGGCTCGGCCCTGTGTGGCCGGGACGAGGGGCCAGGATGGGTGACCCCTCTGGTCGTCGCCGGGAGGAAAGAAGGGCTGCGTCAGCTCCGCCCAGGGAACGGCTCCCACGTGAACTTGGACCTGCAGCTCAGGAATAAAATCCCAAGAACCCAGAACCCTGCTCCAGCTGGGGCCCCTCCAGCTGAGTGCTGCGCTGCTGCAGCTACATTGTTGAGGACCTGGCTGAAGCTCCCGGCACCTGCCCCTGCAGATGAAGGGGCCTCGTGTCTGTCTGCCTCTGGTTTGTGGTTTTCATGTGGGCATCGGTGCCTGTGGCTGAGAACGGAGCAGGGCCGCAGGGCCCAGTGCAGGCCGAGAGGCCACCGGTGGGACCAGCACGGCCTCTGCACCTCGACAGCCAGAGCAGCAGGTGTGGGTGCTGTTTCTGGTCAGGCAACGCTCTCCCTTCTGTTTTCAAGGAAGACTCTGTCTGGGCAGAAACAGGCTGAGGCCTGATGGCTCGGAGGCGTCACAGCCTCTGGCCCGGGTAAGGCCTGTTTCCGACGGCCCACAGCCTGGCTCCCGGGCAGACCGAGGCAAGGCCCTGCGCCCACCCAGCGCCTTCGCAGCACCCTGGGGCCTTGGAGGCGGGCGCGATGGCGACCTGTCAAAATAACAGCGCGTGAGCTCGCTGGGTGCAGGCGGCCGGAGGCTCGGGCGGGGTCTCTGCCAAACCACAGCCGCCACTACCCACCATCACCTCCCAGAACAAAGCCAGGGCTCTGATTTCCATTTCCACTTGTTTGTAGACATTCAACAAAAAGCACTTATTTTTCCTGGCGCTTTTGTTAAAACTACAAGGTAACTGGGAGCCGCTATAAATATTAATGCTCAATAACAAAACAGCACAAGACAAACAATGACCCGCATGACCCCAGGAGACCTAGCTCAGCTCCAGAAGCGGGCAAACCAGACCGACTGTAACAGGGAGCCAGTGGAGAGCGGTGGGAGGAGCAGGGCTAAACGCATCAGCACCGCTCACCGGTGCGCAGAGCGAGCCTCTCCGGGGGGAAGGCTGAAGTGTTTGATTTGGAGTTATTAAAAAAGCCACATTCCAAAATGCCGCGTCTACAGTAATCGGCTTACACAAAGCTATTACATGAGGACACACTCAACATCACTAAGATGACAACAGTGAAGCAGAGGGCTCCAGCACCCCGGCCGGCCTTTTCAGGGCTGCGACTTTTCACGAGCGCTGTGGTTGTCATCCGTCCTTCTCCTCGCCCGCGTTTAAAAGGCCCGTCCATTCCAGGACGCAGCAGGTGAGCCCCCAGGCTGGGGCAACCCCCGATGCCCCTCTGCATTGACTACAGGCAGGGCTTTGTCTGCGGCTGTCCCAAAAGTGGGGTACACCTTCCTGGCCAGAGTGATGAGTCATAGAGAAGAGAGAGGTACTTTCTGGGGACCTGAGAACGCCCCCCTGTGAATACAGGCCAGGGTGGTCAGGGGTGCAGGTTAGCCCACTGGCAGGGCAGGGTGCTCGGGGCTCAAGAACCCAATCAGGAGGCGTGTGCGCTTTCATTCTGCTATCGGACGCATTTACGCAATGTCAGCGTTCTGAGATCGGGACCTCCGCTACACAAGATCCCACAGTGGTTCAGGTATCAGGCTGAGGCAAATGAAGATATTACTCAACCACTGTCAATGTTTTAAAAGCCCATTCATCCCTGCACTATCAATTTCCACATTCGGATCTTGAGAGGAAGTAGTTTTCCAACCCACGGTGTCTATGAAATGTACTGAGCGTTGCTCTCAAGGTTGGGCTATCCAGATAAGAGTCGTCCTCCCCCCGCCCCCCGCCCCCAGCAGCAGGTGAGCCTCAGGCACCTTTCTGTGAAGAACTCGGGCACGGGGCACAGCCAGTGCGCATACTCCATGGGACCACAGGGGTCCGATGGATTTATTTTCATCACCCCTGAAAACACCTTCAAAGCCAGCACCCCAAAACTGGAACGGAGACCCACCAAAGCCAGACCCACCAAGACTTCGCACCGCAATGTCTCTGAGAGACCTGGGCCAATCCCAGCATGCACAGGGTCTAACTGAAGGAACACAGGTGAGGGCCAGGAAGAAAGGTAGGTTGGCCTTGGAAGGCACAGCGGGAGATTTTTTGGCTGTGAGGGACCATCATGACTCACTAGTAAATACTCCCGTGCCTCCCCCAAAATGCGCCCTGGCTTTCTAGTCTCTCGTCTCCTCCAGTGCTGAGGTTCTTGGAGGGCTCAGGTTAGTATGCTCTGATAAGTGGTCCTCAGGCGATGTCATGCTCCGCTGTGGCCTCTGGTGGGGCAAGACCGCTCAGGCCACCCCCAGGAAAGGTGTCCTGGCTTCTACATTCAACCTGAACAGGTGGGAGCTCTGAGACCGCCCCAGTCCAACTACCCAATCCACCAGCTCGGCTCCAGATGGCTCCGAGAGGCGACTGCGGTGACCAAGCGGGCGCCTCGGCACCCCAGCTGCCTCCTCCATGGAGTGCGGAGTGGAGGGGGGCGTGGGGACCGTGAGACACTGCTGGTTGGTTCAGCCTGAGGTTCAGCTCAGCTCCCCCTGGCGCTCCCCGCTCCGAGGAACACGGAGGCCACGGCGGGGAACCTGACCTTCCCTTAAAATGGAGACTCCATCCTACTTACACTTTGGGGAG
>NW_006284618.1:6096868-6111986 GCF_000327345.1 Myotis davidii | reverse complement strand
GTGTGAAGATGGTGCCAGCTCAAGAAGAAACATGTTTTAAAGCCGGTAAAACTCAATCACTCCGAGAGCTGCCACTTGCAGGACGAGCCAGGGTTTGTGAAAATGGTTCAAGGTGTTGAAACTAAAGCCAGGCCCCGGGCGGAGGGCGGACTCCATCACCAATGCTTTCTCAACCACAGCCCCTGAGTGCAGCCAGAGCTCGACCGTCCCGCTCACTCACACCCTGGGCGGCCAGGACTCGCCCAGCCGTGCTCAAGCCGCCTAGGGGCTGGCCATGGGGGTGTAAGCTCGGGAAGACTGGCCAGCAGGCTGCGGGCGCCCTGAGGAAGCGCACCCCCCACTGTGCAGACGACTCGAGGGGGTCGAGGCGGTCTCCCTAACTCATCTTTATTCTTTGTAATTAATGTGTCGAGAAGTCCGAACTCGACTCCCATTCTGACCCGCGCTCCTAGCAGCAGCATTCCCGCTGACTTATCTTTATAGCAGCAACAGCAATCATTTCACACGAAACTATATTGCTTCAGAGTTAATTACATGTATTTTGCTTCTGATAAATGAAAATACCAGATGCAATTAATTGAACGGCAATCAATGTGGCCCTGCTCTTAGACACCCCGATGAAACTCCCAGACGCTGCGGCGATCCATAGTCACCCACTAATTGAAAGCACATTCCGAAGGGGGCTCTAGAAAGCCGGAACTGTTACCTGCAGGCACTTTACAGTAACTCACCCAAATAAATCTGTCCCCGAGCTCTACAGTCCACACGCTGGGCTGTCCGTCTCTTGAAGGGAATCCAGCTTCATTGGTTCACGACCACTCACGGTGATGAAACCCTGAGAGCAGAAGGACCGGGTCAGTGGAACGGAAGCCGCGGTGTCTGTGCTGTTTACACCCAGCCGCCCTTTAACTGCGTTTTCCCAGTGCCTTCGACTCCGGCTTCCAGAGGTTATTAAACGGTTTCATTAAAAATACTATTTGTCTTGCTTTAGTCACAGCGCAGATCACATTAAACAGGGGAGCAGCAGAACAAATGAACGTTTCCATCTCTCCCGACACGAAGCCAGCGTGCCGACCTAGAAGGTGACGTGTCATCGCCGTGAAAACGGCACCACGTCTCCGAGCAGCCAGCAGGGGCGCCACGCCATCAGCACTGCGGCACAAAGTATCGCCCACTGGGTGCGGAGTGCAGTTATACTCGGCAAGGCACAGGCCCACCCTGCCCCAGCGCCATTAGCATAAATGCTGACAACAGGTAATCCACTGTAACCCTGATTAACGGTTGCAGTTGTCCATTAATAGAAGGCATTTTAACTTACTACTAAAATTGATTACTCAGTTAAGAATTCAATCCTAATGTTCAATAAAATTGCACTTTCTTGGCAAATGCAATATGAAAAGAGGTGATGCATTAAACAGGACTCTCATTTATTTTCCGATACATGGGATGAAGAGCAACTGCATGGGCCTTTCGCACCATCTGAGCCACTTCCTGTCCACACAGAGCGAGTGGCAGGGGCCGGAGGGGAAGGGCTCCCCGCGGCAGGCGGAAGGCGCACAGAAAGGGCCAACACCTGGGCAGCAGGCGCGCCAGGTACCTTGCTGTGGCTTTTCCGTAGAACCCGGACTTTCAACGTTTGGGCTGCCACGCAACTGGGGTGTCTGTGTTGTGAGAGGGCTGGTGTGGTTGGTGGAAAGGAATGGCTGTGGCCAATGCTGGCCATTGCCAGCCCCACCTTATAATCGATTAGGATCCCTATAACTAATATTTTTAAAATATGTGACGTTACTGTAACCAACTTCTCAGCCACACTCTACCTTTCAAACCATTCAAATCTCAGGAAACTAGAGTTTCTTATTATAGTTTCTCCCCTTTCAATCAGCCTTGGGATCCATCCTGTGACGTATCCTGCCGGATCATGTAGCAAATCGGAGAGGGATGCCTGGATCTCCCAGGCCCCGACTCCCCATTCACGAAAGCCAGAGTCCTGTGTCCTGTTAACATAAGGAGGCAGACACCCTGGGCAGATGCAGCCAGGTCCTCCTTCATGAGGACAGGAAAGTGGTGGCAGGAGCAGTTCTGAAGACCTGCTCAAGTTCAAGAAGGAATTTGCACCCCCCTCCTCACACTACCTTAAACAGCCAATTTTCTAAATCAAGGAAAGAGGGGCAGAGACAGCCTCTTAGTGCCGGGGAGGGAGGGACTAGTATAGGCTCTCAGTAGTCCCAAGCCTCTGACATAACAGTTTTATGTTAAATAAGCATCTACTATGGCCAAGGAACCACATTTCTGAGGTGGTGAGAGCTTGCCCAGGAAACTCCTATGCACTCTTCAAAACCCATCTTGTATCTTCTGTAATACCTTCCTTGTTGAATGCCAGGCTGCTGTCTACCCTGCCTATCTCTAAGTCTCTACCAGCTAAATAAATGCCCTGATCCCATTTTATTCATATCTGGGCTTCTCCGTATCTGGAACATAGCAGGAACCAAATATTTAACGAACGGCATAATGGGATTTACAGTCCCTGACCGGTGTGGCTTGTCCTGGTGTGCCATGGGCTTCCTGTCCCTTCTATTTCAGATGCTTTCCACGGTAGACATGAAAATGTTCATGGATACATACGTTAAGTAATCAGTGGATTTTCAAATATGTAAGGGTATTATATAAATATATGTATCTCCTGATATACTTGGAATATTACTTCATACATATATGAAGTAAAACTTGGAAGTGTCTGTAACGTTACTTTTTATTTTTAGACAAAGGTCTGAAGACAAATGAACATGTTATCATCCACCTGATCCTAGCGGCGGGAACAGTCTTGCTCCGAGAGGCTTCCCAGTAAAATTAACCCGGAACAGGTAACTGCCTGTGGAGGGCTTCGCAGCGGAAGTGGCATTCCATGGGATTTCAAGACAGAAATCCGAGAGGCTGCAGACAGGCCGCTGAAGCGGGCGTTTGCAGCTGCCTGATGACAGCGCAGAGTGGAGCGGTCCCGCGTGGGTTCCCGGGGGAGATGTTCTCGGAGGGTCTCTCTGAGGACTCCCAGGGGTGCCCAAGACACAGAGGTGACTCAGTGGACTCGATCAGCACGTGCCTCCGCCAGGGCCAGGGTTGACCCTGTGACAGCAGAAGCCCAAGTCGCCAGGGATGGTGCCTGCACTCGCTCCACAGAATGTATGCACCTGCCCAGCCTGTGGTTGTGAACTCCCTCCCAGCAAGGCCTCGCCCCTCGGGCATGAAGCAGCGGACACCTGGTCTGGATATCATCTGGCAAAACCAAGGAGTGTCTGAGGAGTGAGCCATCCCTGTGCGGTGACAGGATTTACATGTGAGACCTGAGGTATTTACACTGACTGTAGCCACGCGATCCCTCCCGGAATCCCCTCCACTTGCTACAGCCCAACAAAACCCAAACCATAGCCGTGAGCTTTGAAACAATCACCCTTCATTGCGGGGGAAAACAGCCACACTGAAAGCTCATTCTTCCCACGGCCCAACACAGCGCACCTGGCACAGAGAGCGGAGGGTCAAATCCACGCGTCACTATCCCCCCCCCCGCCCCCTCCGTTTCAACTTCAGTAAGAAAAGTGCTCTCCGGGAAGAAACTGCGCATACTCGGTCTTTGTAGAGAGCGTTTACGGAAATTCTGTAATATTCATTATGTTCAGCTGGCTTTATGTTTTAAAAATGCGAAAAGACCCAACAGCCAAGATTTTAAAACTCTCGTCTTAAAATATAAGGACAGTGCGTGGAAAACTTTAAGGGAAGTCTTGGCACTCAGCCACTTTTTAAAAAACAAAACAGACTATTTTCTGTGCTGTCCCAGATGCAGTCCATCCATCCGTCCCTGGCTCCGCCCTCCAGCCTCCTGCTTTCCCACCTCTGTGCCCTGCACAGCCAGTGGGCTGGGACGGGCGAGGTGAGCAGGGGTGGCCGAGCTGGGTGCCATCCATGGGGCTGCAGGCTGCTGGAGAAATAAACAAGACAGGAGGATGCCAGGTTGGGGGGAGGGAGCCTTGGAAACGACTGGAAAAGTAAACACAGAAGGGAATCGGTAAATGGGTGCTGCTGATCAGGTCAGCACACGCCAAGTTTTGACAGAAAGAAGAATAGAGGCTCCATGAGCAGCAGCCCCCACACAACAACGTCATTCTGTGAACTCAAGCTGTGTTCCCACACCCCGGCTGCCCAGCTGGCTGCAGTGCGAGGGCAGCTGGTCTGAGCAGTCCGACCCCCAGCTCCCAGAAGCCTGGCTGTGTCCCCACGTGTCCGCAGGAAAGTCAGCCGAGCCATGACGCCGCCTTGTTAACTCTGAAGAGACCAGAGGAGTGAGAAGAGTCCTCGTCAGGGGACCAGGGCCCCCTTAACATCAGTCCGGCTCGAAGGACAGCCTGACTGCTGGGCCCCGCGCACATGCAGGCCCCAAAATGGATAGGTGTCAACTCCCATCACAAGCCAGACACTGTCGGTGTCTCAGCAACGGCCTTTCCGGTTTCCAAATGGTAGTTAAACAAGAAAACCGCCAGCGAGGCATGCATGCCTCTGTGAAATGGTCCAGAACCTTCCAGAAGGGGTGGAAGGAGAGGAGGATGCTGAGAACACAGCCCCATCAACCAACAGGAGAGCCCTGCCGGTGCTCTCCCTGCTGGAGACAAGGGCATGGAGGAGGCAGAGGTGTTCTCTAAGTGCCTTTTTGCCAGGCACCCCATTGACACCCCGTTTGACACCCCGTTTGATCAGGGGCACAGGGTTAGCTCGACAGTGACACAAAACCCATGTGCTGACAATATCGGTAACACAAACCCCACTGATGACAGAGGAGATTCTGTCCCTGACCCCACCCTACCCCTAGGGAGAAATGAGAGGTGTGGTCAATCCTATAATAAAGAGGTAATATGCAAAATGACCCTCACTCCATCACACCGTCACAAGATGGCTGCGCCCACAGTGGAGGTGGGGTTCCCGCAACAAGCGATCAGTAGGGACTTGAGGCTGTGTGGTGCTGGGCCAGGGTGGGGGACCTGAGGCTGTGCCACCAGCCCGGCGGGGCTTGATGGGGGTGGGGCCGGCCGGATCTGGGTCTCGTGCAATTTCGAGGTGCACGCGGGTGGGCAGGGACTTGACTCTGGGTCCCACAGCATGCCCAACTCTGACAGGAGGAAGATTTTCATATATGTTTTACTAATTTTCTTTCATCTCTGACACTTCTATTATAGAGAAAGGGAAAAGAGCAATATTAAAATATTTCCTCTAATTAATCCCCTTTTAATGTGAACAAATTTCATGCACCGGGCCACTCGTTTACATAAAAGAAACGTCTAAGAAGCCAAATAAAAAGAAAATGGTTGAATAACTCTCTCTCCTGCTAACAAAGTGGGGACACTGAGGAACCCTTCCTCCCGAGTTCTGCTTCTCCACATATTTCAGTCCATGGGCACCACACCACCCAGACCAACAGCTCAGGAGTGAAGGCTCTTGGCCGGTTTCCGAACCAGCTGAGCCAACAAGGCACTGCGACTCCTTCGAAACCACCCCATGGACGCTTGCTGAGCCATGGGCCACTCTGTGTGGAGGCCAGAGGTGCCCCACCCCTGACATTAGCAAGGAAGGGCTGTTTTGCAACTCTCAGGCCTCCAGAGTGGGTTTTCTCATCGCCGGGTTCTGGTCTAAAATTGAGTCCAAAACTAAGGATGGACTCCTCTTCATCAGTAAGAAGGAACCAAGTAGTGACATGGCAGCCACTGGAGTGCATCTCACAGGGGCTTGTCCTGAGTGAAGAATGCCATCCCTACAGGCGACGCTCCACCTCGTTCCATTTATGTAACAGTCTTAACAAAGACGGGAAACGGATGAGTGGTTGTCAGGGTTAGGGACTGGACGCCAACTCTGGAACTTTCTCTGAACAAGCTGGGTCTTGGAAGGAGGCCCGCTCTGTAAACAACCATGTTTCGGCCACCTGACGTGGGTGTGGCTGCAAACAGACCGCAGGGGCCCCGGGGTGCCGGGACTCTGTGCTCCTTGACCACAGCGGTGCTACGGGAGCCCCCTGCTCCCCCCACGATACAACTGCACAGAAGCAAATACCAAGTGAATACATGTGATGCTGGAGTCGGAGTATGTGTGGTGTGAATCAGTCAATTTCCTGGTCATGTTGCTATCATTCTGCAAATCGTTACCTGGGGAGACTAGGTAAAGGGTCTCACTTCCCTCACAACCACAAGGTTCTTCAATTGCTTCCAAGTAACAAATTCAGCTACAAAGTAACAGGTAGGCTCAACCCTCTGGGGGTTGGTTGGTTTGGCTGGTGCTGACCAATAACCAGGACGATTCCTTCTTCATGGACCTGTGCTCAGGGCCCTGCTGACTCAGAGAGGCCCGGAGCCCGTCCCTCCCGCCACAGGCAGTTCCCAGCTCCTGAACCCTGACCTTCGCCGCACTTGGCAAAGGCGCCGGCGACGTAAGTTCTTTCCTGGGAACGGGCACAACTGACTGGTTTCTCCTCCCAGCTGCCAGGCCCGAAGCTCCCAGGGTCACATCCCAGATAGGGCGCCTTCCCTCCCAGCAGCCCTGGGGCACAGAACGCCAGGCCCGGGGCTGGCCCTCGCTGGGCTAGTGGGCACCCTGGCAGCGAACTCCAGGGCTCCCTGACCCAGCCTGGCTAAACCGAAACCACAGGCAGCAGGCTGCGCAGGCCAAGACCGGCCCGGGCTGACGCACACGGCTCTCCGCTGGGCTGGCCACCTTCCAACACCCAGCTCCCTCGGAGAAGGTTCTGGAGTGTCTTGGCCGACCACCAGAGTCAGGCGCCCCGCAGCGACAGTGCTGCCTGTCCAGCTGCCTGGGGACCTTGCCGGTGCCCTCGAACCCCACATCAGCATTTGTGACAAAACCCAGTCACACGGTATCAACCCAAAGCTCTGTCCTCCCAGAGCCCCTGCGGCCTCCCCTTCCCCGAGAGCTGCTGGCACGTCACCCCAGCCCTCTCCATAACTCCCCGCTGAGTCAAAGAAGCCAAAAGAAGGGAATTACAGAAGCATCGGTGCCGTTTCTGCCTTTATTGTCCTCAGGGTCACCCTCCTCAATTCCCCCGCCAGGAGCTTATCCTGATGTCTCCAGTGACAATCACCACGGGCCTCCCCCTCCCAAGATGTGCCATTAAGTACGTGTCCGGGCGACGACACATTTCAATCAATGCTCTCCCCCCGATTCTCCAAACCCGTAAGGAGCCGCTGACGCAGAAAGCCGAACCGCATCCAAATCACCAACACTGCCCAGCTTCCAGGCTGCCAAAGAAATAACCAGGGCTCTCCCCTGGGAATGAAAATTACATTCTACATGAATTAAATATCTAACTTGATTAAACATGTTTATGTCTCCGCAATGACATTTAAAGTAGAAGTAATCATTTTCTTTCTTAAAAGAAAAACTCTTTCAAACATAATTTGAAGCTGTCAAGCTATCTCCTGCTGCAGATCTCGTAAATGTCACATACCTTCAAAGGGGGTGGCAGTTCCCTTTAAACACGCAACTCCGCGCACTGCGTCTGCATCCAGCGCATTAAAATACGCCGCTGGCATTTACCCTGATTAAGTACAGCCCTCGCCCCTTCTCCGGCAGGTCTGTGTGGGGCGCGGCACCCAGCCCCTCTCCGTACACCGAGACTGGTGAGGGCCGCTGCGGCAGGCGGGCTGCGGCCAGCAGGCCCTGCACCAAGTCACACCCCCAATGCCTTAAGGGGCGAAGGTATTCCCTGTGCCTCCCCGTTCCCCTCCCAGACCTCCTGAACTCCGTGTAACCCAGTTCTGCGCAGCATCGCGGCCCAACTGTAAGACTGTTATTCAGATGCAGGAAGGACTCGGAACTCACTCTCCCAAGTCGATGACCTACATACTCAATTGCTTATTCTCCAACAACTCGGTAGCAAACACGTGCTATATTTAAACACAGAGCAGATCCATCTTCCTTCTGAAACACTTCAATACAGATAAGCCTTATATTCCGGCCGTCCTCTTCCTTTCAACATGAGGAATGCAGCCTTGTCAACACCAACGGCTCAGGAAACCCCGGAGAACAGTATGCTCCATGTCTCCATGACTTTAGTAACTGGAGACGAGCATCGTTTTTGTAAAAAGCCAACATGAGCAGCATCCCCACTGGAACATCACTCCTGCTCCCCGGCCCCAGGCAAACAGCAAGTGCTCCACAAAAACCAGCCCCGGTGGCTGCAGGTCAGGTCCGCGTGGGTAGCAAGCATGCACACACCAGGCGCCCACGGGGGCTGCAAACGCCGCTGACCACTGCGCCCTGGGCCGGCACCCACGTCACCTGGGAAACAGCAGCGCCGACAGAAGAAGGCAGCGACCTCGCAGGGTCGGTCCTGGTTTTTCCTGGGGGACGGGGCACAGCAGCAGCTGCAGGAACCCAGCCTGACACTTGTCAACAGCCCTCAACGGCCGGAGACCTCTCTCCCAGGACAGCTCCCAGTGAATCACTCCTCGTGGTGAGCAGCTCAGGACACACTGTCTCTGCAGCTCAGAGGGCTGTTCCATTTAGAGTCTCTGTTCACAGCCGGCTCGCCTGATGTTTGCAGCTGCTGTGCCTGCATTCTTGATCACCTCCAGCCCTTCCCCAATCTCGCCCCTTCAGAGCCCTACTGTGTTGAGTCCTCAGATGACTTTCCCGGAAGAGGCGGGATAAAACAGAATCCACATTAGTACCCTATTAACCGCCCCCACCTCCCCCCGGCCCTGGCCTATGGGACTCGGAGGAGCAGCGAGGCTGCTGGGTCGCAGGCTGGCCCAGCCCACTGGGCGGCTGACCTGCAGGTAGCCAGTCACCTAGGACACATGCTGAGCCGGCCCCACGCACTGAAACAGACTAGAAATGCACGTGAGACTACTCCATGGTGATCCAGTGGGTCCAAACCCAACTTCTGTTCGCCATGAAGCCAGAAAGCGGGGCACAGACGGGAAAAGAACCAGGAGGCGAAGACGGCGATCCGCCCGCCACTGGGGAGAGGCAGTGGGGGGGTGGGGGTGGGGGCAAGGCCAGGCCAGGAAAAACCAGTCCTCCTGCTGGATGTCCAGGAAGGCGGAGAAGCAGGCCCGTCTACATCGGAGGCCACGGCTGCTGTCTCCAGAGCGGTGCCGCCCCCAGCAGGGCAAACGGGGCACACTCCCCCAAGCACCTCCCTGTGGGCACAGGAACCGTTTCCTCACCCCCCACCTCTCAAGCAGAAAACCAACCTTCTGCTGAATGGTTTAAAGAACAGCTCGGTTTTCACGATGGGCAGCGGTGTAACATTTTATAGCTGCTTTCTAAAACTAAACATACACCTAA
The DNA here is from genome assembly GCF_000327345.1 of Myotis davidii. Taxonomy (NCBI): domain Eukaryota; kingdom Metazoa; phylum Chordata; class Mammalia; order Chiroptera; family Vespertilionidae; genus Myotis; species Myotis davidii. The sequence goes on along the minus strand of NW_006284618.1, from coordinate 6,102,644 downwards.
TTCTACAACTCAGCAATTCCACGTCTAGGAATTTATCCAAGAGAACTGAAAACATATGTCCATAAAAAGACATGGACAAGAATGGGCCACAGTAGCTTTATTCAGAAAAGCCAGGGGCTAGCACAGCCCGTGTCTGTCCACAGGTGAGGAAACACTGGGTAACCAGATTCCCCGTGGAATACGACGCATCGAGTGATAAGGAAGACAGGCGATTTGGTCTTGGCTACAACATTCAAACCCACAAAATCAGGTTGAATTTAATAAAAAACAAAAAGCTTCTGCAGAAAGGTATGGGTGGTGTGATATATATCTACGTAATACTGCACATACACCCAAGTCTGTATGTGTAGCGTATGTGTGCATGTATGTACTTTATATACTACATTCTCAAACAGGCACAAGTCATCGTACTGGGGTACAAACGTGGTTGTCTAACGTGATCATGTGGTAGGCGTGGGTGCTGCCTGGAAAGGGGCCATCAGGGGACTTTCTGGAGTGGGAGTATGTTCCAAATCTTTTCAAAATAATTTTTAAAAATATTGTAATTGATGTTAGAGAGAGGAAGGCAGAGAGAGAAACCTTGATGTGAGGGCGGACCATCGACTGGCTGCCTGGCACACCTCCTACTGGGACGGGGCCTGGGAATTGGGCATGTGCCCTGACCGGGAACCGAGCTGGTGACCGTTTCGGTGCCCAGATGACACCCAATCATCCCACTCGGGCCAGGGCTGCTTGAGGTCTTGACAGGGACTTGGGGTGCACAAGTCGGTCAGTATGCTCAGGATCCACGCGTTGATTTTACCTCACGTTCCCACTCCCACCTCTGGGATACTGCCCCGAAACCTCGACCAAAAACAAAAGGACGAACCACGGACAAGTCACCTTCGGGTAATGAGACACTTGCTGAAGGGATGGAGCGGAGCAGAGTGAGGCCAACAATGCAGCAGAGAACCGTTGCCAAGGAGACAGACTGATGGACACAGAGATGGACAGAGAACAGCGCTGGGTGTCAGAATCTGGGGCTGGGTGTGTGCTCACTGTAGAACCACGCCCATTAGGGGAACCTTCTGCGCAGGTCAATCCAGAACCCCGTCTCTGGAACAAGGGCCAGAGAAACACCCGCCGGGCAGGTGTCACTTCCCCACTACGAGCTAAAGCGCCACTGACACCCAAGGTGCCGGGTCTTGGTCAGGTTTGCGTGAACGCAGGCTGAGAACACAGGAGGTCCCTGCATGGGGAGGGGTCACTGTGGGAACAAAACCCGGGCAGTCCCACCTACACCGGCCTGTTCCCGAGCCTCCCTCTCCAAGCACCTTCAGGGCAGTGGAGCCTTCTGGCCACCACAGCTCCGGAAAGAGCAAACAGATGAGCCCAGCGCACGGCACACCCTCTGCTGAACACCACGCGTCTTCCGGGCCGGCGTTAAATGCTGTTGTCCCATAAAGTCAGACTTCTCCGTCTGAAGCGACCCCAGCAGCTCATTTTGTTCGGAAGCAGTAGAGGCGCCCGGGTCTCTCTTGAACATAAGAATCCAAGGTCATCTGACCACTGAACCAAACCTGAACTCCGATGCCAACAACTAGAAACACATGGATTAAACTCTCGCTGCCTCACAGCCGTGGCACCGAAGTGACGATGTGGTCACCACCGGACTTTCCCTGGTCAACTTAGAAAGCTGAGCGACTGTCCTTGTCCTGGGGAACGTCCAACTCAAAAACTTTCAAGTTTGCAAAAAACGCTTCCATGTCCATCAAGCCTAAGATACCGTGAAAGCTCGGGCCCAGAATTACTGTACAAGCCACTGACAGACAAAGAAAACTAGACACTGTCAGGTGGCATGCTACCAAGTTTATGACACAACTCAATCCCAGAGATGTTAGAATGATGAAAACCAGTGAAATAATGGTGCTTTTGTTGAAGTTTTCCAACAGCAACAGAAGTCGCCATGTCATAGATAGGGAACTGCAGCCAGGGGCTAGGGGACTTGCCAGGGGCCACCCAGCTGGTGAGGGGCAGTGTTGGGAGGGGCAGCTGACTCAGCACCCGGATCTGGGTCAAGGTCCCGGCCCATCCAAAATCTCTCGAAGACGGAATCTCGCTCCAATGCCAAGGTTCTGCTTCAGATGGCAAGTCAGGCACCATGACTATCATATTCTTTACACTCATTTGAATAAAAAAAAACTTCAATGAAATATGGATTTTCATCTGCATAACACTTTACCAACAAATTCCACAACATTCAAGTGAGAACAGATGATGCACTAAAATATCAAAAACAAGAATCGGGTTTGGTAAACAGTGGAGCGCTATTTTCACATCACCCTAATGGATTTCGTTTCAATAAACACAAATCAGCAAACACTGACAAGTTTAATGGTATGGTGCAAAACCGTATTTTGAGTGACAGCCCCAGAAAACAAACTCTTTTTCAGCAAGGGACAGACATCAGAGAGAAAAATCAGAATGGATGACTTAGTTCTAAGGGTTCAGTAGTCCCTGGATCTGAGTTTGGCCCTGAGCCTCTTCCAGATAAAGCTCCCTGGACTGTGATGAACAGCAAGGAGGGGAGCCCTGGAGCCTGAATCTTGCTCAAACTGCCCCCGACACTCTGATCCCAGGTGTCTGGTGTATGCAAATACGTGTAGAGTATGTGGGTCAGCACCCACAAAACATGACACACAAATCCCTGGTCCAATTCTTGCCCAGGGCAGCCTCCTGCCTCTGCGTCATCTCAGAATGGGTAAAGCGTCAAGTGCAGCCTGCTGGGAGGCATCTCGGACTGGGGTGGGATTCAAGCCCCGGTGGCCCAGACTCCTCCAGACCTGCTCACCTGCCCACCCGTCCTCCACTCTGTGTACCATCCCGTCATTGCTCTGCAAGTGGTACCCAAGTTAGCCCTCAGCCGTCACTACTCACACTTTGTTACGCTCAAGTGTGCAAGGCCAGGAGGCAGAGAAATCCATGGACACCCTAGACCAGTGGTTCTCAACCTCTGGGGTCGCGACCCCTTTGGGGGCTGAACGACCCTTCCACAGGGGTCGCCTAAGACCATCGGAAAACACATATATAATTACATATTGTTTTTGTGATGAATCACTACGCTTTAATGATGTTCAATTTGTAACAATGAAATTGGGGGTCACCACAACATGAGGAGCTGTATTAAAGGGCTGCGGCGTGAGGAAGGTTGAGAACCACTGCCCTAGAGAAATGCAGGCAGAACCGTCTCTTCCCAGGGTCTGAGCCATCGCGCCCTCTGAACACAGGTGGCGGTTTGGCGGCTGTCATCTGAACACAGCTGTAAAGTGTAAGTCATTCTAAGGACTGGGCTGGCCGTTGGAATCGAATGAACCAAAATGAACCAATTCAGTCACTCAGCCCCCAGAGCCTCAGAACTTCCTTACGACACAAGCGCACCCATCCCTCCAGACTTCGAGCTCCTCGGGCAGGAGGAAGCGCCTCGCTTTAAGGTGCTCTCCTGAGCCAGCAGGTGCGAGCAGCACAGGAGGAACTGCCCGGAGGGCCTGCAGACACCCCTCACTTCCTGGCTGTGGCCCCCAGGCCAGAGATGTTTTTCCCATGGGCAATACAATACAGTTTGGTTCCAGAAACAAAACACGCACAGGCCTTCAAGACTTCACCTGTATATTAAGCAAGAAACAAAGACTAAGGTCAGAAGGGACAAACACAAGCTTTCAAAAGCCATGTCCTAGAGCCCCCAATGACCAAACTCTTAAACCCATTACCTGTTTCCATTCCCACAGCCACTCGTCAGGGACTTGCTATCCCTCCCACGTCACGGGTGGGGAGCCAGAGCTCAGCCCCATGCGAGAGTCCACAGCAGCAAAAGCACAAACCCCAACCCAGTCCAAGTCAGTGCACCCAGTGGGAGCCCCTCAGCAGAGGCCGTGGCAGGGGGATTCGGCGGAATGAGACTGAGCTTCATAGGATGGACCCGCTGCTTCCTGCCATCCAACCCCCTGCACCCCAGGGGCAGGGGTGGGGGGTGGAGGGTGGGGCGGTAACGGCATGGCTCTAGCTCTGAGCTCAGGGGGCCAGGTAACCCCAGGCAGGGTGCGGGATCTGCTGGGCTCAGGATCCTGCTGGTCCCGTCACTGCCGGAGGCTACCCAGTGACAGGACCCACCAGGTTCCCAGGGGAGAAGAAAGATCCAAACGAACTTGGCTGGAAACCGCCACCCGCCACCGGAGAGCAAGGAGAACCTTCAGGTGAACGAGGGCAAAGCACCAGCACCCCAGGCGCCCAAGGGAGGAACCTCCAGTCTGAACCTCGTGCTCTCCCTCGTTCCCTCCCAACCCGGCCTCTGAGTTGGCACAACCCCCCCCCTCCCGCAGCAGCAGCTGAGGCCGCGGGCACCACCGCGGGGCCAGCTAGCGGCGTCTCCCCTGGTCCAGGGCCACACGGTTCCCACATGCTCCCTTCCTCTTACCAGGGGCACCCATAGCCCTGGCCACCCCTCCCCCGAGCCTCCACAAAAGCCCATTGACCCACAAGCAAGATTCCTGGAAAGGCCCAGGGCGTCCTCCACTCCCCCTTCAGCACCCGCCGCACCCCACACCCCTGCTTCCCTCTCTCCTGTCCTATTCACAGAACTTACCCGCCTCCCACCCGACACCGAGGAGACACTCACGGAAGCTGGCTTCTCTCCCTGTAAAAATGCACACAGGACCTTCCCCACCCCATCCCCCTTGACTCATGCCAGTTTTGGGGGGCACACACCCCCACCCAGGCATGGAGCCCCAACAGGCTGGCAGGCCCGAGCCAGCTCTGCTTGGTTTCCTAGGCGACAGCCGCTCTCCCCCCGCTCTCCCCTGCCAGCTGCACACTGACTGAGGCAGAAGGCTCCGGAGTTCCTTCGCAGGGAAGCCGCTTTCCTGGTTTGGGGAGGGCCGCTGCTTGGTTTCCTAGGCGACAGCCGCTCTCCCCTGCCAGCTGCACACTGACCGAGGCAGAAGGCTCCGGAGTTCCTTCGCAGGGAAGCCGCTTTCCTGGTTTGGGGAGGGCCGAGCTGGCCGGACCCGGCGGCCAGCTCTCCCACCTTCAATCTACCCCGCCCTCCGCCCCACAGACACCTGTCCCGCAAGATTGATTCCACTTTTGCTCCAGGAGAGCCTCGCAGAGCTACTGACAAGCCCCAAAGACCCTCACCTGGCGGTGGGAAGACTGGGCCCCCTGTGGGGAGCAGCACCCCTCGGGGAGCAGCACTCCTCGGGAGTGGCCCTGCAGGAGAGGTGTGCCTGTCCCCAGGCACAGAGAGGAGCTGGGCCTCCCAGATGCCTCTCCCTGCCCTTGCCCCCACCCAGCCTGGGGGGCAGGAAGTTCGGACCTGCTGGGCCAGGGGCAGAAAGGAACAGCTGAGGCCGCGGGCCGGGCAGTGGTTCTGCTCATTAGAACCACCTGGGAGCCAAGGTGGCTCCGCCCACTGCAGCCCACACCCCAGCTCCCTGAAGAGGCTCCCCTGGTGTCAGTGTGTACGATGGGACCTGTGCCCAGCCTGGGACCACCCGCCCTCCCTGCCTGGCCTCCTGGCCACCACGCTGTGTGCCTGTGTGGTCCCTCCTGGCAGGCAGGACCTGGTCAGGTGTGTTCAGGCCCTCATCCCGGGCCCGCTCGGCGCTGCTCGCCTGCCCCCGCATGGCTGGAGGTGACAGAAGGCCGCCCCCTAGCAGACACTGGAGGTGACAGAAGGCCGCCCCCTAGCAGACACGGGGGAGAAGGGCAAGGACAGCCCCCTGCCTTTGGCAGCCTGGCTCAG
>NW_006284618.1:6086671-6096851 GCF_000327345.1 Myotis davidii | reverse complement strand
TCAGGTCCTTCCCTCTGACCCACCGCAGCAGAGAACGCATTCACGGAACCTCCGTGGGCACCTAGCGCAAGCCAGGCGCCCATGACCTCGGACCCACAGTCTGTTACAGAACACGATCCTCAACACTGACCATCAGTCCCCCCAGAACCTCTTTTCCAGGCCACTGACATCTCGGGAGAGACCTACACCGTCTCCCCCATGTGACAGGGTGTCTTCCTGGTGGCGCTGCCGTGGCTGTGAAAGAGCCAGGAGCAATTTCAAATGAGGGTGTGGGGGGCCTGGCTAGCAGGGGGCCGACCACCCGGCTCCCCCTCCAAATCTCAGCACTGCTGTCTCTACGGTACACGAGCCGTTGGCTTAGTACAGGGTCTCGTGCTCCTGTGCTTCTCTTATTGACCCAAGCCGCCCCATCACAACCACCAGGACACCGGCGGCACCGACGACCTCAGAGAAGGGACTGGACATCAAGGGGACAGGAAGAGGGGCTGGGAGGACAAGGTCACCATCTGATCAGAAAGAGCTGTTTTTTTAATTTGTTATTGATGTTTTATTATTTTTTTAATTTAAATTCTTTATTATTGAAAGTATTACATGTCTTCCCCCCCCACCGACCTGTCTCCGCACGCTCCCGCCCCCCAGCACATGCCCTCATCCCCCTACTGGACACGGCTGTGTTTCCCAAGGGCTATGCCACGGGCCCACAGATGGTGTGGCTTCTGGGCAAAGCAACCGTGACCCAACCCAGAGCAGGGTCTTGGCAACCCGCCATCCTGGTGTGCCGAGGCCTGTGGGTCCCCGGGGACCATGGTGGGCGGCCCTCAGGGTCCAGCTGTCCCGGCAGCAGCCGGTTCTCCTCAAGGAGGGGGCGGGAACAGCACACTATATCAAGGGTCAAGTTTTATCTTTTAAACGCACAATGTGCTCAGCCAGAACAAAACAAAGCCTTTCCAAGATGCTTTCCAAATTCCAGACACTCACTGAGCTGCAAAGCGGCCCTGCTTCCTCTTATTTTCATCTCATGCCGGCTGGGTTTATAATAAAAGAGAATAACCTATTTATTTGCTTACCTTACACTTGAAAAGACAATAAATTGGAAAGGCTTCATAAATCTCACAGGGAATTCCTTTAAACAAGGACTGTCAGCAAAGCTCCATGAATAACCTTCCGCCAGCCTAGCAATCACCTCCAACACTCTTTTTCCTTCCTGCTTTTGTGCTAATCTCCCAGCAAACAAATCAGATCAAGCACCAAAGGCTTTTATTCTTCTCGTGGTAAGACTCGGAAAACATCCGGGAGTCCGCTCAGGCTGCTGACTTCTGGGGGCTGACACTGGATATAAGGTTGAGGCCAAGGGGGCCAGACCAGGACACCCCTGCACCCTCCAAACCAGCCACACGGCTCTCGCTGACTGACAAAACCAGCCCGGGGAGTCACAAACAGAGCCTGGGGGCACGGCACCAACTCATCTGCAGCGAGCCACCTGGAACCACCAGCAAAGCCGGGGCAGACACCCTATGCACAGGCTCTCCCACTTCCTCCACTGCGTGAGGCTGGGTCACCTCCCCCTCCCCGCCCGTGTGGATGGAGCCTCCACATCCAGGGGGCTGCTGGTGAAGCTCATTCATTGGAAGGTCCAGTCCAAGCCCAGGCCTCCCTGACCAGGCCCTGCCCACCAGGCTAACCCATCTCACCATGCGCCCTGGACGGGGCTGATGAAAATGACCTTGGGCAGCTCAGAAGCACCAGGAGACGGACAGGCTCACGGAGGTTTCAAGGACTGAGCTAAAAATAAGTTTAAACAAGAGGCAGGCGGAGGCTGGAGGACAACCAAACATGGGGGACTTGAACGAGTCGCTGTAATCAATTTACGATCAGGAAAGGACCACGGCACCAGAGGGGGAACTTCCCCAGCCACAGGCTGAAAATTCGCCAGCCACGCCAACAGCCACACCCCCTGCACAGAAAGGCATGTTTCCAGAAAGGCCCAGCCCCTTGAGATGCCCATCGGCTCCGGAGCCTTGAAGCTTCACCTCAAGACCCTTGTTCTGAGCGCGCCCACAGACAGGCCCGCCTGGTGAGGGTGCAGATGTGGGCTTCTGACTCAAGCCCCACTGAGGCTGGCGTGCAGCACCTGTCACCAAAGACCTGTGTCCCTGCACCTCAGAGCTGGCCGAGCTGGCCGTGAGCGCATTCACTGTGACCTCATGGACACACCAAGTCCTGCGGGCACGTGCCTGGTGCTCAATAAAAGCAGCCGTATTATTACTATTTATCCCCCAAACTTAGGTATTTCTAATATTCTTGAATGTAAGCTCATTCTAGAAACGTCCAGCCCAAACCCAGGCCTCGCCCAGCAGATCTTTCCAACAGGCACCCTCTGAAATGCCACCTGACCATCTGCACACCTCAAGGACGTCTCCAAGCCTCGGCCAGCGGGGCTGGGCCAGGGTAGCAAGCTGCTCGCCCACTTCCCTTCAAGTCCATTAGGACTTAAGATCCACCTTGAAGCGACCCTGTGGAGCCAGGCACGGGGCCCAAGGCGAGGGCAGGACCGCAGCGACCCCGGGGCTGCCTGCACAGCTGAGGATGGCACCACTGAATATGCTTGTTGCCGCCCTTCCGACACAACACACGTGTCTCCCTTATGTTTAAATGAAGCGCAGCCTTTGGGCAACTTTTCCCTGGTGGGGACCACAGAGGGAGCTGCTGTTAGGCATGGAGGGCCTGGGCCTTCCCAGCTCTCTGTTCAGGGTCCAGGACGCTGGTGCAAACACCCTGCCCACCGGCTCCGACAGCCTTCTGGACGTGCTGGGTGCCAGCCTTTCAGCTCCTGGGCCCAACTCTGGTGAGCAAGTGACCATGTCGTCACTGCCCGGCTGCTGGGCGGCTCAGAGGGCCTCCCCGGGGCCAAGGATGCTGAGACACAAGGTTCAGGGCGGAGGCCAAGGCGTGTGTAGTCTGAGCTCAGGCGTGAAGGTGTCCTAACACCTCGAATCCGCACATGAGACGTGCCCAGAGCCGCTGGGCGCAATGAAGGCGGTCACCGCCCTCAGTGCTGGGGCCCTGGGGGCGGGGGGTTAACCAGCACTGGGAAGGCATTTCCAGCAACAACCAGAAAATTAATAAACACAGCGACCCCAGGTAAAATGTAAAAGAATTCTGAGACTCATTTCCCCCAACTGAATAGAAATAAGAGACTATTAAAACCTATGAGAAAGCGAGATGATAGTGGCTTTGCTCACAGTGCAACAGCATCTTCCCCTTAAACAGCTCCTCCCGAGGGAAGCCGCAATCCTACCTGACACCCAGGACACGCAGGACATGCAGGGACACTGACCAGGTGGCGTCCCCACAGGAAAGCTCCCAGTCCTCCAGGCTTTGCACCCGCTGGCCTCACCAACCTCTGCCTGCCTCCCGCAGCCAGAGCCAGCCTTCCTGCTCAGAGGACCGCTCTGATGAGGGTGGGGATGGGACGGGCCTGGCTGGGGGGCCCGTTCTGTGACCACGTGGTGTTCACGCACCGCCTGTCAAGGCCTGCAGAACTGCACACTGAAGGGAAACTGCACTCAGTGTCAATTCTATTGACATAATCAAGCTTTAAAAGAACGAAAACAAGTGACTCTCCCGGTGCAGCAACTATGACCACACTGCGGCCAGGCGGCCTTGCCATCTGAGGGCGGGGACACCTGCAGTGGCCCTGCCCGCCAGCTCTCCCGGGGGATGGCCCCAGTCCCCTTAGCACAGCCGTCACCGCCTCTACACACAGGCTGAAACCAGCTGTGCCCCGAACAACAGTGCCGGGAACGGGACTAGTCCTCCAGCAGCTGAGCCAGGAAACAGAAAGTTGAGACTCCCCTCAAGTATGTGCCTTAATTGATCTCACCTTGGGGTCCATCCATCACTTCAGCCGCCCACACGCCTGTCAGCCTAACGCCAAATCCATGTGCTACAGGTGAGGACAGGGCAGGTTCCCGTCGGCCCTTCGCCATGTGGCTGGGTCTATCCTGGCTGGGGCTGCCACTGTCATCCTGGGCCAGTCTGGGATGTGGGTGCATGGGCCGGGCCAGCAGCCCCTCTGAGCTCCCCCTAGAGGCCACACCCAGCCTGACAGCTCCCTGTTGGGTGGCGCTGAGACTCCAGGGGTGCCTCCATGCAGAACCCAGGTACCGGTGCTGAAGGGGAAGGCGCCTGGGTGGCCGTTCACCCAGGGCGAAGGGCAGAGCCTCTCCCACCCCCATCCCTTCTGTTAGAGAGGACCACCACCCTGTGCCCCTGTAGATGACCAACAGGGAGGCAGAGAGAAAAGTGACACAGACAACATACCTTCGCCCTATCAGCTGGGTCGGAAGGACATGGCAGGACCATGCCCAGGCGCCCGGGACAGAACTCAAGCTGCGGCCTAAGTTACACTGAGGGAAACGGTGATGGACCCACCATGCACCCCAGTCTCTGAGCAGACCCCGACGTCTCCCTCTTGGCCCCGCAGCCAGCTGGGCACCTACTGTTACGGGCCCGAGCACTCCTCTGCAGTTGCTCCACCCTCACCCGCAGAGCCCGAGCTGGTTCACTCGCCCAGGAACCATGGCCACAGCCCTAAAATGCCGCACCTGCTGGCGGTACATCTGAACTCAGGGCCACTCCGTGGCCTTCCAGCCCTCTCAGCTTCTGCAGACCCAGCCCTCCCACTGCCCCACCCTCATTCTCTTTATACCAATGAAACAGTGATGCCCAACAGTGCCCGCATTTGAGAATTCACTCAAGGCGAGCTATGGGTTTGCCATGCACAAGTCAACTGCCCACACAGATACCCTGAGGTGGATGCAAACAACAACCCTGCCGTGAGGACAGAGGACAAGGAGGCGGGGGTCCCTTGCCCAGGCCTTCAGCTAGTCAGGATGGGGATGGATGTTATGTCTCACACAACACACAGTAATTCTCCAATCACAGGAGAGCAACAAATGTCAAGTCTTCAGTGGGCCACCCTCCCCGCCCCTCAGCCTGGGAACCCACCCTCCGCCCGTGCACCGGAGCCCCTGGCCCCACCCAGCTCGTATACATTCAGTGCTTCGCGGAGCTTCAGCATAAACCCTCCCGGCTCTTCCTCGGAGCCCTGGCACCTGGCACGCAGGAGTAGCTCTATTTGCTGGAGAAGCACATTCTCCTTAAAGGAGCAATTCTCAGAAGAAGCAAATCTATCTCAATGTCACTGAACAAATTTCCACAAATCAATCCAAACGGAATCACCTTACCATACATAATGTAAACATTTAAAACCCCATGCATAAAGTATTACACACCGTTTTTATTTGATCTACTAAACTAGAGCTTCCCTAAATCTCTTAAAGGTGGTTTTTCCAGGAATGGCACCTGCTTAACTGGGAGGGACACACATAACCGCGCTGCCTAGCACTGCGACACTGCTCACGGGGCTATCTCCGCCCGGCGTCCCATTTCACTTGGCATTTAATCTCTATTAGGAGGTTTACCTGGAAGTAGAAAGGTATCCGAGTCTGCATAACCCCATGAATCATAAAGTCACTTATTTCTACCCCAAGTCCAAAAGCAGCCCCGAGAGAAACTGCCAGGACCCCAAAGGCGTGGGGGCTGCCTGACGCACACCCAGCCCTGCGCTGCTCTGCCAGGTGTCGTTACGGGAATGGCTGCCATTTCCCTCAAGGAGTACCCCCAAAGCCCCCCAGAAGTAGTTACCCCAGCTACTTGGGCAAATTCTGTAGCCCAAGACGAGGTCTCACATCAAGGGCAGATGGAGGCCCCTTAAATCATTCTCCTCTTTGGACATCATGCTCGTCTTTTCAAGGTCACCTTCAGGGAGCAGGAGTGACTCCCGAGGAAGCTCCAGGCTCCCAACTGCATGGGCTTCCCTGCCCGCTCCCTGCCTTCAAATCCATGCACACACCCTCACCACTACAACTGGGGTGTGAACGCGCGGTTTGGAGGACCAGTTCCGACCCTGGTCCATCATCTATCACCTGTGAGCGCACCTCGTGGCTGCTGAGGCTAGTCTGTCGATTCCCAAGTGGGCGGTGACCACACTGCCTCCCCGTCTCATGTCAGGGTTGCTACTAACAAAATAAGCACGTGTGCCCAAAGGGTTTCTGCCAACAGAACACAGTAAGCTGCCATCGACGTGGAAACGGGAGCTGTCGGCCTCAGCAAATCGAGAAAAAGGATTTGCTGTAAAACGCGTTTCCTTCCGTTTCTGAGTCGAAGGTGTCTCCCCAAATCTGAGTCTGGCACAGCGATGCAGGGCTGCTGTCGGACTGGAGCTCCTGGAGGTGGGCATGCCTGGTGCTGGTCCCAAGTTCAGGCTCCCTGGGACTCTGACCCCACCGCATCCGCCTGGACTTGTGTCTACAGATTTTCCAAGTGCGCTTCCGGGGGCAGCCCATTTTTACAGACATTGACTTAGTGAAGATGTTTCTCTCCTTGGCAGTGCCCGGTGACACTCCGCCCCGCCTCCTCTCGTGCCAAGTGCGTCAGAATATGGCCCCAACTCCAATTTTAGCGGACACACAGGAAATGGAATGTGCTGCTCAACTGGGTGGAGAAGCCCTCTTAAACCAAAAGAGAGAGAGGGACTAGGTTGGGCAGAAATCCCTACCTCCACTTTTAACCCAGTTGTTCAGATCTGGGTTGGGTGGGTGGTGAAAGTTCCATAAAATCTTTCAATCATTCCTTCTGCCAAATGTTCAAACCATAGGCCCAAGCGTGTGGCGTGCTGGGAGCCGTTTGTTTTGGGGGGAGGAGTCTGCGTGCTGCTGGCAGGTCTGGGGCTGCTGCACCGAGAACCACGGGAAGTTGTTAAAAACACAGATGCTCCGGCCCTGCCTGCAGCTTCTCTGAGGGGGCGCTGGGTGGAGCCCCGGGAGACTGTCTCCCGGCCAGGGGTGCCCTGGGGATCCCTCTGCTCCAGAGGCCACCCTCTCAAACCACCTGGGCTCCCCCTGGCGACTGCAGGAGTCACTCATGTGAAAAGCGCCGTGCCCACAGCCAGCCTCTCACACTGAACGACTAAACTCGCGCAGACTCCCGGGCCGGGCTGGGGAGACTGGCGGCTCCAACGGGGCAGAGGAGAGCAGGGGACTTGGTGTCAATTACCCAACACCCAGAGCGCTGCCGTGGCCACTGTTCTGCCACTCTGCAGTGACACTAGCGATCCCGGTAACAAACAGGACTGCCAGAACGTTTCCCAGCAGCCACTGCTTCCTTACCTCGAATCTCCCACCCCCGCATGTGCAGTGGTGGAGCTAGGACAACCTGACCCGACCCCAGTGTGCCTGTACTCCAGCATCGGCTGCCTCCCAAAGGCATTTTCAAGGATCATCTGACTTTCCAATGCAATTCCTTTAATGGCATGAATTCAGCCCAGAGAAACCGCTGGTCCATGAAATGACCAGCCCATCCTGAAGGGACTACCGGTCTCTTCCACGGGCCTTGGAAGGGCATCCCCCAGCCCCACCTCCCCGTTCCACCCGCAGGAGCCCCTGCCGCACCTGGAGCCCGACAGGCCGCGCAGCAGTGACAGCGCCCAGGGTTCGCATCCTCACCAGACTGCGCTGACCTGTGGACGCCGGCTGGCCCTGGCCCTGGCCCTGCGGTCGGTCCCCGCGACTGAATGAATGCCCGGGAGGAGACCCAGTGCCACCCACCGCCAGGGCGGGTCAGGAACACTCGCGAACACCCACAACAAGTCGGCCAGTGGGACCCAGGCCAGTCACTAGACTGCTGCGGCCTGAGTGCCCCCACGTGCCAGGAAGACAAACCCACCAAGCCAGCCCAGTGCTCATAGCACCTGGATGCACTGACTGTTCTGCTGCCCATGGACTGGCAAGGTGGCACCTCAAGGCCACCTGCACTTCCTTTATCTGCTCTGTGAACAGGGTGCCAACCCTCCCCCCTGAGCAGACCCCGGTGTCAGGGGGGCCTGGAGAGGCAGACAGGCTGGGCCCGTCCCCGGACAAAGGCGGGGGCACAGAGCTGCTTACTTTTCCTTCTTCTCTGGGAAGGGAAAGTAGGTCTGAAATAGAAAGTAAATATTTTACTAGGCATTTCTCAAGTGACCTAATACGGAATAACATTCCACAGTCTAACAACCACCTCCTGAGTGGGTTCAATTCGTCACTGTGGCCCCAGGAATGCAGGGGCAGAGGGGGGCCAGGCCTGCCCCTTCCCTGCGGATTCCCCAGCTCCCACCCGACCCTGCTCCCTGTGCCCCCTGCGCCCTTCAACTGGCTCCACGCGATTCATCCGTCCTGTCCTCCCTGTAAAGGATGAAACCAACCCGCCTGCCGGTGCCAGGCTCATCCCTGCACACACGCAGGTGAACCGCCCCACTGGTCACACAGCGCCTCCAGGCGAGAGCGGCTGAGTTACTTGTTTATTTAGTTTGTATTTTAAAAATGTAACAAACACCTGTGATGTGTCAGGCCTATTCTAAGTGCTTTCCAAACATTATTACCTCGTTGGATCCTACACCCGCCTATTCCTACCCTCATTTTATGCTCAGAAATGAAGTCCTTTGCGAGGACTCGGGAAACCCCGAACGCAGCCAAGCGTCTCTGCCCATCCCTTCCTTACCCACCTGCCAGCAGGCTGTCCCAGCGCGGCCACCCCCCTGCTGGCCCGCTGGGTGTTCCTTACTGTGGCGCACACTGAGGGCAGGGCCATCGCCCGTGGGCCGCCTCAGCCCTGAGGGCACAGAGAGATGTCCGTGGGCCCTCTCCCTGGTCAGAGGGCTGCCGGGTGGCTGCGGCCCTAGCAAAGCTTTAGGGTCTGAGCGAGAGGCCAGACACGCTAAGTAGTCACCAGGCTGCAAAACTGCCGGCTACAGAAGTGACAGATGTGGCCCCAAAGTGGTCTCTGCCTGGCCAGCCTTCTTCCCACAAATGACAAGGAACCCCCTCTCCCGTCACTCTCTCTAAGACGCCACTTGCCCCCCGCTATTGAGAAGATGAAGGAATTGGGGGGGGGGACCCTTTTACACTCCTTTGCAGAGAAACAATTTAAAGAGCCAGGGCTACGTTGCAGTGTGTGTTTCAAGTGGTTTTGTGAGCTCCGAGGGGCTAAGCCAGCCGTGGGCAAACTACAGCCCGCGGGCCGGATCCAGCCCGTTTGAAATGAATAAAACTAAACTAAAAAAAAGACCGTACCAAACTAAAAAAAAAAAGACCGTACCCTTTTATGTAATGATGTTTACTTTGAATTTACATTAGTTCACACAAACACTCCATCCATGCTTTGGTTCCGGCCCTCCGGTCCAGTGTAAGAACCCATTGGGCCCTCGAGTCAGAAAGTGTGCCCACCCCTGGGCTAAGCTCAGGCCTGGGCGAGGCCTGCAGCAGGAGCACAGCCCCAAAGCCCGCCCCTCCCGCCCCTGGGACACAGGGGCCCCATAAGGCAAGCTGGCCAGGACCACAGAGGAAGCAGCTCCAAGTGCCCGCGTTCTCTGTCCACTCCACTCGGAGCACATCTGGCCAGATTAGGGAGGAAAAACCTACCCATAGTTCAAAGTCCTCCTTAAATCCCCAGGAAGCCAGCAACACAGACAGAATGCCAACTTCAATGCCGAAGTCTCCTGGTTTTTGTCAGCTGAAGCCACACTCTTAATCCCGGGCTTAGCTGAGAAATGAGAAGGATGGTGTGTGTGGCAAACACCCCCCCAGGAGCAGGGAGAACGCCGGAGCCCCACAGGGCCCGGAAAGCAGGGGCTCGGGAACGGCTCCCGTGGCACCAGCGTGGGGCCTGCTGGAGGCCTGGACACCAAGCTCAGGGTCTCCTACAGAGCCAGGGGTCCCCACCTCCCACACCACAGACCTAGGCCCATGTAAGACCACCCACACCCTGGCTCCCGCTGTGGCCCGCCAGCCAAGGGCGACACACTGAAAGTGATGTCAGAGCCACCAGGCCCGGCCACATCCACGTTCAGACACGCGGGCCCCAGAGGGCCGCTCCTCCCTTCTCCGTCCGGCAGAACCTGTGAGCGGCCGCGGAGGGATCTGGCCCAGGGCTGCTGCTGACCCCCACCGCACAACCTTCCCCACCCCTGGAGACCCTCGGGCAGCTGCAGGGGCTCCACAGAACATAGCCATCACCAAGCTGGAGCTGGGCCAGCACGTGGGTGAACACAACTCGCTGGCCAAGACAGCCCCCACCGCCCCCC
>NW_006284618.1:6078139-6086639 GCF_000327345.1 Myotis davidii | reverse complement strand
CCCCCAACGGCCTTGGGATACCAGCCAAGGCTTAAGGATTCCCAAGCACCCCTGTGTTTGCAAGCACACACGTGTCCGCGAGAGGAAGAGGTGCACTGCAGGGCAGGAAGGTAATCTCCTCGTTACAGGCAAGCCTGTTTTTCAGGAAATCTCCACCTGGTGGGGCCGTCACCTTGAAGGGAGCCAAGGTCGGCAGGAGAGCTCCACGGGCATCGCCTGCTGGGCCCCTTTGGGGAGTTAATCGCCCCAGCAGGGCCTGGCTCCAGGCTCCAGGACACACCCAACTCGGTGCCCTTCCCTTTACTTCCGAGGGCCCCTTTGAAAAGAAGGCTGTTCCTTTTGTCCAGGAGCACTCATTCAAATTCCTTCCCAAGGCCACGGCCTAAGCAGGGCACAGCCAGGGAGAGGTACTGGCTCAGGCGAGTTTCTGGCCGGTTTGTGCGTGAGTGGTGCACACAGCCACCCCCGCCCGGTGGAACCCTCACCGCCTTCCCTGTCTCTTCCCCCAAACCCCGCCATCTTGCACACAGGAACCAGCTCAGGTTTTAAGGGTGGAAAGTGAGAAGCAGCCTGAGAGGGAGGGAGGGGAGCATCCCATCTACCGGCAGCCCCACCCCAGAGAGGGGCTCACACAGGAAGGAGGAGCCTGCTTGGAGAAGACCCAACCGAGTTCAGAGTTCAAGAGTTTGTGAATCAAGACAACAAACTTGGGAATTGCAGTCTATCTACTGAAAACAAGACACCTGGCCACTGAATCGAATGTTAGCATAAAATCCCTAAGCTCTGTGAAAGCTGTCCACAAAATCCAGGGAGCTGGGGGGGCTGGGAGGGGGGCATCAGACAGCAGAAGAGGGCAAGGGAGAAAGAGGCTGGGAGGACAGAGGGGTCTTACTGTGCCTGGTGTGGCAAAGCCATTCCCAACGCACCCGGCTGCCAGTCCAAAGCCACAGGATGTCTCAGTTAATTACCAAGAAGATGGAGCCAATGGAGGTGGAACTAGGGAACCTTCGGCTCCTCCCTGACCGCCCCTTTTCTTCCTCCATAGAACCGCACTCCCGGCTACCTCGGGGAGGGGGAGGGTAAGTAGAAGAATGCGGCCAGAGCAGCAGCACTGACTGGCCCTCCAGGTCCTTCCAGGTGTCTGCTCTCCGCCTGGAAAGTGCGATCCAAGGGGACAGGAAGCCCCCCACCCCCACCCCTGTGCACCCAGCCAGGCCCGTCTACTGAGCCACCCACTCAGGCTTCATTAACCAGAAGTGTCACGAATCTAAAACAGGCCTGGCCCAGGAAACCATATGGAAATCCCTCCTTAGCAGTAGATGGTGAGTCCTAACCAAGAGGCTCCTCAAAGATGGAATGAAAACAAGCGAGGCTTCGCGGCCCGTGTGATCTACAAAGTGGCTGGGGCTTGAGAAAGAGAACTGTGAGCCCAGGGGCAACATGCAGGCTCTGGGGCGACGGAAAACTCCCCCTGCTCTCTGGTGACCAGAGGGAGGTGCCCAGGACAGGGCTCCTCCCCTAGGAAATCCTGCCGGAACCTCACTGCCAACCGTCTGGCTCACTCCCAGCTCTGCCGCTGTGGGGGCCACGGCGCCACGGACAGGCCACCCCCTTGTGGAGTCCAGGGCAGCAGACACAAGTGTCCAGGGGGAGTGCCATGGTACCAGCACGTGAACGCTCACCACATGTGATCCTAACACAGAGAACGAGTTCAATGACCTGGCCACACACAGGAGCTCATCTGCCCAGAGGAGGGTGGGAAATGGGAATGTCCCAGGTCGTCCTGGCCCCACCACTCACTGGTGGGCAATCTCCCTCACATCGCTGCAGAGGCGATGCGGTGGGGTCCTGTCCTGGATGCCCTCGCAGCGCCCGCAACTACTACCGCCATTTCTAAGACGGTCTGAACACACTGCGGCCTTGAGACTCGAAAGGGGCCGGTTTCCCAAGTCATGGCCATCGGCCCTTTCCTGTTTGTTGCCTCTTGACGACCATCCTGCAGCCAATCAATGAACCTCTATGTTCACCAGGAAAGGGCGGTGTGGGAACAAGACAGGGACAAGGCCTCCCAGCTTTGGGTGGTACCGGTTCTGGTCCCATCACGGCCCCAGGGACTGGGAGGGGCGCAGGCGAGCCTGAGGGCTTGCGGCGGCGGGAACTGTCCTGAGAGGGAGGGAAGGAGGAGGAAGTAGACACAGGCCACCCTGGGTGACTTCCCAGAGGCGGGAAGCAGCTCCGATTTACAAATGAAAAGGGGCGCGCAAGGGGAGGGGCGCTTCCTGAGGGAGTCAGGCCTAGGTGTGGGGGCGGGGCGCCAGCCTGCGGAGGGGAAGGCATTAGGAGCAGGTGGAGCGGGCCCAGTCGCACCCTCCCCGCAGCGGAGACTGGCAGTTGCTCAGGCTTGGGCCTGGATGGACAGAGGGTCCCCAGGTCCCCAGGGCCCGCAGGAGTGTGGTGAAGATTAACAACTGCGAAATGCTTCTAAGATCAAAACCACTCTGAGATGTTCCTCGCAGGCCCTTAGCTGCGCTGACTGAGACCCGACAGAAAACGGCTCCTACCTAAGCTTGCCCTCCGGGCGCGAGTCTAGCGCAAACGCAGAGCGCCGAGGCGGCATCTGTGCTGCGGACACCCCGGAGGGGGCAGAGAGCGTCCTTCCCACTTGGCTTCCGCGCGGGGCCTCCTGCTCCATCCAGTCCCTGAGGAGGTGAGCATCAAGGGCAGAGGTACAGACTTCTGGAGACGGGACAGGAAAAACTTTAAAATGTCACCCCTGCTGGAAAGGAAACACAGCATTCCCCCTCGCCACCACCGCACTCCATTAGGTAGGTGCCCCAAGTGCGGGGAACCCTCGGGGTGTCCAGTGTTTGGAAAGCTTTGCCCCAACCCTGACCCAGTGGTCAGCCAGGCTCAGTCAGTGCTAGGAGCCCGCGCAGCCCATCTGGCCTGGCAGCTCCAGTGCCAGCTGTCCCTCCCAGCAAAACAAGCCCAGTGACCAGGCGAGGCCGCTCCACCCCCGCCTGCACGTTCAGTGCCCTCAGCCAGGCCTGGTGGGTTGGGGCCCGCCCCCTCGCTGCCACATCCCTGGCTCTGCACCACCTAAAAGGGCTGTGGGGACCCCCACCCCTTCCCGAGACCCACCCGGGCCTAAATAAGCAGAGGATAAACTGGGCTGTTTGCACTTGGAGACCAACAGCACCAAACACATCCATCAGCAAAGAATCAAGTAGCAGCCAGAGTTCACTCGGCAGGAGGTGCACAAACCCTTCCTGGCCTCTCAACCCTCAAAGCCAAGGAACTCCCCCTGCTGCCCTCCCTCCTCTCCACACCCTTCCCACCCCACCCCACCCCACCCCACCGGGCAGGCTCAGTACTAACCGTCCAGGTGGCCTGCTGCAGGCCTCCACAGTGGGGGCAGGTCCCATCAGGCCAGGGGAGTGGACCTCTATGATCTCGGTCTACAGTTGCTTCCAAAGGAACTTCCTGGGATCCAGACCGCATGAGGTCTGTGTGAGCCAGTGCCTCTCCCTGGCTGTGGAGCAGGCGCTGACACCCCCCTCCCCCCAGCCCCGCGCCAGCCCCGCACACCATCTACCTTACACATCCTTCAAAAGGCCCCTCCTCCCAGTCCCTGCCACCACCGAGGCCGGGGTGCGACACAGAGATGTTGCCCTTATTTCCCATCAACCCTCAAACCAGTCAACAGTGTCTTTTGAGTCAGAGGTTTACTTTAATGCAAAAAGCCCATTTCTGCTCAGAAGAGCACTTCTGAAGGGAGTCATAAGGAAAGGTGGGTTTTCCATTTACAAGTGGGAGAGGTTTTAAGAGCCACAGAGCTGAAAAGACTCCCCGGCCACCGTGTCCCTGAACTCGTTTGGATTCCTAGGAAACGGCCGAAAGGCGAGGCTGCGGCCAGGCTCAGGCACCAGGAGCGAGGTGGGATCCACGTGCTCTCAGCCCCGCCAGCCCCTCAGGAGACGAAGGCTGTTATCGTCTAGAAAAGACGGAAATCACAGCTCTCCGCAAACCCCAAAGCATCACCTGTCCCTGAACAAGCACACACCTGTTTATCAACACATTGTGAGTATTAAACCAACAGGCAACCATCTGTTCAACGTGAAACAGGTAAGCCAGGCCCCGTGCAAGGCATTCACCAGGAAGGGGCTGGGCTGGATGCCGAGGGAACGGTCGGCGGGCCCCCCAAGTTCTGACCAAGGGGATCTGGCTGAAGCCAGAGCGGCATGGCATGGGCCCCACAGTGGTTAGTGTCCGCACTGACTCGTTAGGGGCGGGGCCGGAGACAGAGGGAGCAGGAGGGCCTGTCCCTTTGGCCACAGAGAGCTCCGCTCTGCAGCCTCGGCTCCCACGTGGACGCGTGGACTCAGCGTGCTCTGTGAACGAGGAGGCAGCTGCCATACATGTGAGCATTTTCAGAAAAGGCCCCAGAGGCACAAGAACACAAAAATCCAGCAAACCCTCTTAGCTGCACTTTCCCCAACACTATAAACAGACAAAGGAACTTTAACCTGAGGAGAAATAAAAATAAACACGGCCGCTTCCCGTGACTTCAGGTGCCACCATTTCTGGGAAGTGTCGAATATGATTTCTTAAAATTGCATTTCAAGGGGGAAGAGTTTGCTTTTTCACACTTTCCTTGAAGGACCCTCCTGTGCTCTGAGAACCCTTCCTCAGAAGAGCAGCACCCAGGTCCCTGGCCGCCCAGAGACCACCTTCCAAGAAAGGCTCTGCAGGCAGCAGCCTGGGCCGCCCTGTGCAGGCAGCAGCTGCTGCCGGTTCCCATTGGCTGAGCTCCTGAAGTTTCTGTCCCCAGCGGCCAGTGAAGGCGAAACTGGCCCTGGGCTGCCATGGTCAACATTCCCCACAAACAATGGCCGGCTCTCCCCCCATTGTGCACCCTCATTCATCTGTGAATCCCTCTTTCTGCACGATGTGCAAAGCCCTTCTCTTCCCTGGTTCAGTCCTGAACGCCAAGTGCAGCCATCATCTGGGCTTGAAACATTTGTAATGAAACCTGAAAGCAAACTCCAGATCTTACCCAAACGTTAATTGGCAAGTGCCATTAGAGCCACACGATGGCTTGTGGGTACCATCCATTAAATCAGGATCAAAAGAAACACTGAACACCTTAAAAATGGTTCTGAAGTTTTTAGCGATTATTAAATATAATTTCCCAAACCCAGAGATAGGGTTTAAAAACACACACACACCCTTTCACAAGCCTTTGATACATATTCCATCAAACAGACTTGAATAAAAATTAACTTCAAAAGATCAGGCTGGGGGAGAAGCCTTGCCGTCCCCTCCTCCCGAAGTGTTGTGACCGCAGTGGGGACGGGCATGCGGGCCAGCTGTGCGGGAGGCCATCTGCCCAGCGGCCGGCCCAGAGCACAGCCCTGCCAGCACTGCCATGTGCCACCGCAAGTTTCAGTCAAGTCCACACCAGCACTCCTCAGCTAGTGACTCACAGAGGTTTTGGGGGAAATGAGCGCCCCCCTCCCCCCGATATTTCATTATACGATCGCTTCTGTTAAGGACAAGCACTTCTCTTCAAAGGGTCAGGCAACCCGCACTCCAATTTTTTAGCTGGTGCACCCTCCCCACCAGATAGCTGTCCTTTCCCACCGTGTGCTGGAGGGTATATATTCGTGGCTGTTATCGGGGACAGGGGACACTTGGCTGCTGCTCTTCACTGATAGAAAGATTATTAACAGAAGGACCCAGGCTGCACTCACATACATTATGGTGACAGCCTTCTGCAGTGAAGTGACAAGGGGTAAAAAATGACAACTGGGGTGGCCACTCTGCCGTGGCCGTAAACTCTTTACATTTCTCCATTTAGGGAAAGCGCTCAGTGCGCAGGGTAGAGCTGTGCCTTCAGAAATGATTCACAGCGCAGCTCGGGCTGGCCTCGCAGGGCCCCTCCGGAGAGAGGGCCGTCCTTTTTGTTTTAATTGGAGAAGCTCCCTTTGCTTCCGATTTTAGTTCCCAGCAAAACAGCCTCTTCAAATCCAGCGCGTCTTCCCTAGGCTCCCCTCTGCGAACCTCGGGCCGCTACTCCAACGCTGACACAGTGACACGCTGGTTTTGTAGTTCTGTTTGTGGTGGTGATGGCGGTTTCTTTTTCTTCATTTCATCTCTCTTTAAAACACTTTTCAGGCTTATGAATAGGATTCTTGTTTGGAGTTTTAAGAGTCAAGAGTAAAGCTATTGATTATTCCCTGAAAGGGGAGCGGAGGGGCAGTTAATTATTACCCCGAGAGCAAGCTTTCCTGCTTCATCTTGTGTACACGACCTGACCAACAATGCCAGGGACAGGAACAGGTGTGCCCAAGTTGAGTCGTCTGAAAAGGCCGAAATATGTCACTGGTGTATTTTTACAAAGCTAGTAATGTTTGCTTTTAAGTGACCAAACTTTTTTACTTTCTTAACTTGGTAAAGACACACTTTGCAAATGTTTCTTTGCTAAGTCAAAGACTAAGTCCTCCCGTGCGGAGCGGAAAAAATACATGTCAGAGACAAAGGGTTTTTAAAATCAGTTAGAAAAGGTTAATTCACCCTGCCCCTCCCCCAGGAGAACACCCATTCAAGGGCCAGTTTCAAAGATCCCAAATGAAGTCGTAAATAACAGAGGGCCTGAGCGCAATCTGCAGAGCCACCTCCCCCTCCTCGCGGCTCATTAAGGTACAATTAGAAAGAAGGGCGACCACAGATCCTTAGCCTCAGCGTTCCAAACAGGAAAAAGATTAAACCGAAAAGCACCTTGTCAGGTTCAAAGCCAGCTCCAAACTCCAGATTTTAAATTCCCTCTAATAACTACTTTCTACAGGGCGAGCTGGGGACCCTTACCCCTGGGGCTCAGAAAACCAATCAGAGCCATAAATTCCCTTTGCCTGCAAGCCTCCCTCCTTGCACTGGGGCAGAGCGGGGGGAGGGGGCGACCCGACATCAACACTTACACTAAACCCCCCAATGCTCCACAGAAATATGCTGGTTTATTCCTTTGTTTGGCCCTGTTATACTTGATCAAGTGTGAACGATTAAACTGGTTTCATTAAAGGCTGGTGCATTCACAGCTAACATCCAACTTCAATGGCAACTGTAAGCATATTTTGCAAGGAGGGCCTGCTTTTTTGCTTGGAACCTACGGTCTCATTAACTCTTCTTTGGGGGGCAATAAAAAGGGCATGGGGTTTTACAGGAGAGTCAGCGCAGCTCGGAGAGCTGAGGCCAGACAAAAGGATAGTTAGTGTTTCCACTCTAGGATGCTGCCCCTGTTACCTACCATAAAGAAAAAACCCGTTTCAATATTAAAGCTGCTCTGACCGAAAGCGTTTAATTAGCATTTTGAATATCACTTTATAATTGCTGTAAGAAGTACTCTTTGAAATCAAATGACTACAAAACAAGATCTTTTAAAGTCCTATTACCTCAAAACGTAAAAGATTTGTAAAAAAATTCCCAAAGCAATGCAGTCCCCGGAAGTGCTGGGAAGCTAAGCCCCCTGGGAGAGCCCTAGAGGCAGCACAGCAGTCGGTGCTGAACACGAGGTGATTCTTAAAATGCCTTTGAATCCAAGGACCTACCTAGAGGAAAGATATTCTTTGAAAGACCAGTAGGAGAGTTTGATATATTTCACCAAAGTCAGGAGGGAAAGTCGCTGTGTAAACTCACCAAAATACGTGTCCCCTCCGAATTATCCATGTCAGATAAAAATATACGAGTCGCTAGAATAGCCAACAGAATTGCAAATAGGACACTTAGCATTTTAAATTCCCAATGCATATTTATAGAATTCTCTTGTCTACCCTTCAAGCCACTCACATCTGACTCTCTAAGAACTTAACCCGACCTCCCATCTTTAAAGGAAAATTGGGGGGTGGGGAGGGATCCAGAAAGATCTGTTTGGCCCGGATAGGGCAAGGGAGCCCAGCATGACGACGCAGGCCATGCCAGCAGCCTCCCCCGCAAGGACGCAGAACAAGCGGGATTTCTACGAAAAACCCCTCCTTCTCCATGTAAATTACTAAACGTGGGGCCCTCTGGAGCCAACGGCGGCTTGGGCCGCCTCCGGAAAAATTACTCGGGAGACGGGGTGTGTGCGATCACCGCTCACGCACACGCACACTCGGTGCCCGTGACCGTCCGCGGCGGCGGAAAGCGAGGCACCGGAGAGCGTGTGTACGCTTGTGTCTCTCGCCGCGACCCGCTGTGACCGCACGGGGCTCCCCGGCCCACGAGGCCTCACAGCACCAAGACGCTGCCGGGGCTGCGGGCGATCCGCCACGCCGTAGGGCCCCCGCTGGAGAAAGGCCCCGGCGCGCCCCGGCTCCCGCGCGCTCTCCCCAAGTTGCCCCGGGGCTTGGAGGAGCGCGAGGGAGAGAAAGAAAGGCGCTGCCCTCGGCCGCGGGGTCCGTCCTGCCGCCGAGCACCAGAAGGAAGGAGCGATCGCGGCGGCCCAGCGGGAGCGGCGCCTCCCCCG
>NW_006284618.1:6060635-6076364 GCF_000327345.1 Myotis davidii | reverse complement strand
GGCCGTGGCTGTGGTGCTCGGGGAGGGGGCCCTCTGTGCTGGAACTCGAAGCGGTTGTGTCCCTACGAGAAGCAAAGCATTTCTTACACATTAAAAACCACGTTCCTTCCTGCTGCCTGGATCTCGCCGGGCTATTTGTAAAGCCTCCTCTTGGGGGAGAGCTCGGGCCTCTCGGGAGAGGCGCGCTGAGGCCTGGGGGGCCGAGAGTCGGGGTCCTGGGCTGGCGCGGTGCCCTTCCGCGCCGGGAGCCCGCGCCTCCGCGCGCCTGGAGGTTCGAGCCTGCACCCCAAACCTGGGGAGCAGGCCGAGGGCCGGCCGCACCTGGACTGGATTCCATGCCTGCGTTTGCGGAAGGGAGTCGGCGGCTGCGGGGTCGGGGGGCTTTTCTGTGTGCGCCCGGAGCCCCCAAACTCATCTCACTTCCCTGAGGTTGGCCACGCGTCTTCCACGTGCCCCTGTCTGGGCTGAACTGCCTTTAGTCTCGAACTATGTGAAAATCAAAGTGAGACGCTGGGAACTGGACTGAAACGTTCCGCAGGAAAGGCGTGGGGAGGGTGTGAGGTCCGGCCTCCCAGGCCCGCAGCAATGCCCGGAGCCTGGTGGCTCGGGAGTGCACCACACCCTGCGGAGCCGAGGAAGGGCCCCCTCGCCGCCGCTGGACCCCCTCCTGCATCCCGGAGGCTGCGCCAGGCCTCAGTCTATTCACATTTTGGCCTCAGCAGGGAGTAGGTGCTCCCTGCCCGTTGGCCACAGTGCACAGTGGCCACCGGCCTTGCGGGGCTGTGACTCCTGATGGTTGTTTCATCATAAAACAGTAAAGTCTTAAAACTATTGAAGACCTCCCAGATGTGACGTCAGTGCTGGACTAGGCCACTCACACCCCCTAGCTCCCGGAATGAAGCGACTAAGATGTTGACAAGCACGTTTTCTGCGTGACCCTAACAGGCCCCGCCAGGCCAGCTACGTGCCTGTTTCCCCGCATCTTCTGGTGACCTGTATCCCCAAAACATCATCTCCAGCAGTTCTGTCGCAAGGTCATGGCGCCTAAGATAGATCTTGTTATAAACTATAACCATAATAACTATAAATAAAGATTTTTCTGCTTCCTTATTTCACAGATGACGTTTGGTTCTGAGTGGCCCTTTATTCTCACCCAGAAACCACAGAAAATAAGCTGATTTTCTTCTATAACTTATTCAACTTGAATGTCTACTATGAACTTGACCTAACTTAGAAAATACTATGTTCTTTGTTTGAGAATGTTAAAAAGGAAGCATCCTCAGAGCCAAAAATTATTTACTTCAACTTGACACCCTGTATTTTTTTAATCCTCACCTGAGGGTATGTTTTTACTGATTTTTAGAGTGAGAGAGAAACATCCATTGGTTGCCTCCGATACACGTCCGACGGGATAGAACCTGAAACCTAGGCATGTGCCCTGACCCGGAATGGAACCCAAAACCTTTAGGTGTACTGGACGATGCTCTAACCAACTGAGTCACGCAGCCAGGTCAACACCCTGTATTTTAAAATAGTAAGCCCATTTGGCCCTAATAGGTGAATTACTTTAAACTACAATTGTGTGTTTTAAAAAAGACTCTCCAAACAACAGCAAAAAAGCAGCCCAATTCAAAAGTGGGCAAAGACTTGAATAGACATTTCTCAAAGAAAGATACACAAAGATGACCAACAATCAGCATCACCAATCCTTAGGGAAATGCAAATCAAAACCACAGGAGATACTACTTCCTGTCCATTGGGATGGCTGTTATAAAATTTTAAAAGATCAAGAAAAAACAGAAAATAACAAGCGTCAGTAGGGATGTGGAGAAATCAGAAAACTTGTGGCTTGCGGGTGAGAATGTAAATTGGTGCAGCTGCTGTGAAAAGCAGTCTGGAGGCTCCTCAAAAAGTAACGCAGGAATTCCAGTTCTAGGTGTATATGTAAAAGAATGGAAACCAGGCTCTCAAATATGTGTACCTACATACGGGGTTCATAGCTTTGTTCACAATAGCCAAGAGGTGCGAAACACCTGTGGTGTGGACTCAACGGAACACTATTCGGCCTTGAAAAGGAAGCGAATGCTGGCACCTGTGATAATGTGGATGAACCTTGAGGACATTGCCTAAGTGAAATAAACCAGACACACACAGACAAATGGCACATGTAGACGAGGCAAGTCCATCTGGACAGGCAAAGCGGAACAGAGATGACCGCGCTGTGGGGAGGGGAGCGAGGGCGGTGGCTGTGTAATGGGCACGGAGAGATTCCGTCGGGTGCCGAGGCAGCTCTGGAAACGGGTCGTGGTGAAGGTCGCACCTGTTGTGAATGTGCTCAAGGCCACAGGACTGCACACTTAAAACTGAATGAAGTGGTCAGTGTTATGTATGTTTTACCGCAGCACTATAACGATGCTGCAAAGTAGTTTTTGTCTTACAAACTTTTTAGTTCATATTTATTACTATATGTAAAGGTAATTTGGCCCAGCCGGCATGACCCAGTGGTTGAGCATCAACCTAAGAACCAGGAGATCAGAGTTCGATTCCTGGTCAGGGCATATGCCTGGGTTGCGGGCTCCATCTCCAGTGTGGGGCGTACAGGAGGCAGCCAATGATTCTCATCATTGATGTTTCTCTCTCTCTCTCTCCCCCTCCCTCTCTGAAATCAACAAAAATATATTTTTAAAAATACCAGTAGTAGATAACAAAATAAACATTAATAAAGGGAATTTGTAATGAGGAAAATTAAGATAAAGACAACATACTTTGTTTTAAAATACACATCAGTTAGTTTACAGAATAAATGCCTTTTACTGGTTTTTACCTCTGTGCTGAAATGCCCATTTTTCAGTCTTCTCCATGATCTTTCTCCATCTGGTCCTGTTTAGTTGGTCAGGTTCGGTTTCTGGTGTTCCAACTGCAACAGACACACAAAAAAAGAGCCATAAAAGTAACAGTAGCAACCAATAAGTGTCCCCAACTCAGAGGTCCTGGTGCTGGGCTAAGCCCCTGACACACATCTTTATCCTCCCAGCGGTCCCTGAAGAGGCTTTATCCCCATTTCACAGATGAGGGAACTTGAGGCAACTTAATGGGACTTCCCCAGGGCACCCTGGTGGCCAGTGAGGAGATGGGGTTGGACTCCTTCCTGTCTGATTCCGACATGCCCTCGCCATTCCAAGAAGGGTTTCTGTTTGCATTTACATATCTTCATTATTAGTTCAGAAAAGGTCAAGTTAGTTACTTCTGGAATAAATTTTTAGCATCTTCTTATTGAAAGTTTGTTCTTTAATAACAAGCTTTCAATCTAATCTTTAAAGGAGAGAAAAAGAAAGAAACCCAAGAATTAAACATTAACAGACTTTTAAAGACACAGATAGGAACGACATGTGGATTTTAAGGCTCCTGAGGGTGGGTTTCAGAACCCCGACAAAAGCTGTGACAACGAGAAAGCAGACCATAAACGACTGGCTACTGAGAAATATCATCCTTCTGCACGTTCCTCTCATATTGAGGAAGAAGAAATAATTCAGAGTTCAAAAGGCTGCACCTGAGCTCCTGTGAAAGATGCCCATCACTTTCTTCTGATGGTCTGAGTTACACAGAAGAGCTGGCCACCGCATTCTCCATCTGTTGGGATCCGCTGGTGAGCCAAGCATCCTCAGTGGGGGAGTCTGAAAGGGCCGCACTGGGACAACGGTCTCCCCTTTATTCTGGGCGCTCAGCTCATCTGCCCAGGAGTCTCCATTTCCACCCGATGCTGCCAATGAAGACTGCCTGTCTTCTGGTTGGGTTGTTTCTTCTGGCTTCACCAGCCTCTGCTCATGGGTCTCTTGGCACATCAAGTTCAAACTCCTTATCAAAGTGATTGCTTCCCCTTTTCAAGGACTCTGTCTCCTTTCTGGTTCTAGAATTTGGGATTCAGATAGGGGGTGTTTTCCTACCCCAAGGCTCTGGGGGTGGGGTCCGAGTGCTCCAGTTGTGGGGTCTGGCCCAGGGAGCCCCAGGACTGCAGTGTAGGGGCAGGGTAACTGGCACAGGTATAATACTCAGAACAGAGAGGACAAGAGCTTGTTCCTGGGGGCCCAGCCATTTCTCTGCTGACCTGGCACAGCTGCCCCTCTAAGACACTGCCATATCCTGCAAAGCCCTCCCACCTCCCCCACTAATCCCTCCTCCAGGGCCACCTCCCTCATGGATGCACAGTACTTCTCCTTTCAGGTGCTGTCTATGTCCCCCAAGAAGCCATGGGTTCCATCCCGGTGACAACATAGGGGAGCACTCTTACCACAGGCCATCGGTCCACTCACTTCTCTGCCAGCCCACCCCCCAACACAGACACACACACACACACACACACACACAGTGGGCACAACAGTTGGTCTAGCTCCCTCAGCCCTCTGTTCTACACTCCTTCAGAAGACAATAAGGTGCATCTCTTGAAGAACTAATGGTGTGCTTTGAACAGATCATTAGAACTGGGTAAACCATGATTCCTTGTTTCCTTGGCTGCTAGGAAGCTCAAAGTCACATGTATGCAGACAGCCTATTGTCACAGTCCAGGAAGCAACATGTGCTTCCTCCATGCAAAGGGACTGCGGGAGAGGAGTGGTTTGTGTTGTTGGAAAAGGCATATTAAATATTTTCATGTAGTCTTATACCTGGAAAACAAAATACCAATTGTTTTGATAATACAAATTACTGAAAATAAGCTCTGTGAACTCTTCTGGTTTGGTGAGGATACGCAGGTGCCATAAGGTCACTTCCTGGACTTGAGGAAACTGGCCTGAGAAACCACTGGGAGGCGTGCCTGGTTCCCATTTTGACTTTTTTGGTCAACTGTAGGCTTTTTACTATAACCACCTAAAATATTTGGGGGAGTGAAAAATTATTAATAAATATATAAAATCCCAGTCATATCAACATCTCTGACTTAGGGCAAGGGACTTTTTTAGGGGACAAGAGTTGCCCTTGATGGCCAGTTGTAACCATGAAAATGTGTAACAGTTTGATCTGTTTTGTAGGACCGTGGATAGTAGGAGGTGCTTGATTAAGTATTTCTTGGATGCATGGGTGGATGGGAAGATGGATGGATCACTCAGTTACTGTATTTCAAGAGAGTCGAGCTGCATAAAAGCTATATATGCAAACTGTTTACAAAGAGTAATGTAATTTTAATTGAACATGTTAGTATTAGAGAGGTAGGATTTGGGGTTATCTTTAAAGGATTTTTTAAACCTATACTTTGTTATATTATTTGTATAATTTATAAAAGTAAAGGGGCACAGGGAAATGATGTATGCAACTAAGAGTTCAGAAAAAAATAACATGTACAGAAAGCAAATGTGGCAGAACATTAAAACCTGGTGAACTGGGGAGGTGGCTACATGGGAGTTCTAACAACCTAGCTATAAAGTTAAAAATTATTTAAAAACAAACGTTGTTTTAAGAACAGCCATACCCCAGGGTGAAGTGTTGAGTTTGAAAGGCTCTTCATTGCTCCTGTTTAGCAGGAGGACATGATTCTCTCCCACTCTGTGCCTCGCAGAACCGGACCTGGGGCTGTGGACCACCCGTGGGACCCATCGCAGCTAGCCTCCCGGGGCCGTAATCAGGCCTCTAACTGAGGCCCCTGGTTCTCTGTTCCCTATCTCTCCTGTTTCCTTTCCAGGAACCAAAGGCTGCCAAAAAATGATAGTGGCCCTGGGTAATAGTGGAGCATGTGCTGTGCAGTAAAGTGGACTAGTTGTGTGCACTTGAGGGTTGAAGGGTCTTTGCCACGAGGGTTGCGGGAGTGGGACTTGACTGCCGTGTCGCTCACCTTTCTCTGTCACTCAGCTCAGCTCACTCGGAACCACTAGGACCCGAGGCGCTGCTGTGGGCGGAGGTGGGGACTCTGCTGCGTCTTGTGGACAGCGGAGCTCGCCGTGGCCATAATGTAATCCCAACGTGATTCATAATTAATTCCACCAGTGGCTACATGTTGCCTTTACAGAGGCTGCGGCCCTTCCAACTCTGCGCTAAAACCCCTGTGTCACGCCGAGCCGTGAGGGGTGCAGATCCGAGTGGTTGATGCTGCCTCGGAATTTAATTGGCACTGGGCTTAAGCCCATCCGTCTTAGTTTTTAAACACACACACACTCCACACTCTCACACACTCACACTCTGCCTAAGTCCTTTGGGAAACAGTGACTCGAGTCCTAAGGAAACCAAAGCAAGCTGGTCTGTAGCGTAACATATGGGGGAGTAAACAAATATGTTGATCCGCGCTCTCCCACCAGCACTGAGGGGGGCCTGCTCCGCCGGCCAGGTGGGACCTGGGACAGACAAGGACCTCAGCTGCTTTCTGCCTCCAAGAATGAGGACCTCACTCAAGGAAACCTCACTCCGCCCTCACCACCAGGGCAGGCGGAGGGCCCGGTTGTGTGAGAGGGACGCTCGGAAGGTTAGGGGCAGGGCCAGCACCACAAGCTAAGCCGCGCGGCCACCAAGACCTGTTCTCAGAAGGCCCTACGCGGGGTTTATGCTCCATTGTCTTGAAACCCTGGTAGTCCTGAGCAGGGCCTTGCATCTCCATCTTGCACTGGCCCACAAGTGAGGCAGAGAGAGGGTCCTGATCACATCTCCTGCCTAAGGCGCCTCAGCCAGCAAGGGGCAGGCCTTGTGTGCAGGGTGGCTCTTCAAACCTCCCAGTTCACGGTACTTCACGCCTTGGGAAACAAACTTAAATACTAGATAAAACATGCTTGGTCTGCGCACGGCACACAGACGGGAAAGCCGAGAATTCCGCAGAAGTGGCTCATCGGGTCAGTCCTGAGCCAACATGAATCTGAAATGTCCCTTGGCCTCCTGGGAGGCCACCTCCTCACAGGCCCAGCCCTGGGCCTGCCCCTCGGAACGTTCCTTTTCCTACAGCCGGGCAGGCCTGTGACACGCAGACCTTCAGACGTGTGAGCAACTGTGACTAACACCAGAGTCATGGGGGGCCCTGAGTGACTCAGCCCAGGCTGGCCATGGCAGGGCCCTGGTGGGGCCACGGGGGGGATGGCCATAAGACACCGGCTGGAAACGGACTGGACGCCGGGACCGCTGCGCACTGGACAGAGTTTCACCATCGCAGGAAGTTACTCAGCTCCAACTAGAACCGGCTTCGGGTCGGAAGCTCCTGCCGCAGCTGGCAGTTCCGTCACCTGCACACAGCTGACCGCAGTCGCCTGGCCCCTCAGGGGACCCTGTGCTTAACAACACTCTCACCCATCTTCCCCGAAAATACACAAATAGGCCCGTGTTCATCAGGGCAGCTGGCCAGGGAGCCCATGCCTGCCTCCCCCGCCACTCCCCGCGCACTTCCGTCTCAGGAGAGCATCAGCATTTCACGAGGATGGCCCTCGCTACTCCCATGGCGAGGCTGAGGCTGCGAGGCTGGGTCACCTGCCAAGGCCTGTGGGCAGGGAAGCCACGCAGCCCAGGGGGACACGAGCTGCAGGGCCTGCTGGGCCTTCCCTGGCTCTGCCTCCGGCCTGCTTGCTGGGCTGTGGGCAGGTGAGTGCTCCCAGCCCAGCCCGGACCCTGCCTCTCGGAGACATGCCCTCACATTTCACTTGTGCCGGGAGATATGAAGTTGCGGCCTGCGAGTTTTCTTCCTGCTCCAGCGTTTCATTTCAAGGTGGCTCAAATCTATAGTGAAGCTGATTTAATAGTACAGTGAACACTCATAGGCCTGTCCCCTACTGCGACCCTTTATTCACACTTTATCACATTTGCTTTAGCTCTTTTTTCTTTCTGTTCACAAACACTTTTTTTTGGAACCATTTAAGAGCAGGTTGCAACCATCCTGATGTCTGACCCCAAAATACTTAAGCATGCACTCGGAAGAAAGACCTCCCACCACAAAAACCTAATAGCTCGTCACACAGTGAAAATCAACAGGCCCTCACCAGGCAAGGGCCACCAGCACAGTGCTGTGCCACGCGAGGTCAGCGTTCTGGGCGACTGCAGCCAGCGGCCCGAACCAGCTGGCACTGAACCCGGGGGGAGCCAGCTCTTTACCGCCACAGCGATCGGCAGACTCATTTCAGACCCTGACGTTGAACAATAAGGATTCTGAACAAGTGCTGGCGAGGATGTGGCAAAAAGGGAACCCTATACACTGCTGGTGGGAATGCAGACTGGGACAGCCGTTATGGAAAAGAGTGTGGAATTTCCTCAAAAAATTAAAAATGGAACTGCCATTTGACCCAGCGATCCCACTTCTAAGAATACATCGTAATCAGAAAGAACGTATGCAGCCCAATGTTCATAGCAGCATTTACAATAGCTAACATCTGGAAACAGCCCAAGTGCCCAGCAATATATGAGTGGATTAAAACAAACAAACTGGCACATTTACACCGTGGAATACTCTGCAGCAGTTAAAAAAGAAGAATCTCTTACCCTTTGAGACCATGTGGAGGGACCGGGAGAGTATTGTGCTAAGCAAAATAAGCCAGTCAGAGAAAGAAAAGTATCACTTGATCTCACTCATATACGGAATCTAATGAACAAAATAAACTGATGAACAAGAGAACCAGAGATGTTGAAGCATGCAACACCGGTGTTTTTGTGGGGACAGGAACATGGAAAAGGAGGTTAATGGGGAAACGGGACACCTGTAATACTTTCAACAATTGAGATGAATTAAAAATAATAAAGATTCTGTCTTGCATTTTATATACTTTGCAACAATTCGGTTTTACTGTATTTACACAAGCCTCAGTCGGAGGAACACTGAAAAACCAAAGCAAACACTGGTCCTCACCACAGATGGTTCAAGAAGCGCGGTCCAATTCCCAGACCATTTTCCCAATTGTCTCCAAACAGCTTTTGTAGATTGTCTTTGATCCAGGACCCAGCTGGGGTTCACACGCTCCTCTCGGGTGTCACGAGGTCTGCTGGCCTTCCCGAGGCGGCACTGGGCCACCTTCCTGCTTCCCTTTGAACTCGAGGGTGTGTCCGGCTGAGAGCCAGGAACTTCCGTCTTTGGGGGCCTGGACCAGGGCCTGTGGCTCCCTGGGGCCTATAGAAACCATTTGATTTCATATGAGCGGTTCCTTCATGACAGGAGGAGGCGGTAACAGCCCGCGGCATTGTGGCAGTTAGAGCGGCAAAAGCGGAGAACCCGTGTTGGCTGTTCAGTCGCGGCCAAAAGGGAGGTGCGTGACGCTCTGATGTTGCCGAGGGTCGTCAGAAAAGCCACGATGCCCAGTTCCTGCTGCGCTCGGGGTGGCTAGTGGCCTCTGCGCAGGAACTGCAGGTTGTAAGGTTTGCACCCAAGATGGTCCTTAGCTTGCAGGTGACAGACCAGGTGTGGACTTAGGGACTCCTGGGCTAGGAAGTCAGGTGCATTTGTCTAAACTCCTTCCCACGGAAGAGCAGGAGTTAACGCTGATGTAAGGCAGGGCACAAACAACTACCCATCAGTGCATGAGGAAAGCATTCAGCACAGCGCCTGGCACACAGTCGCCTTTGAACAGATGCCCCTGCGCCCCTACCACGCTGGCTGGTGAGAGCATCATTCCCACACACCAAGGTTGTGGGTTCGATCTTTGGTCAGGGCACATACAAAAATCAACCAATGAATGCATAAATAAGCAGAACAACAAATCTGCCTCTCTCTCTCTCTCCCCCCTCCCTCTCACTCTTTCTTCCTTTCTCTCTCTCTAAAATCAATCAGTAAAACTTTTCTTTTTTAATGCTCTATGGTCATCATCTTGAATTTCCTGGTAATTTTTAGATCAGGCGCCTCCATTTTCATTTTGCACTAGGCCCTGGACATTATGTAGCAGGCCCTATCTCCCCAAATCTATTTGGCCCCCCTCTTCAGCAGCAGAGGAGGTGGATGATGGGGCGCAGCATACCTTATGCACTGACGCACGACTTCCTGCATTCATCCCCAGCTTCCCCACCACCATGGCATCCCATTCACCTGCACTCAGGTGCAGCGCAGCATTTCGGGGGAAGGGGAAGCATTCCCATAGCCATGGTCCTCAGTGGGGACAGGGGTGCTGGGAGAACGTCTGGGCTCTGGCCCTTGGACACGCAGTTCTGAAATGTGTCTGTACACTTCTCCCCCTCCCTACACCCTCACCTCTGTCCCGGGGTCACCTCCCACATAAACCCTCTGCACCCAAGACCTCATCTGAGGTCTGCCTCATGGGGCAGCCGAGCTAAGACAGTCCCAGTGGTGGGTACTCCGCAAACGCACTGAATGACCAGGTGAGCTCTGAGCTCCAAGGATGAGTGACAGGAGTCACTGAGAGAAAGTACCCAAGCACCTGGTCGGAGCCTGGCCCCCAGGGGGAGCTCGCTGAGCAGTGGCTGTCTCTCCTCTCCAGACAAGCCCCTTGGGCAGAAACGGACAGGAGCAGTAGATATGTGGCAGGGAGGACTATGTCCCTTCTTAATTCTTTACAACAGGTTTTGATTCTCTCACAGGCCCGGCGGCCAGAAATCTGAAAGCAAGGTCTGGGAGGGCCAGCTCCCTCTGAAGGCCCCGGGGAGGGTCCTTCCGGGCCTCTCCCAGCTCCTGGCGGCGTCGGCCATCGCTGGCAACAGCTGGCTCGCAGGCGCACCTTTCCCATCTCTGCCTCGTCTCCCTGTGTCTGTGGCTGGGTCTCTGTTTTTCCTTCTCCTACGCACCCAGCCATGGTGGTCAGGGCCACCCCAATCTAGTATGACCTCATCTTGATGACATCCGCAAAGACCCTATTTTCAAATAAGTCGCATTCATAGGTGCCAGGAGTTGAGCCTTGAGATACCATTGAGGTGTGGGTGGGAGAGGACACAATTCTACCCACTGCAGACACAGAAATTGAAATTTATTCAAAATACACGCATAACCATTGGGCTCAGGGCTTGAATTTCCTTGGATAAACTGGCAGAAGCAGCAAGCTCGGGCTGAAGGCTGGATCGGTTCATGTGTCTGTCACCTTACGTGGCATTTTCACGTCTTTGTCATTACAGGGGAGCCAGGCTCCTTGGTGGACTGCAGCCACGTGTTCACGTGGCCCTTTGGTAAGTGGGCCGAGACTTGAACTTCTGATCCAGGTCCTAGTCCCAACTGGGCTTTTCCCACGTCCTCGTTTACACACAGCCTCCGATGTTAATAATTAATGCACATGAAATATTTATTAAGTACTTAATTTATGCCAGGCTGTGCCAGCCACTCAACAAAGAAGAACTGGGCACAGGCCCTGTCCTCAAAAAGCTCCTGGGGCTCCCTCCGTGCTAACAAAAATCCGCCAGTTCACGCCAGGAGCTACTGAGTGCCTACTACAGGCACAGCACACACCGGGGTCTGCATGAGGCCTTGCTGTCTCATTGTCCACCGCGCACATGGGCCACCAGGAGACGCCACAGAGCATCACGTGACACGTTGGACTGGAGGTGGGTTCTCTCTACTGACCACACGGTTTTGGAGAAATCCCACCCTTTCCTGGGCCTCTTCCCCCTGCCCTGTAAAACTGAGCAGATTGCGCAAGGCTTGTCAACTCCTGTCTCACCATCGTGGTCACCCAGACATTTACAGAGCCTTTCTCACGCGCAGGAACAGCACGGAGCCTGGCCAGGCATCATTTCATTCCATCTTCACAACCACCCGATGAGGTGTGGATTTTAATTGTTCCCATTCTACAGACTAAGAAAATGAGGCAAAGAGTGGCTAAGTCCATTCCATAGGGGATTGAATGCGAGCGGTCTGAGCCCAGGACGGAGCCCTGGACCAGTGTGTCAGACGCCTTCCTGCCCACGTGGCGATCTGCAGTTTGGCGGTGTTGGGAGGACCCCTGGAGGCAGCAGCAGCCACCAGGTGAGGGCAGGGAGGGGAGTCTTTGTGAGTCTCCTGAGCTGGCAGAGAAAGCAGCAAATTCTCTGCCCACTTCTTTTTCTGCATCCTTCCCAGCTGCAACGGCAACATTGCAAACAGCATCCCACTGTCCATCCTTTGCTGGACCATCTTCCTCTCGAGCTTGTTTTTGCCCTGTGGAAACCACACATCTTTCCGGTCGAGTTTGCTCTCTGTGCTAGTGTCTGGGAAGCTCACACCCAACTCTGAACGAACTCTAGCAACTAGAGTTGCTCACAGGACGTATTGGATGAGCTCTGTCCCGGGGTCATCCTGCATACAGACGCTCGTTTCCCTTTCACTTGGTGTTCAGGCGTCTTCCTCACTCTCCGGCCCCGCATCCTTCCCGCCCGCTCTGGGAGGCGGACCTGCAGAGGCTGCACCAACGTTCACTGCCTGTTCGCTTCCAGTGGGTTTGGTCAATGGGGAGCCATAGTCAACTACAGGGAGGGAGGTACCTGCCCCTGGTTTCCCCACCTCCCCCTCCTTCCTCCACTCCCTCCCACCACCACGTGGTGCCTTGGGCTGACTCTGCCTTTCCACCAAAGGCCATCCTCCCGCCCCCCTTTATAAATCTATTAGAATATAATTCATACTATAAATGTCACCATTCTCAGTACACCATTCCCGTAGTTTATAGTACCGACTCTATGAATTAGAGTTGTACAGCGATCAACACTAATTCTAGAATGCTTTTAGTCACCCCAGAAGAGAGCTGGACCCCATCAGCAGTCACTGCCCTTCCTCACTCCCCCTGCGCAGGCGGCCACTGCCCTGCCCCCCGAGGCTATGGATTTGCCTGTCCTAAACGTTTCCGAGAAACGGACTCCACAGCAGGGGGCCTTTGTCCAGCTCGGTTCACTCGGTACAACGTTTTCAAGGTTTGTCCGTGTGGGAGCACATGTCAGTGCCACCCGCTCTCAGGCTTCCTTCGGACATGCCAGACGTCTTCCTGGGTTCTAGTAACTTCTGTCCTTCCTGCTGCCGGTCAGCCCAGGGTCCACACTAGCCCTGGGGTTCCCGTGCTCCCATTTTTCTAAGTAAACCCTCCTCAGCGGACCCTCCTTGGAATGCACTCTGTCTTCCATCAGGGCCTGAGACCCAGGCTCCGCGTACGAAGTTTCCACTTTGCCTGAATTTCCATACGGTGACTCCATGCTTTCCCGTGATGGGCCGGGACCCGAATAAACACACAATAGGTTTGCTGACGACATGAAGCTCAGCGGGTGGCCCTTCCTTCGGGCCCTTGCCCGTCACCGGGTCCCTGAATGACCTGAAGAGCCCTTGGAGGCAGGGCGCCCTCCACCCGCCATCCTGGGCTGTGCGCAGGGAGAGCGGGGCCTTGGCCGTGGTTGGAGGCAGCTGCGTCCCGGGGAGCGAGAGACTGCACATGGGCCGCCCGGAGAACGCTGGCGAGGAGCCACACTGCATGTTCACATGGAGAGACACTGGGAAAAGTGCAAACCCCGCATTTCAAAAGAGGGTTAGGAGGGACGGAGAAGCCGCGGGGAGCCCTTCTCTGGCTTTCTTGTTGTCACCACTGGTGGCTGCCTACCCCTGAGGGTTCTCAGAAGGGTTTGCAATGAATTTCATGTATTAACAAGGAACCACTCTATTTTTTAAAAAAAACCACTTGCAAATAACCTCCTGTTACTGGGGCTTTGGGAGAGCTGGCAGCTACGCGGGGGAGACAATGGCCTGGGGCGGAGGGCCAAGGGGAACAGGCAGGGCTCTCTGAAGGCTGTCATTCAAACCCGGGGCTTGTTTCTGGAGCAGCTTCTGGTGTGAATGCTCCCAACCCTCCAAGTCCAATGGCACTTACGTCTCAGTGATGAAAGCCCGGAGCCACGCCGCTGTGGAGAACGGGCAGGGTTCTGAACGCCCTACGGAGCCAAGACTGGGAGCCCAGAGCTGTTGGGAGGAGAGAGGCAGGCAGCTCAGTTCCCTGCCCAGTTCAGGGAAGTGCTATTGTCCGACGGCATGGAGCTGCCACCATTCCAGGCAAACGGGAACGGCTTGTTGAATATTTCATCTGCATTATTTGGAGGAAAGTCTAAAACTCGACAGGCGTACAATGCCGGAGCAAGGAGACGTGCCCTCAACATTCCTGGTAGGAGTTTCAACTGACCCAACATTTCTGGGGGGAGGTTTGGCAATATGTAGTCAAAGGCTCAAAACATGGCGAATGAGCACGTGAAAAGATGCTCGACATCACTCGACGTCAGAGAAAGGGCAAGTGGGAACCACATGAGATATGACCTCACACCCTCAGGAGGGCCTCCACCCCGCATCCAAAGCACAGAAGGCGAGTGTCGCTGAGAACTGCAGAAGGGGAGCCGCGTGCACTGGTGGGAATGCAAAGGGGTGCAGCCACTATGGGAATAGCACGGAGGTTCCACAGAAGGTGAAAAACCGAGTTACCACATAACCCAGCAACCCCCCTGTGGGCACATACGTGACAGCGTGGAGAGAGGATCTTGAAAAGACATCTGCACACTCATGTTTACTGTATTATTACTCACAACGGCCAAGAGGCAGAAACCACCCACATGTCCCCTGATGGATGACGGATCAACAAATGTGTCCATACATCTACGGGATGTTATTCAGCCTCCGAAAGGGGGCGCTCTGACACCTGCTGCGACAGACGGCCTTGAGGTCATTATGCCGAGTGCAAAGTCAGTCACAAAAGTGCAAATGTTGTAGGGCTCCCCTTACACCAGGTCTCCAAAGAGTAAAAATCATAACAACACTAAGTAGAAAGGGGGTTGCCAAGGGCTGGGGGTCGGGGTCGGGGGAGAATTAGTGTTTAATGGGCGTGGAGTTTTCAGTTTTGCCAGATGAAAACCTTCTATCGATCTGTTTCATAATCATGTGCACCTACTCCCACCACAGAACTCTACACGTAAAAACATTTGAGATGGTAAATTTAAACCATTTAAATTAAATGTATGTTTGTAAGCACAAGTAAAGGCAAAATAAAAGCTTTTAAAAGTCTTAAACACGTTTGTATCCTTTGCCAAGGAATTCCGCTCTGGAGAGGGTTCCTGAGCCTCTCGGGGACGCCGGCACGCATGGCTGTCACAGCGCCGACAGCAGACTAGACACCACCCGAATGCCCAGCGCAGTGGCGGGCACAGGGATGATCTCACTGCCTGGTGAACCCTCTGCAGCCAGTAAGACTCTCCTCAGGTAAGATGTCTAGCGGCACTGACAATGATCACGACATATTAAGTTAAAAAGGCAAATTAGAATGTTGAATTATAGTTTGATCCCAATTTTGCAATAAATCAGGCATCCGTGCGTAGAATAGAGACAGGAAGATCTGTACCAAGACGTGAACAGGGGTGATCTCTGGGCACTGGACTTGGCCGACTTGTGTATTTCTGTGTGTTTGTCTCCATTCCCTGAGATGCACACACCAGGTAACGAGAGGTAAGCCATGTCTACAAGAAGAAGGAGGAATTCCCCAAGGGATTACGTCACACACTGGAGGTGACATGGGGGAGTTACAAAGTGACTCTCATTGTCGAGTTTATGTAATTTTTACATAAAAAATGTACACATCACTTTTATAATAAAAAAAGGATGGCCCGGCCGGCATGGCTCAGTGGTTGAGCATCGACCTATGAACCAGGAGGTCACGGTTCAATTCCCGGTCAGGGCACAGGCTCGGGTTGCAGGCTCGATCCTTAGCGTCAGATGTGCAAGAGGCAGCCAATTGATGATTCTCATCATTTATGTTTCTTTCTTTAAAAAAATATTTTTATTAATTTCAGAGAGGAAGGGAGAGGGAGAGAGAGATAGGAACATCAATGATGAGAGAGAATCACTGATTGGCTGCCTCG
>NW_006284618.1:6035048-6060442 GCF_000327345.1 Myotis davidii | reverse complement strand
CCACCACCCTCCCCTCCCTCCCCACCCTCTCCTACCCTCCCCCAGCCCAGCCCGTGGCAGGTGCTTTCAGAAGGTGAGGGCGAGACCAAGAAGACCCAGGCCTGTCCTCCAATTGGGGCAACTTTGACTTTGACTGAAAAGCGGCACATTGGCTCCTGGTCAGTCCTTCGAACTCTTGCATCCCGTGTCTGTGTTAGGAGGCAACCGGCCCAGTCGCCGGTGTGTGGCTGCCCGGGGTTCCCTCTAGGTTGGGGTGACTCCCATGCAGGGGACGGTGGCCTCCCGTGGAGGCCTGGGCACATCTGGAGTGCGCTGGAGAACCCACCCAGGGCTTATTATTATTTTTTTTAATAAGGGCCTGGATTTTGAACAAACTCTTTTTGTGGGAATAAATTTTATGTTCCCAAGTATTCATGGGTTCAATTTTGCACACAATTAATTGTACTCACAAATGCTTCCTTGAGGGCACAATTAGTCACTGGCAACTCGTTCTAAAGGTGCCAGAGGCTAATTGTGCCCCCCAGTGAGAAGTTTCAGGTGTAATTAATTATTCTTTAATTATTAAATTTGCGATTCATTGGCTGGGCGCAGAGCTGGGCTCAGATGAACTGGCTGGCACGGGGGCGGCTGGAAGGAAGGGGCCTGTGCCACCCTCTGAGCAAGGAGACACGCGGCAGGAAATAAAGGGCTTTCTGGCTGCCTGGCGCAGCGTGGGAAATTCCTCCAGGGACGGTAACAGGGTGGCTGAATGGCGCGGACAGCCAGGGCCAGTCCAGAAAGCCCTGGCCTCGGGCCTCCTGGTCAAGCAGAGGAAGGAGGGGGTCTGAGTCGTCGATGCCTGTCCCTTCGGCGGCGTGACCTGGGCGACACTCTCCTCTCTGCGTCACTGCACCACAGGGTCACTGCTGACCGCTTCCCCTGCTGGGCGCTGTGCGGAGGAGCCAGGGCCACACGTGGCGGGACCAGCAGCAGCGAGCTTTTCCGAGAGGCAGTCCCGTGCGGTGATCTCAGGAAAGTCCTCTGGAGCCAGACTTTCCAGTTTTGAAACCTGAATAGAAACCTCTGCCACGTAACCCTGGGCAAGCCGTTTCATCTCCTTGGGCCTCAGTTGTCTTATCTGTAAAATGGGAATTCATAACAGCCCCGACTTCCGGGCGCTGTGAGGACTGAATGAGTTAGTGGACGGGGATTATTGAGAACACAGTAAACATCACCTCATGTTTGCTATTTTTATTTTGTTCCCTCCAAGGTCACAGACCTGTTTCCAAAGAAAAAGCCCACCACACAGTCATCCACCAGGACTGCGCACGGCGACCTCCACCCCTGCTGCTCCCTCTGAGAGAGAACGCCCCTCTCCTGTAGCCCAGGCAGGAGGAGCCGCGTAGGACACTGGGAGTGGTTATTTATGGCTGCGTGATGGGATTATGGGTGGTCATTTTTCCTTTTGTCTTTTTAGGTCTGTTTCACATTGTTTTGTTTTCCTTGGTTTTATTTTAAAAATGTTAAAACGAAGACAAGAGAATAAGCTGGAAGCTCCAAGCCCATGCGTGTACCTTCTGCAAACCCACCTGCAGACTGGGTGACCTTCAGGCCACGGTCATGTGCCGGAGTCCTGTCCGAGCTCCTGCCCTTCACCAGGCCCACCCTCCCGTGGTCATCCTCCTGCCCGGCTGTCCCAGGCTCCGTCCTCGAGATGAGACCCTCTGCCCCCTGGTTTGTCGTGGCCTGACCGGCAGTCGGCTGCTATTCTGTGACCTGCCAGATCCCAAGGTTCCCGTCTGCGTCCCATCAGGACCCCACCAGGGGCCCAGCCAGGATCTCAGCCAAGCAGTCCCTGGGCCTGAGAGCTGGGGTGGGGGTTCACTTAATTTTGTTTGCCCTTTCCCCTCCTGCCCTCCCCAGAGGTAGCCACTGACACGCACTGCTGAGCGCCGTCCTGGTCCATTTTAGTGATTTTCCTGCACCTGCGTCTGCAAACAACTGGGAGTGCTGTGTGTTTTTAAAGGTACATCAGTGAGATCAGCCGCAACATGATGCTCTCACCCAGCTGTCTTTGCGCTCTGTCCACAGTGAGGCGTGAAGATCGGGTCTGCAGATGGGCCAGGCGACTCAGGCCCCAGGCCCTGCAGCCCGAGACGGCAGACACCCGTCCCCACTGACCACGTCCATGTTAGATCAGGCGTCTCTAGTTCTGAGCAACAGAGGCCGGCACTGGCTAACTTAAGCGGAAAATGAACTTACTGACAGGCTATCAGGAAGCATGCATTATTGAAAGGAGGTAAGAGAACCAGGGGTAAGAGGCAGGAACAGGCAGTCATAGGGCAGGCCTGGGAGTCCGGGGGGCAGGAATCCACCCTTAGCCTGCCATGACCCCCGGGAATGAATGTCTCTGGCTGACATTATTTCTTCTTTTGCTATTTTGCTTAAGCTGCAAAATCCCTGAGAGAAAACTTTACTCAAACTGACATAAGCAAAGACAGACTACATGGCTCACATAACTAAAATGTTCAATGTCCAAAACTAGAGCCAGATTCAGGTATGGCTTGATTCAGGGCCCAGATGACATTACGGGGACTTGCTCTCTCCCATCTCGTCCTTGGGTCCCCCACTGCTTTTGCTTATTGTCACCTTTGTTTGTACAGCATGAGGACTGCGTCAGCCCCAGCCTTCCACACTCTCAGCTTTCACAGAGAATATCAAGTGCCAACTTCTGCCCCAGCCTCCCCAGGAAAGACAGACCGCGTGGCAGTGGCCCTGATGAAGTCATGTTTCCATTCTGAACCAATTGCTGTGGCCAGAGGAATGCAGGAGTCTCATTGGCTAACACCTGGTCACATGCTCTCCCCCAAGGAGTCCTACCTGAAGCTCAGAGCCACAGCTTCCCAAAGGGAAATTGGCAATCTTACCCAAATAAGGGGAAATAGATGCCCGGTTGGCAAAAGCAATCCCATTTTTTTGCACATACTCATACATAAATGAAAGCAGAGATACTAATACGGTAAACCAGGCAGCAGGCTGGCCGCCATGGGGCTCACCAAGGCCTGTGCTGGGAGAAGGGAGCCCCCTGAGAAGCCAGTGTGGCCAGGCCGTGCGCCGGGCTGGACAAGACAAGCAGCTTCTTGAGCACAAGGGCCCCAGTTCCTCTGGCTCCGGGGACCCGGCACCACAGGAGGTCAGGCTGTGACAGACGGCCTCGCACTGCCCTCCTCCTCCCTTCCCTTCGATTACTGTCAAATGATGAACTTCAGACACACACTGCATTTTCCTGGGAACATCCCCGCAAATGAATTATATGAATAATAAAGTTCCGATATCTTTCATTCTGCAATTAATCTTGGCGAGCACGAAACTTCATTTAAAGCGCTGCTATGGTGGTTAGAAGCCATCAATCCGAGAGGCGAAGGAGCCAGCCGGGCGCAGGACCAGCCTGGGCGATGAAATAGGCTTCCCAGAAACCGGATCCTCACCAGCGGCGGGATGTGGCACATCCGGGCACTGCTGTCCCAGACGGTGGCGTCGCCTGGCTGGTAGGGCCTTTTGTTTCAGGCTCCATGTGGGAAAACCCCGGTTGTTTTAACATTCACAAGGAGTGTTCACGGGAGCAGGGAGATGATCGAAAAAATAATTCATAAACCCAAACCAGTCGTTATTAGAGTGGCAAACACACAGGGCTTATGCACAGAATAGTTTACATTAAATTAAAAACCATAACTTATCTCCGAGACACTCCATTTAGTACATCTGAGGTTAAATACGGTTCAATGCGGCTCTTTCAATTAGATTGTTCTTCCTTCGCTCTAGTAAAGTATATTAAACATAATTTCCTGAAAAGTAACAGAGATCATTACTCTGTTTGCAAATTGATACCATGTTATTGAAAATAGGAAGTATTTGCAGGGATATTTCAGATCATTGTGTGTGTGTATGTGTGTGTGCGTGTCCGTGTGTGTGCGTGTGTGTGTGCGTGCGTGTGCGTGTGTAATAGAGAACCTACTATCGGCAGTGAGGATGCACGTGAGACCCAGATTTCTGGCCTCCTGGTCAAGGGCTGGGGGACTTATCGGGGGGCTGTGGAAGCCTCAGACCAGGCGAACTAGGCATGATGGGGTGCCCCCAGGTTAGTCCTGGGAACCCAAGAAAGCAGTTTCCTGGAGTCCTGTGTCTTCCATTCTGTATCCCAACATCCCCATAGCTGCAGAGC
This sequence comes from Myotis davidii, assembly GCF_000327345.1. Taxonomy (NCBI): domain Eukaryota; kingdom Metazoa; phylum Chordata; class Mammalia; order Chiroptera; family Vespertilionidae; genus Myotis; species Myotis davidii. The sequence goes on along the minus strand of NW_006284618.1, from coordinate 6,056,241 downwards.
GTCAGCCTGTCTGGCTTCCGGTTGATTCTGAGCTGTTTCTTCGTGGGTTGTCATCCACTCACATAGATGGACGCCGTGGCCTTAGCGGCTATCATCTTGGCGCACCCTTTGGAAGGGCCTGCGACACTTCTATGGGCGAGGCTGTCTCTGACCACTGCTCCCTGAGTCACGGTAACAGGCTGTTTCAAGTGCATAAACAAAGCCCCTTAATGGCCTTTCCAAGCTTGGGTGTGACTCCCATGCAGCACGACTGTGCGTGCACCCCGGCCGGTGGTGGCCCCCGGGGACTCGGCAAGGGGAGGGTCGGAAGGCCCAGTGAAATAATCCGGTGGCGCAGCCTGGTGGGGTCCTTGGTGCCAAGACAGAGTCTGTGGAGGCAAGTGGGGCCCGGAGTCAAAGCCTCTGTCCCTGGTTGTGGGGGGCGCAGCAGGCCTGCTGGGGGTCAGGAGCTGCCTGAGCCTGGGGCGGGGGCGCTCTGATTGCCCAAGGAGAGAGGGCCACTCACTGCTGTGGCCACAGGCCCGTTGCTGGTGCAGGACCCGGGCACTTCGGGTTTTGCAACAAGGGTCTCTTTAGAACCACCTAACCCAGCTCACGACACGCCTCTGCCATCCAGTATCACTGTCCCCACTGGGAACAGGTCCGCCCGACGCCTGGAGCCGGAGCTCAGAGCAGAAATGCTGTTCCGTCTGTGGCCAGTGGCAGTGAGGGCTCCGAGTCACGGTCACCTCAGCTGTGACCACCCCGACCACGCCGCTCCTGCCATCTCTGTCCAGGCCTCTGTGCCGACTGACCCGGACGGCAGGCTGTGTGTGGGGCTGGGTCACGCCACGTTTGTGCAGTGGCACAGAGCCACCAGCACTGCTGCTCCGTGGAGGAGGCAGGAAGGGAGGTGCTGGCTGGGGCTGGGCGCACCTGAAGGGGCCTCCCTCGGGAAGGCTCGAACCCTGACGCAGTGGGACAGCACCCTCCCGGCTCAGCGGATGACTGGCCTCACTCACCTGAACATCCGGGAGTTAAAGAGGCCTCATTTGTCGTGTTAGTGGCTTTTTCCTGATCACTGATGAGTGCAGCAGCTCTTCCTAATGCGGATCAACCATGTGTGTTTCTTCTATGAATTGCCTATTTGTATTCTTCACGCATTTTTTTTACTGGGTTATTTTTATTAGTAAATTGAAGCACTGCTTTATATAATCTGATGATGATGATTATTTTTAAAGATGAAGTTGTTTTTTTAATTTTATCTTATTTTTTATTGATTTCAGAGAGGAAGAAAGAGGGAGAGGGAGATGGAACCATCCATGATGAGAGAGAATAATGGATTGGCTGCCTCCTGCACGCCCCCTACTGGGGATTGAGCCCACAACCTGGGCATGTGCCTTGATCAGGAATTGAACGTGACCTTCTGGTTTATAGGTAGACGCTCCCACACCAGCCAGGCTATAATCTGATTGTTACTACTTTGTTCTATACTATTTTGTTGCCAATATTTTCTCCCAGTCAACTTCTCTTTTAACCCAGTTTATGGTTTCCTTTTTCCTATGGAAATATTCACTTTTTTCCTCCAGAGAAATACTCATTCATGAGCAAGAAGCCATTGCCACATTGTTTTTAACAGTGAGATGTTGGGGAAAGCCCACATGCCCTTCCATTAGGGACCAAGCACACACAGCACAGCCCCAAGCACTAGGTGACCAAGCTGCAGAATAAGAAAGCAAGGCCAGTGCTGCACAGTGAGTGGGAACATTCTACAACGTGTGGTGCAGAGCGTGCGGGGACGACACCACTGAGCTGGACACGGTCCTAGCAGACCAGACAGACCTCAACTAGGTCTTTCCAGATGACATCCACTGAGCTGGACACGGTCCTAGCAGACCAGACCTCAACTAGGTCTTTCCAGATGACACATGTGTCAGCACATCACAGGTGCCTAGAAGTAGGGCTGGACGATCCACACGACACAGATGCCAGTAGCTGCATTGGGCAGGAGCCTGGGATGGCGGGTGAGATCCTCAGGGGACTGAAGTTTGATTATTTGCATTATTTTATCCATGTTATTTAAATATTTCCTACTGAGACTGTGTTATGGACCAAAGGCTTGTGTCCCTCAAAATTCCTATGTTGAATCGCTGCTGTATAGGAGGTGAGGCCTTTGGAGGTGATTAGGGCACGGGGGTGGAGCCCCTGAATGGGAGCCGTGTCCATAAGGAAGAGCTGGCTTCAGCTCTGGGGTCTCCGCCACGTGCGCACGCAGGAAGAAGTGGGAGTCCGAGGCCAGAGGGTGCTCTGGCCTGAATTCAGCCGCACTGGCACCTTGTGTGAGCGATACATGTCTGTTGTCCATAAGCCACCCAGCCCATGGCACTGTTCCAGCAGCTGGAGCTGAGACAGACGTATTCCTGGTTTACATGGGCTCCTGAACAATAGAAGTTGGCAGGGAAGAGACTCCAGAAAATCCTGTGAGATGGGCGAGGAGGCCGGGCACATGTGGGATCCACGGGGAGAGAGGAAGAGGGACGAAGCGCGTTTCTCCGGAGTCAGACCCTGTGTGAGGATCTGTCCCTGAGTGGGCTTTCAACTCGGGGTCATTCCAGCTGGATTCGTGTTGACCTTGTCATTTGTCACCTGTGTAACCCTGAGTGAGACATTTACCCATTTAGACTCTCTGGGCCTCAGGTTCCTCATCTGTAAAATGGGCATATCAGCCGCCCTATCTCACTTATGCAGGCAGAGTACAAGGTGCTACCAGACAGAACAGCCTCAGGGAACCCATGGAGTGTGTGTGAAAGGGCCACCCTGACCTAGGAGGCTCAGTGTGTCATCCGAGTATGTGGCCAGCAAGAGAGACACCCGTCAGAGGTGCTGGTTATTCTCGGTGGAGGACAGGGCCTTGGCAAAGAAGAATTATTCAGCATTATTCCGCGAATCCAGCAGAATTCTTCCGCGTTGTGCCTCGGGGCCTGTGATCCATAAGAGGTCTTCAGCATCAGGAGTGGAGTGGTGCTGTCCCCAGCATGGCACCTGTGGAGTTAAATGGCAGGAAGGAAGATTCCAAGTGGGGGATCCTCGTGGGTGGGGGGTGGAGGGAGATGAAGATGAGAAGAGCCATGTAGTAGGGCATGCCTTCCCTTTCTGAGCTCTCCGAGGTCACCTGTCAGTGTCCAGGCTGGTGAGAAAGGCCCACAGGACCAACCCCTCCTTGCAGATAAACAGTGTGAAGCCGCTGCGTGTGCAGGGCTTGCCTTCTCACACTGCAGGAGACAGAGGAAGTCAACAATACTGCAGGGCCCATGTCTTCTGCCCCACTGCCCGGAGTCGGCAGCATCGTGGAGATGGCTCATTGGCTGGCACAAAACCAAGGCGCTTCATTGGTCTCCAAAGTTTATAATGAACCTCCAAGGTTCGGGGCCATTCCAGCAAGGCCGTCACCCTGGTTATCTCCTCTGGCTGGGTCCAGAGCATCTGAGGCTGCCTGCTGCTCTCTCCTCTCCCCGAGCCCACCTGGATCTGTTGGCCTCTGCACACAGCTTCATCTGACGTCACCGCATCCTCTTTCATGGTCAAGAACACCGCTGCCAGGACCTCCAGGCTGGCCTCCCCAGCCCAGCCCAGGACGGATTCCAAGTGCCCCTTTCTCAGTTCAGGATGGAGACTCCTGGGGATGCACTTGGGTCCTATGCCCACGGCCTGGGCCACTTAGGGTATCAGGGGACTTGGGTGTCTGACGGCCCACCCTCAATCACAAGCTCAGTTGGGGCCTAGGGGGCGGGAAGGGAGGGCAGTGAGACCAGAGAATTTGCAGGCAGTGCAATCGTGGCCCTTGGGGAGATGCAAGAAGGGCATGAGCCTCCCAGCCTGGACTGGTCCTAGGCTCTGGGTTGGAGCGAGGAGCCAGTTGGACCTGTGCTCATCACACAGGATGAAAAGGTGAGAAATGCTTCATCACTAAGCAAGGAGGGAGCGTGTCCATGGCTGGGGTAGGTTTCTGAGTGAGCCCCTCACACCCTGCTCATGGTCTGGCCTGGTGCCAGGCGCCTGGGTCTCTTCGCTGGTTCCTTCCCCGAGTCCCTCAGGGACCAGGAGGGGGCGTGCCCAGCTCAGCCCCTCCCCTCCAGGGGAGCTGCACTCGGAACCCTGACCTCAGGCTCCTGGAAGCTCCCCTTCCTGGGACTCCAGGCTGGTCCCAGGCATCCTCCTTTCTGGGGACTGGGATTCTTCCTTGGTTAACGAACACGTTTTAAAAAGCTGTTGTGATTCCATACTGAAGCTCCCCATATGGTTAATTGGAAGTGTTCTCACCAATACAGCAGGCTGTAAAAACTAATGAGGTAAATGGAAAATTTATCAAGTGCCACAGTTAGAAATTAACTTATTGCTTGACGCGTGCTCATGACTAATGAAGTTCAAGGGGGCTCTTCACACGCAGAGAAGACACAGAGGTCGGCAGCCCTTGACGTTGGGGGGAAACCCTTGCACTTGCCCCTCTGCATGCCCTCCCCTCCCCACCTCTTGTCAGATATCAGATGAACAGAGTGAGTGCCGGGCTGGGCCAGATCACCAGACCCCGCCTTCAGCTCTGCACCATGCCACCAATGACAACAGTCGCCGGCATTCACTGGAGCTCGGTGCTTTGTGTGCTATCTCATGTGCTTCTCACACCAGGGCTGGAAGGAGGCCCTGTGATTACACACATCTCACAGACCCGGGAACCGAGGCTCAGTGATGTGAGGTCACACGGTCCTAAGTCTGATTCCAATGTCCATGGGCATTCCACTCCGCCAGTCATTCATTCATTGACAAATGGGCTCTGACAGTCTGAGTGCCAGGCACCAGGCCCTCCTGAAGGTACAGGACCATCCGCCTGGCTCCCCGTCCACTCCATCCCCTGCACTCTGCTCTGTGCCCTGGAGGCTGGCCTGCGTGGCTCGCATGGGTGGGCTCCTTGCCCCCTGGCTTCTGGTCCACCTTGGCCCATGGGGAGCGCCGACCAGAGAAGGGCCATGGGAGGAGCATGGAAGAGCTCTCCCAGCTTCCTCCTTTCTCACTGCATTGCCCCTTCTCCCCCATCGAAGGCCGACGCTCCCTCCCAGAGGCCTTCTGCTCCAACCACCCTCTGTGGGCCCCGGGCCCTCGATCCCCCTCCTTCAGGCCCAGGTGGGCAGGGCTCACCATTCCCTGTGGTGATTTCCCTTTTAATAAACTCCCCTGAAATGAGCCTCTGAATGGTGTCTCTGCCCTGTTGGGACGTGATTCAGTGAAAGGATTTTACTTGAGTAACTGGCCCGGGGCTTCGTCTCCTCACCTGTAAACTGGGGACAATACGTTGCTGTGAGGATTATAGGAATAACATGTGGAAAGTGCAGAGCACAATGTTCAGCACATAATAGTACTCAGTAAGTGCCTTCTTATTAAAACAGGCTCCTGCCTTTAGGGCAAAGAGCAGTGATTCCCAGGTGAGAGCCTCCAATGAGCTGCTCCAGAGTGCACAGCCCTCCCCATGTGGGCACGGCCCTCCCCATGCGGGCACGGTCCGGCTGGCAACGTGGGGTGAGGGGGCATTTCCTCAAGACATTCCAGCAAGGGATCTGCTTTGGGTCCCCTTGACCTCCCAGGAACCTATGAAACTCCCAGGTTGACATCAGCACTGCCCTGTGGATGCACGTGGGTCCTATGCCCATGGCTTGTGCCCACGGCCCTCTCTCTCCAGGGGTGAGGAATGTATAAAGCCCTCGAAATCATGTGGCCTGGCCCTGCCAAGGCATTAGGGGTGAGTTCATGAAATGTTTGACTGAAGGGAGCCGGCTAGTTTTTAAGTTGATGATTGTGTGTGGCCCTGAGTGGTGTTATAAATATCCAGTGGCCCTGGGCAGGACAAGGTTCCCCACCCCTGCTCTAGTCGTCCTCAGGGCTCCAGCTCACCATCCCCACATGAGGCCCACTGGATGTGTCCTGCGTGAGTGCCAGGAACTCTTTATCAAAGAGAGTGAGACCCGGTCCCCGACCCCAGGGAGCCAACAGCTTTATGGGCGAGAGAACACACACATTGATGTACCACTGTGTCGTGTGCTCAGACTAAAGCCATCCCTTAAGACTTAGCTGTCACCACCTTCTCCCGGGACACTCGAGGCAGCTCAGATCTGGTCTCCACGCTGTGTCCCCCCCCTCCCCACCCCCCACAACCCCCGCAGTTTCTGACCACAGGCAGCCAGGGAGTCTCCCTGAATGAAGACTGGCCTCCCATGCTTCAATGACTCCCCATTTTTTTTTGAGTAAAACACAAGCTGCCATTCACACTGACATCCAAGGCCCTTCTTATTGTCCAGCTTCTCTCCAGTCCACCCTGCACCCCCTCCTCACATAGCCAAACGGGACACCCACTATTCCTGGGCTGTGAGGGCCCATTCCTGCCCTGGGCCCTTTGTTCAGAAAGCTCCGTCGCCTGGCGCACCATCTCCACCCTCCCTCCCCCACCATCTCCTCCTCACCCGTCCATCCGGCCCCACGGCAAAGCCCACTTTCTCTAGGAAAACGCCTCACCCTCCCTCCCCTGTCTTTAAACTTCTCCAGTGCAGAGAGCACAGAAGGTGAGTGCGCTCACAGCGGGCCGGCCCGCAGTAAGCAGCAACCTCTTCTATTGCCTGCAGTCTAAACTGATACACTCATTCCGAAATCCAATTTGGCGTAAGTATCAGGAGAGTTTAGCATTTTCTCCTTTTCCCAGTGAGTTCACTTGTAAGAATCCACATGATGGGAAAATCGGAGATGCTGCCAGAGACCCCCACGTGAGGAGAAGTGCCCAAGTGTCACTTCTATGGTCCCAGGTGGAGAAGCCCAGGGCCTAGAGTAGGGGTGGGCAAACTTTCTGACTCGAGGGCCACAATGGGTTCTTAAACTGGACTGGAGGGCCGGAACAAAAGCATGGATGGAGTGTTTGTGTGAACTAATATAAATTCAAAGTAAACATCATTACATAAAAGGGTACGGTCTTTTTTTTCAATAGTTTTATTCATTTCAAACCGGCCGGATCCAGCCCGCGGGCCATAGTTTGCCCACGGCTGGTCTAGACACCCACCAGAGTGGCATGGCTCGGCCTGTCACAGCGAGGCCACGGGACGAAACACCACCTCTTACACGCTGTGCTTGCAGAGTTCCCAACGGCACGGGGACCGCTTGTGACACACCTCTGAACAATGCAGGCATTTATGCGTTTATAAGACAAACATGTTAATGTGCAAAGGCTGGGAGGAACTAGGTCAACAGGTGGACTGTGATGACTTCTAGTTGGTAGGTTATAGGTTACCTAACACTTCTTCTTTGTGCTCTGTGTTCTCCTAGCTTTCTATTTGAATTGCTTTGATGATGGAAAATAAACTCCTCTTGAAAAGAGAGCACGGAGCTCTGTGTGGCCCTTATGGAGGATGCTCCTGCTGTGAGTTACAATTTTGGAGGTGCCTGGCTCCATTTTCTTATCGACAACACCTCCCCCCAAAGGACATGGATTGGTGCTTTCCTTTAGCTCATGTTTGTGGCCCCTAAAAGCCCAGTCCATCCTTGGACATAGCAGGATCATGTTAACTAGTTAAAGGGATTGGCTTGGCTTCTTTGAAATCAGTTCCGGGGCCTTAGGGTCCCTGGGTCTCAGGAGGGCGCCGGGCCTCCTGACAGCGACTGTGCTGACAGAACACAGTGGCCGAGCAGGGGCCACCGGCCCTTGGCAGACTCAGTTCTGGTCATTTCATTTATTCGCTGGAAACGGTTCCTTAATCTGAGAGGATCACTGCACAAAATCTTTTTGTTTAAAGATCTTTAAGAATTTTTATTTTTGCTTAACCATCGATTTTTATTGCTCGCCAATTTTTTGGCTCTATTTATAGACCCTGCTCTGGAGATTAAACTTCTGCCTACTTTTTTGTAAAACCTCTTCCCTTTCTCCTTCATCTTCCCATTTTTGCTAAACGAATGGCTTCATCACCTCAGAAGCCGATGAGGTTTGAAACTGAACGTGCCGAGGCAGCCCGCACTCCACGGTGAAGCATGTTAAAGAAATCTGCTATTAAGGAAATGAAGATTCCCTGGGGGCTCGGATAGTTCTCTGCCCTCTGGTCCCTCTTGGCTCGGTGCTCCTGAGATGCAGGCTCCATCTCAATTCACTGTCTGTTCCTCTCGTCTTCCTTCTAAATTCTGAAGAAAACCAGCCTTCATTCCATCTCACCATCCTTCACCTCCTCCAGCAACAGGACCCCACAGATCTTTGGTTCACCGACGCCGAGAAAACCCTGAGGTCGCTGAGGTCTGGATGCGGGGTCCTCCCCCACGTCGGACAAGGAAGCCTCGCTCTGCCTTTCGGGGCAGGTTAAAAGCAACTGGACCCCGAGTGTGTGGTTCTGGGACAAATGGCAGATTTCTGTCGAGTCTTTCTTGTTTTCTAGAAACTTCTTGCCCACACCTTTCTCTTCGGCACACAGATTTCTGTCCAGAGGAGACCCTCTGTTTCCAACTATAACCAAACCAGGCAGTTGCTCAGCTAGATCATTCATTCATCCTTCCATCCATCCATTCATTCCATGAGTGTTTACTGAGCACTTACAACAAGGTGCTGGGGCTGCTATCCTCCTGGAACGCACAGTCCCATGGGTTGTATGTGGGCAGGTGGGGGCGTTTATCAAAACCACACAAATGGCATTTCGGACTTGGTCAGCACTTTGATAGGCCCCTGCGGGCCCAAGGTCAAAGGCTCAGGTCCTGTCCAGCCCTGACAGTGCGTGGCTCCATCATCACTGTCCCTCTGCGGACGCCCTCACCGATGGGACTGTGCAGTTGCTTTCTGAGCAGGCCGGCTGCGCCAGGGATGGAAAAGGAGGCATTTTCGTAAACCCTTCACCTTCCCCTCCCCTCCCACTGCCCCCTGAAGACATCTGTCCCTGGATGAGGTCCGTCTGCATGGGCTACAGGCAGGCTGAGAGGAGCCCGGCTCCACAGGAGTGTGGCAGGGGCCTCGCTGGTTGAGGCAGAGCCCAGCCATCCTGCAACCAGCGCTCAGAGTCAGGAGGAACGAGGCGGGCTGCCGCCGGGCCCCTCGGGCCCCAGGGTCATGCACCCCTGCTCCCCTACCGTCAGGCCTCAGGGGTAGGAGGTCTGGGAGCGCCACCAACCTCAGGTCGGAGGGCAGAAAGGGAGGGAGACAGAGCGTCCACGCCCACGCTCATGGCCGCACAGCAATGGGAGCCAGATCCAAGATCGGAACAGGGGGGTTCCTGGTTCCCAGACACACAGCCCAGCCCCAAACCCAGGCGGTTTTTTGGCAAAGACCTTTCCTCATTCTCTTCCCTCAGGCCCACCCTAGTCTGTCTCGGGAAATAGTGTAGCTGCCATAATCATTGTCCTAATAAAACCCTCCTCGACCAGCTATTAGAAGGCGCACTGTTGACAGGAACCAATACGTTGTCTGTTTCCTGCCTCATTTTTCTTGGGAGGCAGGAGTCACTGAGATAACAGCGGATCGACAGAAAGGGAAAGCGAGGGAGAGGGGGAAAGCGGAGGGCGCGCTCTATCCGCTGCAACGGTTTCCAGCAGGAAATCCACACTCGCTTCCTGCCCTCAAACCACGGTTTCCTGGCCCGGGAGCTGGCTCCCTGCTCACCCCCAGGGGCCACGCCTGCTTCTTGGGGCCACGCCAGGGGGGTTCTTTAGGAATCCAGAAGAGAATGTGCAATTACCTGTTTTCCTTAGCCATAGTCAGCGGGACTCAAATGGAGGCTGGCGGAGCACGAGGCCAGAAAGGCCCTTATTTTCTAGAAACTTCTTGCCCACACCTTTCTCTTCGGACATCAAATTGCAAATAGTGCACCTAGGGGAGTGGTCTGTGTGTGTGTGTGTGTGTGTGTGTGTGTGTGGTACTCGCTCTGGGGCGGCCACATCTGGGGGTGGGAATGGCTCCAGGGCGGTGGTCCTTCTTCGTGACCCTGACCGAGTTGAGCCACACGCAGCACTCATGTGGGGTGCTCCGGTTCTGCCGGGTGGGGCCCCTGGGGGGCAGGGGCTTGGATTTGGCCACTGGTACTGGGAGGAACTCTCTGGCGAACTTCCTCTCTGGGGCCCGGCCTTCTTGGTCGCCACTGCTTTTGCCGGGGAAGTGCGGGTGTAGCCACAGCTAGGAGGGGGGAGGGGAACAGGGACAAGGAGATGGGAATGACGCAGGTGGCCCACTAGCCCCGTTTGCCTGGGTCTGTTGGGTTTTAGCACTGAAACCTCCAGTCCCGGGAACCCCAGAGGGCTGGTTACCCCGCAAAGGTGAATGCCGCCATGCTTTCTACCTCCACGTTCCTGAGCCGGGTCCAGCGGTGAGGAGATAGGGCTGCAGGGAGGGAAATACAGATATTGCTGCCAGGTATGGCAGCCAGCATCCTCCTTCCTGTCCCTATTCAGGTGGCTAGTCCTTCAGAGAAGAGGACTTGGTGTTTGGCTCATCCTGCTCAGCACGAAGTCTCAAGGTTCACCGTGTGAGCAGGTGTCAGACCCTCCTTCCTTTTCTGGCGGGTGACACGCCCGAGTGTACCAATGCCACACTTTGTTCATCCAGTCCTCGGCTGATGGGCGCCTGAACTGCTTCAATCGTTTCACTAGTCTGAATAAGGGTCATGATTTTTAAATCTTCATTTTACAAAAAAGGAAGAGGGAAGCTGAAAAGAAGCCATTTTCCCTAAAGCACTTGCAGTCACAGAACTGATCGGTGGCCGAAGTAGATCCTGGCGCCGGCCTGCTGACCGCAGGTAGGCCGGGCTCCCTCCCATCCCCTGAATGCATGCAGGGAGGACAGCATGAAAGCGACCGGCAGGAAGGCGCTCAATTACATTGGTGAGGATAACACAGTTGCTATAACAACAAACCTCTGCATTTCTGTTGGCCTAGCAGCGAAACAGTTCCCTCTCATTTTTGTTAAGTGCAGTGTGGGTGGCACCAGGTTGGGGGCGCCATTTCTCCACGGGGTGACCCAGGGGCTTGGGTTCCTTGGTGTTGTCATTCCACCACCCTTCAGGGCTAGGACTTCTCTGCCTCGGGCATCCGGAGGGGGAGAGATGGAGAGAGCACAGCTGCCTCTAAAGAACGAGGGCCAGGAACTGACCCCTTATACTCCCACCCACAGCCACGCCGGAGGCAAAGGGGGGCCTGGAAACGGCTCCCTAAAAGGGCATCTGCTCCCAGCAGCCTCTACCTCTGGAAGGGGGAGCGTGCATTCTTTGCCTGGATCCCTTGTGAATCTGTCACATTGATGGGGGTTGTAATATTTCGAGTGGGCGATGCACACAGAAGCTGGAAAACACTTGGGTGCTTTGGAGGCCGAGGCGTCGGGGGTGAGCAGAAACACAGTCTGGTGCAGCCTGGTCTTCGATGGTTAATCGCACTTCCCGCTTCCCCAATGTCACGGGTTATCTGGAAGGTTATTCGTGTGCCGCCTCGGTGTGGAAGCCGTTGCCACAGACAGCCGATAAAGATCTCCTAACCTTGTATTCCCTGCGTCGCATCATAAATAGCGTCTGCAGCGCCGTTCAGGGACCCTGACAGCTCCTACAATGAGATCTGGGTGCAGCGGCATATCTTCTTGTTATATATAAAAAAGAGTGACAGCCTCCATCGCTTACGCTGACATCAATGAAGTCCGCTTGTGGAGCTTCCCAATCCATCCATTCATAATACCTTTTATGACCTGAGGCTTTTAAATGACGCTCCAGTCTATTTTTCAAATGCTCTACCATTATCGGCTCAGGGAGCCATTCTTCAATATTTCATTTTCCTAAGAATATCTAGAGCATCTTAATTTTTATGAGGCTTCTCCTGTCAGGTAGGACTTTAATGTGAAAAGGGTGTGGGGGTGGGAGGGAGCCACTGCCGACTCCTCCCCTCCCTTGTGATGTCAGAGGGTGGGTGTGCCCCCCGCCCCCCCCCCCCCGCCCCCAATCCATCCCGGCATCTTCCCCAAATAAAGACCTGGGAAGAGCCATGGTCCCAAGCACAGCTGTCACCTCTTATGGGGAAGTTAAAGGTTGGAAAGAGGGAGTTAGAACAAGGATGGGGTCCTCCTGGGGTCCATCCCACCTTGAGACACACCAGCTCTTGAGTCCATGAGTGTGCCACCAGGAGAACGGCCCACTCGAGGTGAAGCAGAGGGTGCTTGCACGCCACCGAAGGCTCAGGGCGGGGAAGCCGCCACCTGCCCCCAAGGGACCCGGCTGAGATGGGCAGACCCTCTCGGTTCCCCAGGACGGAACCGTGTGAGCACAGGTGGAGCAGTGCCGGTGGAGCAGTGGCGGTGCCGCTGGCTCCTGGCTTCTCCTTTGCCAGCAGCAGAGGATGGGGCTAGGCCATGGTTAGATTGAGCCCTTGCGGACTGGGACTACTGCCTCCATCGGGGACCGCTGGCCAGGCTGGGGCAGTGGAGACGACCCTCAGGTGCCTGAGCCAGGAAAGGTAAGGACAGATCCTGACGAAGAGAAGTTGATCAGCAGCCGGAGCCCGCCCACAGCCGCATCGAGGGATGCTACAAACACATCGGTTGCTACGAGGAAGAGAATGATTGACCTCATTGAGCAACATCAAGTCCTTCCCCTCACACGCACTGCTCCCGGAACAAATGAGAACCTGGTAGGCTGGCCGAGGGTAAGTAAAACGGACTCTCTCCACACCACACTGGAGACGATGGATGTGTGCAAGAAAGGGCTCCCATAGCCGGCTTGCTGATTAGATAAGGCAAGGCAATTGTGTGATGGACTAATAGATGGAAGGAATCACGCAGCAGAATCGGTCTCCTTGCAGAACCGCCCGGGCTGATCCTTTTGAGACCATCACCACCAGATGTCTGTGTGTCTCACGTCCACAGGGCATGACAAGGACCCTGAATCTACTCTGCTCCTGGCAGATCTGACTTCCTCTCTGTCTCAAGTCTGTTTTCCTAATGGCAATGACTGCACCCCATTTCCTGGTCCTCTGGTGTCTAGCACCATTCCTGGCACAGAGGAGGTGTGCCGTGTTTGTCCCTCAGTGCCGGGGTTCCCACAGCGCCGGGGGGAGGAAGACGAGTCTCGATGTCATGGGTTCAGGCCCACGACAGCTCACACAGACTGTCACCGCAGGGAACACAACCTCTCAGAGCCCTCCTCCACATGTTTGCAGTGAGGTTAGATAGCATGTAGCTTGCAGGATGTCACAGGCAATAAAAAGCATCAGTATTTAGTTTGACCCATGGGAAATTGCTATTATTTAACAATTTTTTGAACTTAATAAGTCGCAATTCAATATAATTCCACCTGACATGATTAGTCACTTATCACTGCATCATAAATTGCCCCCACATGTAGCAACTGAAAACAAAACCACTCACTGACTCACAGTTTCTGTAGATCAGGAATCCAGGCGCGGCTGAGCGGACGGCGCTGCCTCCACGAGGCTGTGATGGAGCTGTCGCCAGGGCTGTGGTTTCATCGGAGACTCAACTGAGCTGGGCATCCGAAGTGTGACGGCAACGTCAGCTCACTCAGGGGGGTGTCGGTGAGCTGATGGCTGAGGCCCCCAGTTCCTTGCTGGCTGTTGGCTGGAGGCTGCCAGTTCCCCACAATGTACACTTCTCTATAGGGCTTCCGGGTGACATGGGAGCTGTACCCCAGAGTGAGCAATCTGAAGACAGACAGAGAGCGAGCACACTGAGGACTGGAGCCACAGTCTTTATAACCTAACCTTGGACGTGACACTCGCCACCCCTGCCATATTCTGCTCATTAGGCAAAAGCTTTCCTATCCAGCCCACACTCAAGGGGAGGGCATTGCACAAGGGTGTGGAAACCAGGAGGCAGGGCCATTTGGGCTCGTACTATAACGTGTAGCCCACTGTTCTCAGAATGACGCTTTAAGGACATCGATGAAGGGAAAGACCAGCAGCACTAGGGATGCTCCCACTTGCATCTGAGCTCAATTAGAATAGACTTTTCTTCTTGTGAAGCAATAGGAATAGAATAACCTGGAATAAAATGCCCGGAGGCCGCAGTCCTTTGCCAGGGAAGGCCTTTGGCTTGCTCCACCTTATAACCGAGGGGCTTATGTCAGCAGATGCTGTGCATCGGGCCTCGGGCACAGACCTGGAGGCCTTCCAATACTCAGGGCCAAAGCCTGGCTGCACAGTGTGAATGAAGATGGGGTCTTCGAAAGGGGTAAACTGAGGGGCTGGGGGGTGGGCGGGCCAGCACTGCCTTTAATGGGAAGTTCCAGCTCAGGGAAGGGCCCTTCTGGGAGAAGGCACTGGAGGTGGGGGGTGGGGAGGGAGGAGGGGAAGGGAGGGGCTCCTTCTGATGGCCTGGCACTTTTTTTTTAAACCTCACCTGAAGGTATTTTTTCCATTAATTTTTAGAGAGAGTGAAAGGAAGGGAGGAGTAGGAGGAGAGAGAGGGAGAGAGACAGAGAGAGAAACATTGATGTGAAAGAGACAAAGCGATTGGTTGTCTACTGCTTGTACCCCGACTGGGGTCGGGGATTGAAGCTGCAACCGAGGCACATGCCCTTGACCAGGAATCGAACCTGTGACCCTTTGGTCTGCAGGACAACGCTCTAACCACCGAGTCAAACCTACTAGGGCTTCCTGAGCCCACACTGACCCCACCTCAGATCCCCTGACCCCCACACCTGGCAGAGGTAACCAGCCCCGGGCTTCAGGGCTGCCCAAGCAAAGAGGGAATAGGCATCGAGGTGGCATCAAAATGGCAAAGGTATCAACGTGATGTAGTTACACCCCAAGTGCCTCCCTGTCATCAGGAGCAGCCCCTACAGGAGATAGAAGCAATTTGTGCAGGCTGATCCCGGTTTTCTCATTAATATGCAAATGAGGCATGCCAGTTGTTAGGTTAGAAGCAAGCTGTCATGTTTATTGTGACAGAGTTAATGGATGTGTTTGGATTGTGCATTGGATGTGTTTTCAAGAGCGTGTCTTATCTTTGTTTAGGCAGTAAATCAAAAATGTAAACAACAACTCATTAGCATCTGTCAGAAGCTCAAAGCCGCACTGTTTCACTTGACAATCTTCCCAGAGGTGGGAAAAACCCCTGTACTGGACTCAGTCAGTCAAGATCAGCTGGAAACCGCACTGGCTCTCCTGCTTCCTGCTCACAGTGTGAGCAGTCGCAGTAGAACAGAGAGCCACGGGCATGCGGGGATGGGCCGCTCCATCCTGAACGCACCTGGCTGCAGGAGGGGAAACTGAGGCTCAGAGGGTGGCAGCCGCACGGCTGGGTGACAGGCTGGTTAGCATTGGGCGAGAACCCAGCGCCCCCTCCATTCTCGTGCCGGCTCAGTCCTGCTGGAGGGAGGTCATCCCACAACCACCAAGTTAGACACGGCGCCGGCGGTAGTTTCTGGTCCCCCCAGGGGCAGTCCTCATCGGTGGCAGTGTCCTCCCAAATGAGCTCACACGGCCCCCCTGAAATTGCCACAGAGGGCCTTGCCACCCATGCGCAGTGAGAGGGGGGTCCATGGGGAGGGACCCCTTCAATGCTTGACTGCCTTTCTCTCTACCGCCTTCACAGCATTTTCCTAAACTGCCCTCTACTGACGGCGGGAAGGCGCCCTGCGGCCCAGCTGGCTCCCAAACTGCTGCGCACCTCATCCGGCCTAAATACAAACATGCGCACTGGCCGTGGGAGGGACCTAAATCTCGGGGGGGCCCCTCCCCACCTCTCCTGCTACGGGCTCAGGGAGAGTCTATTGATGTGACCAAGGCCCCTGCTCTGCTCATAGAGTGACAGGGGGAGTGAGAACGGGAACACGCTGGGGAAAAGCTGGCGGGTCGGTTAGAGAGGACCCAGAAACTCTTAGGAATTAGAGATCAGAATGCTGGGCAGTGAGGGAGAGCCCACTGGGGGCGACCGTGGGAAGTGGGTGCAGGGAGCGTCTGCCACATTTTGCAGTGCCCCCGCCCCCCATTCAAGCCCTTTAGTGGAGAGTTAACCTTCCAGCAGCGCCCGAAGTCGACTTCTCAGTTAGTGGGAATTAAAGTAACTGATGAACTTGTACTTGAGACATACAGTCCCATAAAGAAACAGAACAGCTAGGAGCTCTAAAAATAACACTCAGTTTTGTTTTTTAAAATAAGATACAGATCAACATGCGACACACCCCAGGAGGCTCCACATCAAGCAATTAGGAAGCTGGAGAAAATGGGGCAATGAAAATGTCTATTAAAAATCAATATATTTACCCTAAAGGGCTAGAGAGCCACTCAGTAAAGTCTGGTCCTGCTGCAGCCCCGAGCGCCACTGGGGCCAGGTGGGTTCTGGGCAGGGAGGGGCTAGATATGGATTTCCGCTCGTAGCGGGAGGAAGGCCCTTGGGTGAGCTTTTCGTTGTGTTGACTAAAAGTGTTTTGAGAATCAATATAATGGTGTATAAAAGGATCTTCCAAAGACGGGGTCAGCCCATCCACAGACTCCACAGCCGCTGGGCTGCCTGAGCCTTGGAGAGGCGCTGAACTCTCCAGGCTGAGGCTGGTCAGGCGGAGGGTTTGGGCAGTTTAGAGGCAGCAGGAACCCGCCCAAGGAACCCTCTTTCTACGGAGTTCTAGATGCTTCTGCAGGAACAGATACTAGAGACCTGGATCTTCCCATCGGCCAAGACAGCAATGGCCCCCTTTCCCTGGCCCCAAGCAGTGCAACGGGTGGGTTATGCAGTGAGATGGTAACTATAATAACGACGATGCATCCCGCCTGCAGAGCTGGGACTAGGCTCTGGGCCACGGGGACGACCAGAAAGCCCAGGAGGCCTGGGCTTTGCCCGCAACGCAACCATTTTAATGCATTCCAGTGTGCCAGGCGAGGGAGCCGAGAGAGGGGCAGGGCCTTCTGGAGGAGGCAGCAGCATTTGAGCTGGGCCCTGAATGATGCTTGCAATTTAGACAGGCTGGGTTAGGAAGAGTAATTCTATCTGTAATAGGGTATAAATCGTATTATTATTATCATCAACATAATAAACAGTGTTATCCTTCTCAGGCGCTTTCCCGCCTGTAGCTTTATTGGGTCATTCTAGCAAACTGAGACCAAGTTAGACGAGACATCAGCTGCATTTTATCGATGGGGAAACTAACAGAGTCCGAGAAGTCAAGGATTTGCCCCAGGACCCACAGTGCCTAGACCGTGGCCGAGCCAAGTTCCCAGAAGCCCTGGTAGCAGGCGGCACGAGGCTGGCCCTACTGACGGGAGGCCGGGCTGTGGTTGGGAGCAAGCTCCAGGCACCGACCTCCTCCAGCTCTGTCCTGTCCAGTTCTTCCTTCCCTTCCCCAGAGCGCCTGCTGCTGGGCCCCTCCGGCCTCTTCCCTGGGCACCAGGGGAGGCACCCGAGGGCTGCCAGCCCCTCCCAGAGACCTCGAGCTCTTCTGACTCACAACCAGAGGATCCTATTACGGGGGGTCTCTTCATAGGGGAAATGAACTTGGCGACTTCAACCACCCCACGCAGACTCATGGGTAACCGCCCCCGACCCGAGACTTCCCTTGCTCTCTGTGAACCTAACGCCCGGTCTGCAGGCCAGAGTAAAGCCGCGTCTTCTGTTCTCCACACATCAGACCCGCTCTCTCCCAACCACCAGGCTCGAGTCCCACATTCCTCAGTTGGACTTGGCTTCTCTCGAGGAACTTACAATGTAATCAGGAGGCCCTAATAGCACACACATTCTAAATTGCAATCATCTACAGCATCTAGCCCGGGGCTGTTCTGTCTGTTAGAAATATCAGGGCTATTTTCTTCTTTTAAGAGTTTACGTTAAAAAACACACAAACTTTTACAAATAATGTTTGCTGTTTAATGTTCTCCTCTGAAATATCAATCTGCAAAAATAGAAATCCTTTTTTACAATTCATCTTAAGGATGGAGTCCCAGTTCCTCATAATGTAATGAATGTACTGCAGATAATGGTCCAATTGTGCGAATGAAAGGCACATATAATCAAAATGATAATGGAGCGCATTGCGCGGCTTGTATAATAAAATCCATACCAATATGGAAATCATATCTCAAGGCAACATTCCTCTCTGTGAGTTTTGGGATAATTGTACGTGTAAGAGCAGGGCAGCGAGAAGTGGGGGAACAAAGGCCCTTATTGCTTCATTAGGCAGCTGGCGCTCTGACGGTCCGGCCTGTCAGCAGCGTCGCTGCCTTCCCGAGGGCAGCGTCCCCTCCTGCAGAAATGACTCACCCTCCTGTCAGCTCCCTGCTCGGCCCTGTCTCCAGCAGGATTGACAGTTAGACCGAGAGACCTGTGCCGGGGATGTGATCGGCACTGGCTGCCTCCTGGGTTCCCGGGTCTCTGGGTTTGGGTCACGTGCCAGCCAGGCCCTGGAAGCTCGCTGGGAGGGAGAGGGGGCCTTGGTGGGGACGTACAGGCCTCAGGGCTGTGTTCTAGCCCGGGTCCTCTGGCTTCAGTTTCCCCAGCCTTTGGTGGGTATTCTGGGTGCGAGGGACTGTGGGCACGGGGCTGTGTCTGGGGGAGGGGTCCAGAGAAATGGGCAGAGGCGCTGGCCACACGGCCTCACAGTCCAGATGGGCTGGTGCATACCAATGAGCTCGCACACCTGCTGCACAATCGATAGTTGGGGTGGATCTTGGTTTATGCACCAACTTGAGTTTGACCTTGGCCTTCCTGAGCTGCAAAAGTGGCTTGGGGCAGACCCAGTGGTCAGCACCATGTCCACCGCTCTTTCCCCAACACCCAGGGCTTGCTCTCTGGGCAGGCAGCCTAGGGGTGGGGGGAGAGACAGGGCGGGGATCTGAAGGGCAGCCTTCAGGCGCTGGGCACCAGCAGCGCCTCAGCGGCCAGTGGGCTCCCTGGGTCTGTCCTGCCCCACCTTGCCCCAGGCCCTCCTCATGGGTCCCTCTCCTCTGGCCCCTGACCTTAACTGGCCTTGGTCTGGCCGCCCCAGCTCCCATGTGACCCGCTTGGTTCACACTCCTCCTCCCGCAGCTGGCAGCCCCGCCTTAGCACGAGCTTTCTCCCAGCCCCCTCGGTGCTGTGGTCCCTGCTGCGGACGCTCGTTCTGTTAGGGCCATTTCTGTCTCATTGCATAGAGCTTTGCTTCCCAAGAACGGGGTGTCTCATGGATCCTTCGCACCCACTGGCGGACGCAGCACAGAGCAGAGGGCCTGAGGGGTTTCAACACTGTTTGTTGAAGGAATAATAACAGCAGCCCTTCACCAGTGTGAAGACTTTACAGTTTGCAAGCACCGCCACACTCTCAAGTCATCATCTACCACTTCTCCAGGTTCTGCGCTTGGTGTGAATTTTCTAATTTTCATTATCACAGCGATCCATGAGTTACCTGCCTGCGAGGAAGGGGACCTATTGTTTGGACAAGTGTTAAGGGCGCTGCCTAGCAGGTGATGGCAAGGCAGGCTCTGTCCCCAGTGCTGCCACCAGCACCCGAGGAGAGCTGGCCAGTATTTCTGAGCCCCAGCCTCTGGGCCCCCACAGCCACCCTCCCTGGGCCGTGCAGCAGCACAGGTGACAGCACCGTCTTCTCTCTTGGTCATTGGCTGAAGACCCTGCCCTGCCGAGAGCCACTCCGAGGACTGTCTGGTCCAGGCTCCATCACTCCTGACCGTGGGGCCGGATGCCAGACACCCCCCGGCCCCCGCTCCAGCTCTAGTTTCCTCCCTGGAATGTGGGACCACACTGTCTGCCCAGCTGGACCGGAGCCCACGCCGACAGTTCAGTGTGGAAACGCGTTGTGCACTGTGAGGGATGTGCGTGCTTCTTATTAACCAAGACTGCACGTTGCCTTTTCATTGGAAAGTTGGCGTATTTACACAGAGACACTCAGATGCAGGGTCAGTTTAGCTGCTCATCTTTGTCTCTTGTGTAAAAAAATAAGATGTGGACCCACCCGGAAGCCACCAGCATGCCCCTTGCAGTTATGAAACTCGATTTCCTTTGTCACCCCGACGTGTCCCCAGGATCAGCCCACGTCATCCACGCCAGCATGGCACCTCGAGTTGGAAGTTAATTCTTCTTCTTTATTGTATCGAGGGCACTTAATTTTTTGGTGACTTACTCCTCTTGGTAATTATAGATGTGTTGATTAGAATGTCACCACAGGTTTTTAAAAATGATTTATCCCCATTGCTGATAGAAAACTCTTCCTGTGTAAGTTTTCATTCCTGCTTCTGCAGCCGTGTTCAGGGACCCTGGCCAGCCCAGCACCTCTATGGGGGCTAATAGAGTCGCCATGCACATCTATAATTAAGGAATTTCAAAACACAAATTGCTGCCTTCGGGGCCAATAGCCAGCTCGGTTGCCATCGATCACGTCAGCCCTTGAGTCAGCTCTGCGTGTGTTTGGTAAAGCAAATTAACGTGCGACAACTTTGCTTGAAATAATGCTCACATTTAAGATGTAGCAAGAAACAGGAGAAACAAACAATAAAGGGGTCCAGGGAGAGTGGAAATCATACGTTTAAATGGGAAGAAAACGAGGCCTCTTTGGTCACCTGTAGGTTTGGCACAAGCTGCCGGAATCTGGGGCACCCCTCTGGCCTGCTTTGGGGCTGAGCTTGTTGGGCCTGCGTCGCCTCTGAGCGCACCTGGGGTGTGCAGGGGACCTCTGGCGCCTGACTATGCCACAGGTTGCACCCTTTGGAAGCGTGTTCTTCAGAGGGCCTGGAACAGCATTTCGGAGCCCGGGCAACAGCGGGGAGCTCCCAGCGGCCGGGCAGCTGCAGAGGAGCCTCAGACACCAGCCCCGGCGGCGCTGTCTGGTCTTTGCGCCCAAGCGGGGACTTGTGGCCTCGAAAACCTGCTTCTGGTTTTGAAACTTGGTCCCTTCCCAACATGACAGCATTATTATTATTATTATTATTATTATTTTGGCCACCAATAAAACCATGGCCAGTGCTAATATTAACGTCCTTTGCAGCCCAGTTAACAGAAGCCAGATCATTGTTGTGTTTCCTGTCAATAACCACCAGCAACATTTTGGTGTCTCTCTCTGTGTTAAACATGTAACGATGAAGTTTTAAAAAAGAAAACTGGACTTAAGACTTTCCGCCCTTTATTCTCACTGACTCCACTTTCCCACACTTCCCCAAAGCAGCGAGGATCTGAGCAGGCGATCTGTAGCAGCTATGGAGATTCCATCACTGAGCACCCTGCCGTTCTGCGGTCTCTCACACTGAT
>NW_006284618.1:6034642-6035007 GCF_000327345.1 Myotis davidii | reverse complement strand
CCCTTTTGTTTCTGGCTTTCAGGCTGGTGCTTCAGTGCACATCCTCCTATGTGCATCTGTCCATGTCTGCTACCATTTCCTTAAGAGAAATCCTTAGAAATGGGGCGACCGCATCAACGGTGGCCATTACCACGGATTCCTCTCAAAAAGAGCATGCTCCTAGGTGAAAGCAGCACGTGGCTTTATGACAACCCTGCTGCATGCGCGTGGTCTTCACGCAGCCCATCTTCTTGGTAGGAAGAACGGGAGGTGAGCACTGGCACCAGACCCTCCCCCAGGAGAAACCTGGAAAAAGACCGAGGGGCCCTGGAGCCACAGTGCCCAGAGGAGAACATGGCCACCTCCTCCCCAGGCCCAGGCAGTCC
>NW_006284618.1:5991282-6034595 GCF_000327345.1 Myotis davidii | reverse complement strand
TGCCAAAGGTGTCTGGGTGGAGCTGCGTAAAAGAAGTGGCGGTTGCACTGAGCTGTGGCCGCACTGTGGCCTGATCATAGAAGATCCCAGAAGCTCTATCCAGTCAGATGGCTGCAGGGAGTGGTGTCCACAGAGTGGAATTCTGGAGGACACCAGCACTAAGAAGCAGGCATTGGGTTGGCCATAGCTGTTTCTTTTCAGTTCACTAGAGCAGCGGTCGCCAACCTTTCGGACCTCGCGGACCACCGGTTGGTGACCGCTGCTCTAGAGAACTGCTGACCCACCAGAGATGTAATTCACCAACTGGCCTTGACAATGTATTTCATAACAGACTGCACTCAACGGGAGGCTGCGGT
Organism: Myotis davidii; assembly: GCF_000327345.1. NCBI lineage: Eukaryota > Metazoa > Chordata > Mammalia > Chiroptera > Vespertilionidae > Myotis > Myotis davidii. The sequence continues at coordinate 6,034,239 of NW_006284618.1, read as the reverse complement.
TTCTGCCTCCTCAGCACGCAGCACCCCCACCCTCCTATGTCCTCCGGTAACAGCTCCCTTGTTTTTCTACGGAGACCACTCTTCCCTGGGAGACCTGGGGGAGGTATGACTCACTTCGCTGAGGCGGCCACACTGCTGGTGGAGGCTCTAAGTGTCAGCCACGGTGACCCCCCCTTTGGGGAACTTTCAGACCCTTCTCTCTATATACTGCAACGGGCTCTCCCCTGGGTTCAGGAAAAGAAGGGAATTTCAGGGTGTTTGACCCTACAGCTCACTCAGCCCTGTACTAACTGTGTGAATTTGAGACACGGAGGAAGTGCCTGACATGCTCATCTTCGCGTGGCTCAGTGGCTGAATGTGGGCCCATGAACCAGGAGGTCACCGGTCCGATTCCTGGTCAGGGCACATGCCCTGGTTAAGGGCTTGATTCCCAGGAGGGGGCGTGCAGGGGCAGCCAATCACTAATGTTTCTCTCTCATTGATGTTTCTATCCTTCTCCCTTACTTTCTGTCGCTCTCTAAAAATCAATTTAAAAACCATTTAAAATAGTACAAATGATTTGGTAGCTCTAGGCTGTTGTGACAACCCAGTGGTGGGCCACCAAGAGCAATCAGCAAAAAGCGGTGGCTGTTTGTATCATCGTCCAAAGCAGCACGAGACAAGGGCCTCAGGGTCCTGGCAGCAAGGCCTAGGTGACCCAGGAAGAAATGACTCACCTACAGGGAATCAACGAGACGCTGCGATGAACTGCGAAGGGTGATGGGATCTGGGACGACAGAGAGACGGCATGTGGCCAGAGGAAATAGCCTTGAGAAGAGAAGCAGAAATGTGAGGCTATGTTGGATGTTTCTGGTGTGGCCAGAGCTGAGGGCGTGTGGAAGGGTCAACGAGAGGTAGGAATGTTAATGTGGGATCATCTGAGGCCTCGATTAGTTGGGCTCAGCTGGCGTTTCAAGAGGGGTCCCAAGTACTGCAGGCCTTCCCGTGACAGTCCCCGTGTGGATGCACCAGCGGTACCTGGAGGTGGGAAGGCTGGTTCCCGCCCGCCCTGAGGGGCCATGGGCCGCCCTTCCGCAACTTCTGATTTCATCCTGATGCTAAAGCTAAAGCAGAGGCTATGTGAGACTGGGAAGGTGAACGCACGCAGAGAGAGCCACAATATTAAAAATCTAAGGCAGGGATTAAGTTGTTAATCATATTGCAGCATTTCACAAAGAAGAGGCTGAGTTTTCCAATGAAATGATGACTCCGGCATATGAATTAACCTTTTGTATAGGAAGAAATGAAAGTCATTAAACGTCATTGTCTTATTTTAAAAGCAGCAATATCCTGCCTGATTGCAAGCGCTTAGAGGAGGATGATTAAACAGAAGCCTTATCTCCACGGTTCCAAGGAGAAAATGGGAGGAAAGTTATCCAATTATGGATGATAAAGCAGAGAAAAAAGCCCAAGAAGAGGCAAACTTGGGTCAGCGGAGAATAAAGAACGTGTACTGTGATCTCCTCGCGGTCAACAGCCAGACTCTCAGCCGTGGGAACGGCAGCACCAGCTTCCCAGGCTGTCCATCCCCGAGGGCGTTTCTAGTCTTCCTTTCCGTAACCCAGTGCCAGGTTCCCGTTACCGGTAAATGACTGCTATTTTGTTATCTATCCCTAGAGAGTAACCTAAGGACTTTCAAACGTGCCCTGGGAGTGTGGGCACAAGATTTATTGTCCCTGAACTCAGTTTCCTTACCTGTAGGTTGGGTCTACTGGGCACGATCGGTGGGACTGTGCTGGGGTGACAGCAGTTGGCCCGGGTTCTCACCCTCAGGTATCGATGCTGGGCTGGATGGTTCTTTGGGGGAAGCGGGGCTGACCTGTCGGATATTGACCAGCATCCCTGCCTCTACAGACTAGCACTGCCCCCCACCTCTGATCTTGCAGGTGTGACATGGAAAGGTGACTCCAGACAATGTCAAACCCCCGTGGGGCACAAAGTCACCCTGGTTAGGAAGCACTTGTGTGGGCAGAGCCTCTGACTCAATCAATAGCAGCCTCATTCTTACTGTTGTTGTTACACCAGGATCTTTCAAGCCCAGCGTCCTTGCTAAACGTACCCAGTGCCTGATGACTTAGGGATGATCCGTGATTTATTTTCTTTGTATTTTTTTCCAAATCAAAGTATTTAATTCCTAGCTTAAAATCGATGGTTCTGATAAAGTCAGACTGTTATCCTCCAAAGGAATAAGTATCTTCCCACATTTTAGGTTATAATGGTGGGTTCTGTACGTTCCTGGTGAATAAAATGATGGGCAGGTACCACCACTGAAGTGTTACTTGAACCACTTCTGGCAGAACCAGGAGTTACTGAGCGGTCACCACACAAAAGGTGCCATGTGGTGTGTGACGACGACACGATGGGGATATATATTTTATTAGATACAATGTTACAAATGCATATTTCAAGTAACTGTCAGCCCAATCCCATGATTATGGAAACGGGACCAAGGTCATACAGATACATCAGCAAAGATAGGGACACAGACACCTTTTCCAAATATTCACACATCTAGCTTGCTGGAATTCTATTTTCTAGAGGAATAAGGAACTTAACCACAATTTCCATTTTACTTAAATAATTTCCATTCCCTTTAGACATACTTTATCACCAAAGGAGAAATTAGGGAAGGGGAATGAGGGTTTTCGTGTGGGTCGACTTAGAAAAAGTATCTATAGTCATTTCCCAGGGTAGGTGGGAAACTAATTGCCACAAACGGGGTGGCTTCAAACAACAGAAATTTATTCCATCCAGTTCTGGAGCCAGAAGTCAGATCACAGTGTTGGCAGGGCCAGGCTCCCTCCACAGGGCCGGATCCTTCTCCCAGTTTCTTCCAGCTTCTGGTGGCCCCTGGCGGTCCTAGGCTTGTGGCCTCCAGGCTCTGCCTCTGTGTTTATGTGGTCTTCTCCCCTGTGCCTCTGTGTTTTGGGGGCCACCCTAATCCAGGGTGGTCTCACCTGGAGATCCTACCGTAACCACATCTGCAAAGGCCTTTTTCCAGTTGCATTCCAAGGTTTTGGTAGACGTATCTTTGAAAGGGGACACAATTCAACCCATGAGAGCCGTTTTCCCGGGGGGAGCACAGGAAGGTGAACCTGGATGGCCGATCGCTGTTATCACTTCATCACCCACCGACTCCTAGTAGGTGGGGGTCACCCCGGCCCCTTCCTCGGCCTCCAGCTTTCCTCTCGAGACCGAGCAGACCTAGCTCCTTCCTTCGTTCACCTGTTCATAGAGCTGCAGGTGTGAATGAAGAACCTGCTGGCTACAGCTCCGCTAGCGGTGCCGGCCCAGAAGCCCCCACTGGGCCAGGGTAGGCTGAAGATGGAAAACCTTCTTCTGGAGACTCCAGCACCTCTCAACTTGCTCATGGTGGCTGATGGGACTTTGGGAACACAGTACACCTTGAAACTAGCATGTCAACAGAAGTTGAGTGTTTTCCCTGCTCTCAATGTCTCTGGGCTCGGAGGTCCCTCTGCAGGCACTTCTCCCGCTGCGGTGGCCTGTATTGGGAGCCTCCGTTAGGGGAGGCTCTCAGGACTCTCAGGGGTAGCAATGGGGGAATCTGAGCTGCTTGATTTCCGAGGTCCTTTCCAGCTAAAAGGTTTTGTTGGCACTGTACACATTAAATTAAAACAGAACTCCTCCCTTTTAGTCAAAAGTTGGCGATTTCTCTTCAGTTCTACGCCTACACTCCTTCTTCTCCCAGCCATCTCTCCATGTTTCCTCCCTTCCACCTGTCTGTCCAGTCATCCAACCCTCCATCCATCCATTCCATTCACATTCCTTGCATCCAACCATCAAGCCTCCCTCTATCGAGCTATCTATCCACTCATGTTTCCTTCCTTCCACCCACCCCTCTCGCACACAGATGTGTCACCTACTGTGTGCCAGGCACAGTGGTAGTAGGCTCTGAGGATACAGTGGTGAACTTGGCACTTGAGCAGGGACAGCCCCAGGTTTATGTGTCCTGAATTTATACAATTTGGGGGACCCTCTTTAAAGACGATTCACAGACTCACAAACACAAAATTGCTAGAGGGTCCCCCTGCTTCTCAAGGGGCCCATGTGAGCGAGGGGTCCTGGAGCTCCAGCTTTATTGGCTTCTGTCAAATGCCCCTTGGCAGATATGCCCCCCATCTCGGAGATCAGATTCTGGGGTCCCCCAAGGAGGGCCGGGCATCTCTGTCAGGTAGGGATGGAGGTAAGCCTGGCGGGAGCCCTGAGACCTTCTGTGAGCGTCTGCAGCCCCTCGGCTCCCTCCATCACGCCCAGTCCCAATCTGCACAGTGTATCTGGTTCTTTCTCCTTCACTTGTGCAGAGTGCAATCCTTCACTGGTTCCCATGGAATAGCCATTTGCACCAAGCACTCATGGCAAGTCTAGACGTTTCTAAAGCGGCCTCCTTGCACTTTGCACAGCCTTCTGTCTCCCCACCATGCCATGCCCTCCCCCCCCACACACACCCCTGCAGGGAAGCTCTGTTCCAAGTAGACTTGTTTCCCCCGCAGAGGTGGGAGTCTCCCTGAGAGAAACTGGCATTTGAGCTGCAGGGGGATGTTTTCTCTGCCTCCTTAAGCTGGGTCCCTGTCAAGAACATCCTGTCAGGGTGAGAACCCGCCAGGAAAGGGAGCTCTGGTTCAGGCTCACCTCAGTTTTCCTGTCCATAAGAATGGGAGCAGCCCAGAGATGCTGGAGGAATGAGAGCCACAGACGGAGAATGTGGGACCCCTCGCGGGGCTCGTGGGGTACAGCCTCAAGAGCAACATCTGAGCTCTCGTTTCAGATGCTGGTCACATCATGGTGTCCAGGGTGTGAATGCTCCTGCCTGGCTCCCGGGCCCCTGCAGCTCTGGGAGCCCCGCCATCTGCTGATGCCCAGTCTCTGCGCTCAGAAGAGTTGGAGGCATCTGCACTCCATTTCGCTGGTGTTTTGTTTGGTTTTGTGTTTGCTATTGGGATGGAATCTTCCAACTCAGCTGGGGCAGGACTTGTTCCTTGTGTGAAGCTCAGCCCATCCTCAGGGCCGGGAAGCATGATCTGTGCAGCATTATATAAACAACGGCAGAAATAACCATAGACACTTAGCTCCTGAGTAGCTCTTTTCATCATCAAAGCATTTTGAAAATACGAATTAAGTATTAATAAGTGTATTCTGAGCAGAGCAGCCATGGCACTTTGGGGCGGGAGTCCTTGGCAAATTTGCAGATGCTGTTGTGTAGGTCTGGTCTGATGGCACTGGACGTGTTGTGGGAGTCGGGCAGGGGCACCCGGTGCCCGCCACTGAGCATGCGCAGTCAGTCCCTGACTGCCAGAACGTACTGTTTCATCTCCTGCAGTAAAATGTTGGAGGTCCCCAATGGGGCCCCAAGACCACAGTGGACATGATGGGCTCCAGATCACCCCCAAATCAGACTGGAGCTGCCGGAAACTCACTGAAGGTGCACTCATCCTGACCAGGTGGGCTCAGCCCAGGGCGGACCTCTTCCCACCTGCATCATCCGTGACCTCTGACATGCCAGCTGGAGCAGCTCGAGTACCTTCAGTTGCCTGGAATGACTGTGACTCAAAGGCACCTGCAAGGCTCTGGGGCAGCGGTTCTCAACCTGTGGGTCGCGACCCCTTTGGCGGTCGAACGACCCTTTCACAGGGGTCGCCTAAGACCATCCTGCATATCAGATATTTACATGACGATTCATAACAGTAGCCACATGACAGTTATGAAGTAGCAACGAAGATAATTGTATGGTTGAGTCACAACCTGAGGAACTGTATTTAAAGGGCCAGAAGGTTGAGAACCACTGCTTTAGAAGCTACACGGAGAGGGGATGGCTGGCCCGGAGTCCCACGGCCAGGACATGGGGCAGGGGTTCGAGCCTCCCTGTGACGACCAAGCCTGGCGGTCCTCCTCCCACAACTTTTCCATGATAATATTGCATAATTATTAGAATAATGACCTGCCCTCACTCCACCTGGGTCTTTAAAAATATACATAATTTGATCACAAAAGAAAAAGCTGGCCTTTTGCCTCGTTGCTACAGAGTGAGCAAGATGGGTCACCAGCAACTCTACTGGAGCCATCTGAGGAAATTCGGCCAAGGTTCTCGCTCTTGCCGCGTCTGCTCAAACCGCCACGGTCTGATCCGGAAGTACGGCCTCAACATGTGCCGCCAGTGTTTCCGTCAGTACGCGAAGGACATAGGCTTCACTAAGTTGGACTAAGAGCTTCCATGAATGGGTCGTTCAAGACATCTACCTTATGACAGAATGCTATCTCCTTGTACATAAAAGCCTTCAAATATGAAAAAAAAAAGAAAAAGCCGAAATGCACCATCCTGAAAAATCTCAAATTTATATGGATGTTAATTTTCAGGAGTTTGCTGTGCTACCATACACGAGTCAAGAAAGGAAAGGAACCACAGTATCCAGAAACGTCCAACACCATCCTATTTAAAATCTTGCCATCGAAGCCACCTCTCCAAGAGCTACAACCGCATCTTTAAAAGATATTCTCTCTGCCATTAAAAAACTAACAAAACAAAAAGCAACAACAACAAAAAGATACTCTCTCTGCCAAGAGTCTTCCCCGCTGTACAGAAGCCGGCACGCGCTTCTAACGGAGCTGGGTGCTGAGGCCGAGCTGCACACCTGCCTCTCCAGGAGTGTCTCTCAGGAAACACCATTCCGAACGTGGGCGGGTCCCTCTGCCCGGACTGTCCGCCCCGCCCCGCCCACATCACCCAACGGAAGCCACGTCCTTGCGAGAGCTTCCCTGACCGCCACTGCTCTCTCCTCTGAGCCCCGTTTGGCCCACACCTGTCCTGGTGCTGACCACACCCTGCAGTGGGGTGACAGGTGCTCACTCGGTGGCTCTTTCCGGACTGGGAGCCACCTTCACTGTCACCGGTTCTGGCAGCTCGGGCCCAGGAAGGACACATCCTGGTGGGCACTGGGGCCGCCGTGGCCCTGCCCAGTTTCTGGCTCTCCTCCCACTCACCCGCCCAGCTGGCTGCTCAGATGCCTGGGGCCATTTTGTCTCACAGGTCCAGAGAGTGAGCTATCGTTTCCATGACAACCCCTTCACACGTGGGTACTTGAGGTCATGTTTGCACAAAGGACAAGCAAACCTGCAACACTGACATATGTGTTTTCTGCGTCGGTAACATTGTAGTTTTGTTGCCATAACAGCCGCTGGTGCCTCTGCTGCTGCCTCAGCTAAAGCAATTTCTGGGTCATCTGACCTCCACCCCGTTTCAGAGGATCTAGTCTAAGTTCTCATGTCTACCTTTCTGGAAAACATGGTCCTTTCAGTATCTCTTAAAAAGTTTTAAAGATTTTTTTTCCAGAAAAGTGGAAATAGGATACACCTCCCTACCTCAGGGAGGCAAGGAAATGGGAGAATTCTTGGTTTAAGTAAAGTTTCGGGCTCTCCCAGCGAGTGCCCGTTACTGTGTGGAGCTGCCACGAGGCAGGCTCTGTTGCTGCTGACCAAAGACTCAGTTTCCCTTTTACCTCATACCTGCTCCCACCCCAGCCAGCTTCCCACTTACCCACCGCATGTTTTCATCTTGGCCAATCTGATTGTCAAAAAACATGAAGCCTGAACAGCTCTAAAAGCACCCTTATGTGAAACAAGTGCTTTCTTACACGGTGGCTGCGCTGATCGCTCTGACAGTTCCCTTTTCAAGCTGGCGCGTGCTGCTCCTACTTCTCCTTAACTCCGGGCTCCAGGTTAGCAAGCTCTGCCTCTTGGTTTTCTCCAAGAGGAAAATTCCTGGATGCATTTATAAATTTAGATAGTTTTTGGAAGGAAATAAACTATGCAAATCTCTTATAAGTCCTCTAGTTTGAAAATCAACTTGAGTTTACTCATTACGCATCTCCAATCCTTCCCAGCACCCGCCCCCCCCAGATCCCCTTCTCTCTTTGAACCCCATCAGGTCCCTCCCTGCCTTTGGGGCTCTTCCTCCCCCCTCAGCTCTCAGACGGGGCTCAGCACAGATGCCCAGGGGATGTTTGCTAGGTGACGAGTGGATCTCCCAGATGCTAGAGAGGCACATGGGGCAAGGGAAGCAAATGCTTAGAAGTCCAAGACCTGGGTTCAGGCCCAGCCCAGCTCTTCCCAGCAAAGTTCTTGGGCGAACTGCTCCATCTAAGAAGCACCAGCTGTCCCTGTCTGAAAGGTGGGGACAAGAGTAGCGGGTCTGATTGAGGGTGAGGGGACAGTGGGGCAATGAATGTGGGTGGTGAGGAATCGCCAAGTGCCATGCACCAGGGAGCCATTCTCACTCTCAGATAACTTAAGCCTAGGCCAGTGATGGCGAACCTATGACATGCGTGTCAGAGGTGACACGCGAACTCATTTTTTGGGTTGATTTTTCTTTGTTAAATGGCATTTAAATATATAAAATAAATACCAAAAATATAAGTCTTTGTTTTACTATGGTTGCAAATATCAAAAAATTTCTGTATGTGACACGGCACCAGAGTTAAGTTAGGGTTTTTCAAAATGCTGACACGCCAAGCTCAAAAGGTTCGCCAGCACTGGCCTAGGCCATAGGAAGATCCCTGGGGAAATGGTGCGCTATTGCCTAGCGGAGTAGATTTCAGTTTGGATTTTTTAAGTGGCTTGGGATCAGTCATAATGAAAAGTGCCACTCCTCGCTCTTCTCTGTCTAGCGAAGCCGGGCTGGTGGAGGATAGGAAGTATTTGTTGTATGGTCTGAGGGTGGCCTTGGACACTGCCCCACAGGAGGGGTGAGAGCTGGCCAGCGTGGCAAAGCTCAGCTCCTTCCAGCCTGTACTGAGTGTCACTTACTTTGTGCCAGGCACTGTGCCTGCGTCAGAGAGGTCAGCCTGACCCCAGGCCTGGCAGGGCCTCCTGGGAGAGACCGACACGGAGCCAACATGCACTTGGTGTTCCCCTCTGTCTGGCGTATCTGGCCCTTTTGTCCATGCCGGTGCCACAGCACGTAGGTGATGCCACCACAGTGCAATATGCGTTAGTAGGGTCAGATACTCGGGGGAAAGGGGGCATCCTAGGTCCAGGTGTGGGCTGGCCGGGGTGGGAGGGGCCTCCTGGAGACCATGTGATGAGCGGGACGAGAATATACAGGCCACTCACTGTCAGCCAACGAGAAGGATGGGAAACACCATAATAAACATGTACTCAGTCTGTCCATCTGTTCACCTGTCTGTCCATCCATTTATCTGTCCAGACATGGGCTGTCATTGTGTGCCAGGCACTGTGTCCAACATGAAACAACAAAAAGCCCCAAACTCTGCCCTAATCCTTCAGACCTCACACCTCACCAGGAACAGTCACGCAACCTTGAAGATGTCATCAGAGTTTAGAGTTGGGGGGACTGGGCCTATTGGGTGGACTGTTAAGTGGGGACCAGAGAAAGCTTTCAGTGGAAGATGGCGAAGGAGGGACAGGGGATAGCGCAGGAGGAAGGCACGACTGGGCACAGGCGGGAAGTGGGACCCCTCGTATGTTGGGGACGGGAGGAGAGTCCTTGGCTCTGACAGAGGAGAGAGAATGGCTGACACCCGGAGGCCTTGTGTCCATGACTGCACAGGGCCCACTGCAGCCCCATGAGGGGGAGCCACATCCCCTCCCTCCCACTTTACAGTGAGGACACGGAGGATCCTGCTGGAGGGCAAATAGCTGGTGAGATTCCAGCGACTGAGATTCAAGCCCAGGGCTGGAGCCTAAATTGTTCCCTCGAATTCATGTCCTGCAGTCCCACCCCCAATGGGTGGTGTTTGGAGATGGGGCCTTTGGGAGATAAGTGCAGTTATGTGAGCTCCTGAGGAGGGATCAGTGGGTTTAGAAGATGAGGGAGAGAGTGCTCTCTGCCACTGAGCACAGATGAGACGGCGCCAGGAAGAAGGCTCCCCAGGAGCCACATGGCTGAAACCTGGATCCTGCCGCCTCAGCTTCTGGAAGTGTGAGAAATAAACGCCTGTGTCTGGCGGTTAAGCCCCCCGTGCTCGGTATTTCGTTATAGCCTGAGCTGACTAATACAGCAGGTCTGTCTGGGTGGACAGATCCTCTCAGCCAACCTGGGCCACCCCAGCTGTGGGCCCCCAATAGGTATCCCCAGGCTCCTTCACTGATGACCACTAGAGCCATTCACTCTCCTAGAATGCCCTTGGCTTTGGGGTCCCTCTGAGCTCTTGGGCTTCCCCAGATGAAGCATTTATTCACGGCAGAGCCAGAAGGCCAACCGGAGGCTGCAGAGCTCAGCCCTCTACACCCCCCCCACCCCCAACCCGGCAGGCTCCCCCAGAGAGCACTCCACTCTTTAAAGGAATCCTTTCTCCTTGTTACCTTCACGCCAAGGTTATCTACTCAAGCCTGCGCGGAGGAAATGAGGTTGTTTGGCTTATGGATACAAATAGATACTGCTTTTTTGACTTGCAAAATGAGCTCCACCGTGCCTGGCTCTAACGTAAGTATGCTAATGCTCAATGAACCAGTTGTCTATTTATTTCTGTTTATGCCTGCAGACCCATTAGCAACTTTATTTTTCTTGTTTTCTTTTGGAATATTAAACGGTTCCAACATATTCTAAAAATTAGTTGATTAGCTAGTTAGGGCACATTTTAACTGCCAGCTCCACTGAACCAAAGGAGAAAATGAAGGTAATTTTGTTTGCAAGGAATGCATGATGCGGAGCTGACTGTTGAAAGATGTGCGCGTCAAGGTAATGAGGGCGGGTAATATCTCAGTTTGCATCAGGATGGAAATAACCGCCGGCTTTGACAGCCCCGAGCCGAAGGCATCGCCCCCTGCTCATTATGCACTCGCTCTGATTATGAAAAATAGGGTGTTTTCTTTTAAAGAGGAACCCACATTATCAATCAAACTACACCAATTATTTCAGAAAGGGATCACAGCGAAACAGACAGGGGGCTTTGCAGCTAGAACAGTGCCTGACTGGCAGGTGGCCTCGCAGAGGGTGTGATGTTTTCATTTCGAGACAGTTGTTAATATTAATTAGGAACACTAACGGAGTAGTTTATGCAGTGGCACCTAGACAGCCTGCCTTCCCTGTGTCCTCGGGACCCACCTGTGTGGCTTCGTCTTCATGAGCCCGGGCTTAAATGATATCAATGGTTCTCAGGGCAGGTCTTGTCCAGATGAAATTCCAGGGCTCATCTAAGCGAACTGGGTTGTCACGTCAAAGAAAAAGGAGAGGAAGGGAGGGAACAAAAGAGAGACAACAGGAGAACCCCAGCCTGTGACAAGCAAGAACAAAAGGGGCATGAAAACAGAATGACGTCCATGCCAAAGGGAGTTGTTTTCATGTATGTGTGTGCGTGTGTGCGCACGCGTGTCTGTGATCCATCTCCGTGTGTGGCATGTGTGTTTAGAGATGACTCACTATTTTTATTACAACCTTGCAGACGGTGTAGAGGAACCATCAGGGGCCAGGACAGTGGCTCCCAGGCCACCCTCAGGATGTGGTCACTTTGCATTGATGTTCTTCCCCGTTCCCGTGGACTGCCCACGTGTGGGGTGCTGCTCATCCCTGGAGGCATTCGTGGTAGGTTATCCCGAGGCCTGATGCAAAGTTGGCTCCAGGAACTGTGTGCTGAATGAGTGACTGAAAGAAAGGGGCTTTCTCCCTCCCCTGTGAGACCTACATCTAGATATACTCAGAGAACGAATGGAGGCACACGTTTTTCTTGCACAAAACACAAAGACAGACTAATTAAAGGCAGAGGTCCCTGATTAAGTAAGTGGGAACTGGACAGACCTGATACACATGCTTCCGACCCCCACTGTCGCTAGTGGGATCAGGGGTGTGAATCAGCGGAGATGTACGGAGGTGCTGGCGGAGGAGGGCATTCCAGCCTGGTGTGTCCTCGCGCAGTCAGCAAACTCTTGGGAATGAATGAATGAATGGGGGAGAGATCACACACCTCTAGTGATCTTCCCGAGTTCCCTGCACTGGGCCACGGACCAGCATGGTTGTGGTGGTTGTGCTGTTCCAACCCTGGCCTGCGGGTGGTCTGGGTGTGGGCGTGGGTTTTCAGGGTCCTGTGTGTGCATCTCATTAGTGCTCCCGGAAGAATACAGGGAGCACAGGGCCTCATTTTCACCACGAGACGGCACGCACTGTGCCTACGCCCACAGCCTCTCCCCGTGGTGGACACCTGATGTCCCCGGCCTGCCTGGTCAGTCCCTCTCTGTGCAGCTTTGAATCAAACCTGTGCTGGCACGTGGCCACGACCGAGAAGAGGAAGAAGGCCACCTTAGCGGGTCCCTGTGGCTCTGGGCGCTGCAGAGACCCTGAAGTCTTAGCTGTGGGTGCTGGGGTGGGCGTGTCCTGGGTGGAGGGCCTAGGCCTCGAGTCCCAGGATCCCTGAGCCCAGTTCCAGGGAAGGCCTTTCTTCTGCTGAGAGAAGCCCTTCCTTATGCCAAGCCCGCATGGCCGTGGGTGAGCCTGAGGCGGGCGGTGAAGGATGGAGAAGACGAACGAGAGAAGAAAGCTGGGGCTGGGTGGGACGCTGCTCTCTGATGGAGAGAGCGCCACGGCCTGCGAGCCGAGTCTATTTTATAGCAGATTCCACGTGGCAAAGTAAGGGCGTGGTCACATGTTCTCGCAGGTTTCGAATCCACTCAGTTACATGCACCTGGTCAAGCTTTGTATACTTGCTGCCCCTCCCGCAGTCCACATCACTCAGCCACGTGGGCCACAGCTGCGGACCATAAGGTCAAGCTCACAGCCATAGCCTTTGGCTGTAACTTCACTGGGACTTGCATGTGGCTTTGCCCTCTTATTAGTCCCAAGCTTGAACCTGTCCAAATACTGTAGCCCAGTGATGGTGAACCTTTTGAGCTCGGCGTGTCAGCATTTGGAAAAACCCTAACTTAACTCTGGTGCCGTGTCACATATAGAAAATTTTTTATATTTGCAACCATAGTAAAACAAAGACTTATATTTTTGATATTTATTTTATATATTTAAATGCCACTTAACAAAAAAAAATCAACCCAAAAAATGAGTTCGCGTGTCACCTCTGACACACGTGTCTTAGGCTCGCCATCACTGCTGTAGCCGCTCTCCACACTCCCCACCAACCCTGTTCTGGAAAGTACCGCAGTGCTTTCAATTAACCAAACTGATCTTCGCTTCTTGCCCCATCTTTTAAATATTTTTTAAAGGTATTTTTTATTGAGTTCAGACAGGAATGGAGAGGGAGAGAAACATCAATGATGAGAGAGAATCATGGAACAGCTGCCTCCCGCATGCCCCCTACTAGGGATCAAGCCTGCAACCCAGGCATGTGCCCTGACCAGGAACTGAACCCGGGACCCTTCGGTCCCCAGCCAATCCTCTATCCACGGAGCCAAACCAGCTAGGGCCCCCTTCCCCCATCTTGCACCCAAAACTCCTTGTTGTCGGCTGTAGGGACACACAGGTGGGATTAGACTAGGCTGGTGAATGCGGAAAGTGTGCTGGGAGCTCTGCAGAGCCGGCAGACATGCCTACAGCGGGGGAATGTACCACAGCTCAGAGCCAGCAAACCCGGGGGGAGTCCCCGCCCCACGCAGTGGCTCTGAGGCTCATAGCACCTGAGACCACTGCCCATCAGGTGCGGTTTTAAGTGCTTTGCGTACAGTAGCTTAATTCTCCCAGCAAGCCCGGGGCTGTGACTACACCAGGTTGGCAGAAGAAACTAAAGCAGAGGTGTCCATGCGCTTTCCCCTTGTGAACCATGACCTGGTAGTAGGCGCTGGCACCGCACCGTCCCCGTAAATAGGAGAGGCTGGTGAGCACCATCGGAAGGCTACACAAGGGGCGGGAGCCGCTGAGGTTGGGGACGGTGGGGAGGCTTCTTGGCTGGGGTGGGTTGAACACGGCTCCGAAGGACCAAAGGATGTTGCCGGGGAGAAATGGGAAGAGGGTATTTCAGACAGAGCGGGAACAATGGCAGAGGCAGGAGAGCCAGGGGGTGTGGGAGGGACAGCGGGTCCAGCTTCGATGCAGCTGGGTGCAGGCTGTGCGCGCATGTGTGTGTGTGTGTGGGGGGAGGGTGGGTAGAGGAGGCTGAAAGCTTTGCCAAGCCCACTGAGTTTTGCTCTGCAGAAAGTGGTGCTATCTCCCAGGTGCAGACTGAATCTAAGCCACTTTTTAACTCTCTATTATTGAATCTGTCCATCTCTTTAATAATGTTTTTAGATGCAGCGGAAGCCTGCCCTTCCCAATCAAGATAAACCACTGGACTTGACATTTAATAAAGAAGCAGAGTCCGGGTCTGGGAGGGGAGGTGAGCACGAGGAGCACGCGCTCTGAGATTGTCTTGCAATGAGGGGGAGGCATGTACGGCTTCTGTCTCGGAACGTGGTCAGTGCCCAGCTCCGTCTACCTATAGACACAGCCAAGTGGCTGCACACCAGCTTGCTGGCAGCGAGACAATGCGGGAGCTCCCGGCTTCCCGCCATTCTGAGGACACATCACTCCACTGGGAGGCCAGAGGGGAACGCGTGGAAACATCTGTAAAGGGAAGCCCAGCACGCCGAGTGTCCTGAAAGGTGCATGCCAGGTGCCATGGGAGGGACGGCTGTGTCCCTCTGGGGTCTCCGGGAACAGCTCTGCGGGGCAGGTGGTCCCACACCATCTGGGTGGTCATTCTAGCTGGTGGAAGCAGCTTGAGCTCAATCTGCTGGCCAAATGGGGTGGCCATCAGCCACAGGGAGAGTGGGCAGTGATGCAATAGGGGAGGAGGGAGAGCTAAAGGCTGGAGAAGGGGGATGGGAGGATAGGGGGGTGGGAGGGGCGTGTTCCTCCAGGGGATGGGACTACAGCTCTGATCCAGGAGGACAAGGCGCTGTCACAGCTGCTACCAGGCTCGGAGGATCCCGGGAGAGGGAGGAGCCCGTGGGAGAGCTGGGTGCTCAGGTGCCCACAACAGAAACTAACACTGGACTTAAGCAAAAAGGATTTTATGTCCCGACTCAATGGAAAGACCGGAGACCTGGCTCTGAAACAGGCAGGAACCAGGGAGCTTGCCGGGTGGGGGAGGGAGAGGAGCTGTGGAAGTGGCCTCCCAGCAGAGGGCCGGGACCTGGCCACTCTGACAACTGCTCGGGGTGTTCACTCAGCTGGGCTCAGCCTCGGAGCCCGACAGGGGCCACCTGTCTGCCTCCCGGCTCGGGGGAGGCAGGGCCCGGCCTGCACCCCACCAGGTGAAGTATGTTCTCGCGGGGAGACTGAAATGCTGTCCGGAAGGGGAGTGGAGTGGGTGTCCCGAGCCATGGCAGAGCCCACTAGAGACGCCCATGTGGCTGGAGAGTGTGGCCCATGTCTGCTGCCACAGTATTGGCAGCATCAGCAGGACAATCTGTCCTTCCCCTCAACTTCCGGTGACCATGGGCTTCTCCACGTGCCTCCACTGGCTGGTGGCTTTGGGCTCTGAGCTAGGCGGTCCAAGGGCCCTCACATCACACAGTCCCAGTAGACGGAAGTCACAGAGAGACTATCTCCATGGCTCTGCAGGGACAAAGCCAGGACAGAGTTTGAGCAGCATTTAAAGAGAATCTTCTAGCCATTATTCCACAAGAAATACATGTGCTTCCCAGGAACTGCAATAAAACTGGGGAAATATAACAAGTTATGATAGACTGAGCTGTGCAAAAGCGACGAGCCACGTGACCAGGTGGTATTCTGGGGTTGGGGTGGGAGTTGGAGGTAATCACAGGGTAGCCGAGCACGCCTTCCCCACTCCCGGCTGTGCGGCGGGGTCTTGTGTGTGCCGCCCGGAGACAAGGCGGGCTGTCGGAGTCTGACTTCCAGCCCCGTTCCTCTCACGGTCCGGAGGAATGTGTGAAGGGTGGTGATTATCACCGGGCGGCTGCGCCGTGGGCTCTGCCGCGTCTCCCGGGGCTCGGCCTGCGGGCTGGTCTCCAGATGCTAGCAGCTCACTGCCTCTGAAACTCTGGAACTGTAATGTGGGTGGGTGTCTCCAGACGAACACAGATACCTTGAGTTTGGCATTGTAGCTCCAACAGTTTAGGCTGTTCCTGATCATGGAAAACGAGGGGAACACAGATTACCCCAACTGACAGCCCCGGAAGTGCTGTTCATTTCTTCACGCCGTCCCATCAACTGTGCTCCTACCGAACACGATCAGCGCCGCTGACGCTCTGCCCCGTGCCGGTGGCGGCTGGGCTGAGGGCAGAGATGAGCAGGACAAGCTTTCCTCTTGAGAAGCCCATTGACAATAAAAGCGCTGGTGATAACAGTGGGAGGGCATTCTCACAGAGACATGTCCGTGGGGCTTAGGAACTAGAGAATGGGTCCCAGGTCAGGCGTGGAGGGGACGGGAATCTGAAAGGGGTGATGCCTGGCGGGGAACTGCAGGGCGTGGGAGTTGGCCAGAAAGAAAGGCTGTTCAGGCAGGGGGACTTCCTGAGTCAGGACACGGGGACATGCAAGCAAACTGCAAGTTTAGGAAGATATAAGGGCGACAGGGTGGCTGAATCAAGGCCAGATTCTATTTTAAAACAATGATGCTTTTCTGATGACAGCAATAATAAACATGTAACATGCCCATGGTTAAATCCTGGTGTCCTGTGTCTGCTCCTTCTCCCCTCCCCTCCAGTAAGTGCCCCCCTTCTCTCCCTCTCTTTCTCCAGAAGTGGGTGAAAATGAACATGAAGTTTCATGTCTTTTTATCACTTACTGATTAGACAATGAACTTCCCATCACTAAATACTTTTCATAAATATTTTAATATTTCATCATATGGCTGTACCATCATTTTCTAAACTATTTCTCTATTGTTGGACATTTAGTTTGTTTTCAATTTCTTGCCTGATAAATACTGCAATGAACACCAAAATGGAAACTTTTGTCCCTATTTTTTATGGTTTCTTTATGATAAAGAGTCGAGAAGTGGAATGAAAGGCTATGACTATTTCTAAGGTTCAGGTACACACTGTTAATTGCTTTCTTTAAAAAAAGGTCCACACCGACTTCCAAGAATGGATGGCAAACTGAATAACTGTATACCCCCTCCCCCAGTACATGAGAAGACTTTTTTTTAAGGCGTAAATTTGCAAGAATACGAGTGGAGAACAGCAGCACAGCCTGGGGATCTGGGAAACAGATGGACAAGTGGGAACCGCTTCAGCAGGTTGGAGAAGAGCGGCTTCCTGGCTGGCGGTAGAGAAAAGAAAGCCAATGCAATGGACACAGTGCGTCCTCAAATATGCAGGAGTGGGAGGCACCAGGTGAGCCTTGGGAGGCAGAGTGCGGTTCCTGAAGCAGAGTCCCAGGTGAGCCCTACTCTGTTGACTGGGCACCGAGAGGTCCCCTGCACCCCTCTACTTTGCAGACATGTGCACGTTTTTCTCCGGAGAGGGTAAAACTGAGCAGCGCCATTGGGCCATCAGGCGTGGTTAGGCAGCTAGGACGGGTGCCTGTCATGCCCCAGGAGCTAAGTGGGCCTCTGTAGGGTGGCTGCTGGGGCACTGATAGCAGGGTGGAGGGGTGAGGGGTCGGGGGGAGCTCCGAGCTGGAGACTGAAGGGGAGTTTGTTCGGCACCGAGGGAAGACTGAAGATACTAATGGGCAGGTTTTCATACAAACTTTCAGGGAAGTTCACAGTTGACACTCCCTACTCTCACACTCAGAATTTCCAAACAGGTTTTTAGTTCCTCATGTGTAAGCATGTGAAGGCAACCAAGGGTTACCAGACATCTACAGAAAGTCTCCACCATGCAAGACAGAGCCACAGCCAACATCAGGAGTACTGATTCCTCCCTCACACCACACCACAGATCCAAGTGTAAAAGGTACATCAATAAAGCTTCTAGAAGAAAACAAATAATCTTGAGGGGAGCAAAGATTTCTTAAACAAGACACAAAAATCCCCTCATTAATTTAAAATAAAAGATGACCTAATTGAAGTTCATTAAAATGGAGACTTTCTGCTCTTCAAAAGACACCTTTTAGAGCAGTGGTTCTCTACCTGTGGGTCAAGACCCCTTTGGCGGTCAAATGACCCTTTCACAGGAGTCGCCTAAGACCATCCTACATATCAGATATTTACATTACGATTCATAACAGGAGCAACATTACAGTTATGAAGTAGCAACGAAAATAACTTTATTGTTGGGTCACAACATGAGGAACTGTATTTAAAGGGCCAGCAGGTTGAGAACCACTGTTTTAGTGGATGAAGAGGCAAATCACAGGTGGGACTAGATATCTGCAACCGACACGTGGACAAAGAATTATGTGAAGAACTCCTGTAATCCAACGATTAGAAACCTGCCAATAAAAAGATTGCTTAAGCCTCTTGAAATGAAAAACCCAAAATAAGGATTTGAAAATAAAGTTGAGGAATTTCACAAAAATAGGGCAAAAAGACCAAGGGATAAAAATAAAAAAATGATTAGAACATTAGAGGACTAGTTCAGAAAGTAGGCAGAGAGAAAAATTGGAAGAAAAATCACTGAACGAATTCAAGAAAAGTTTCCAGAATGAAAGGACACAGGCATCAGAAAGGGCTCATGAAGGTACCATGAATCAAACAGAACCACTCCGTGAAATTTTGAGGCGCTGAGGACAAACAGGCCGTCAGCGTCAAGGAGAAAAGGAGTAACATAAACCTACCAAAGAGAGAAGGCACATCCACAGGGGCCGGGATCGGACTAGCTTTGGACTTCTCAGCCCGCAAACAAACTGGGAGCTAAAAGACAATGAGCAGTGCCTTCCAACAGGGAAGGAAAATGATTTCCAACCCCCATTCCACTAGCCGCCGTATCCATCAAGTCAGAGTACAACCAACTTAATGTCAGACTTGCAAAACCTTACAGACTGTACATCTCATACACCCATTTCTCAGGAAGCTGCTGTAGTTCATATATGTTTACCAAAATAATGAAGTTAACATCGAGTAAGACTGGGAGGCAAGAAACCAGAGAGGCAACGAGGAGCCAGGCAGGGGACCCTCCAGGCGATGGCAATGAAGCTCTGGCCCCAGCTTAGTACCAGAACTGGGGGTGACAGGTCAAAGTCATAGGGGCTCATGCCGGAGTTGCGAGCTTGATCCAGTAGGGGGCGTGCAGGAGGCAGCCAATCAACTATTTTCTCTCATCACTGATGTTTCTAACTCTCCCTCTCCCTTTCTCTCTGAAATCAATAAAAAAAAATAAAAGAAATAAAAAATAATATCGGGTGGACGCAAACTGTTCCGCTTTCAGCAGAGTTGCGGGGATGCTGGCAGGGTCTCCAAGGAGCTGCCTCACCTCCCAACTCCGTTCTGCCTCCGCTCATCAGTTGTGCAGCCGTGTCGGAGCGCAGACGTGGGTTCCCTCCCTTGGCTTCGGTTCCCCCTCAGACGCCCAACACGCGGCACTGTGTGGAGGCCACTGTGGTCTCCGACGGGGAAGCAGGCTCTCTGTGACGGCATGTGGGGCACTGGGAGCGTTTTTCCCTTAGAAATGAGCATTGTCCTCAGGGGGCGCAGCCAGCGCAGCCAGGGTTCTGGCCCCTTCTGCAGGGGAGGCAGGGCAGTGAGCGTGGACGGGCGTGTTCCCCGAGGGGACAGTCTGGCGACACTGGAGAAAAGCCTCTGATTCTGCATGCCCCTTGAAGGCGCGACCCTACAAACAGGAACTCCTCTAAGGAAACAAGCCCGATGTTGGTGAAAATGGAGCAGTGAGACCGTCCATCACAGCAGAGCTTGGAATAATGAACAGTTGGGTACAACAAAAGGAGGCCAGTTAAATAAATTACCATACATTCGGGTAATGGCATATTATGTTTTTGAACAATACTGAGTACAATGGAAGTTATTCAAATGATATTGTTATAAAATAATCTGATTATGGAGTGGTACAGAACAATATTTTGCACTGAAATACTTATGTGCTAATTAAAAATAATGAAAAAATGTACAGAAATGGGCAGCTATTACCCTGTTTCTGGATGGCAGAATTAGGGATGATTTTGTTACATTTTGCCTGATAGATTCCTTTGTTCATCCAACAAATGCTGCTTTGCTCCAAGGAGCAGTCTGTCATCAGGGAAGCGTGTCCTGGGGAGGCGTGTCCCGGGTGAGAGGTCTGCTGTCCTGGCTCGTGAGCTGCTCAGAGCAGGGCCCTCGGAGGCTGAGAACCCTTCAGAGCCTCCAAGTGAATGGGCTGGGCCTCAAGTGACACAACAGACCGCGGCCGCCAGGGGAGCTTTCAGGTGGCTCTCTGCCTACTCCGAAGAAGGAAGTCCTTGCTCTGGCCTTCTTGAAAACAGTGTGCCCTGCAGACTCTCTGAAATTACATCTCCCCAGTGGTCTTTCCATTCATCTACCCACCCATCCATCGAACCATATACCGGCCAACACATCTACTCATATACCCACATACCTATTCACTCATCTACCCATCCGTTTACCCATCCACTCACCCATCCATCATTCATATGTCTACCCACATGAACACTCATTACCCCCTCCAGCTCTTCATCCACTCAAATATCCATGCACTCATCCATCCTCCATCCATGTACCCATACATCCTCTTCTTTATTCATTCCACAAACACTGAAGATCTACAACTTGCCAGGCCCTGCACTTGGATGGTACTGCAGCCACAGCCCACCCATAGTTGGGGTTGTCTCCAGCACTCACCCAAAGAAGAACTGTTGGCAGCTTTGCTGTGGAGGGGGTATGGGTATGCCTAGGGGGGCATATAAAGGCCCTGTGCCCAAGCACCTCACAGAGGAACTGCTCCCCTTCTGGGGCACATGAGTAGCACTGGGGAGACCAACATGGTCTGGAGACCAGACAGCCCTTCCAGGAATGTTCTGGTTAATGCTAGACCTCTTGGGCCCCTGGTGACTCTAGGAAGGGGAACTCTCAAAACAACTGAAAGGGAATCACCTGCCAACTCAATCCATGGGGCTCTGAAAAGATTACATTTCATTCAGGAAAATAGAAGTTAATGACATTTCTTGAGTTCTTGTTGCTTGGACTAAAAGTTTACCACCTATACTTGTTTTCCACATCTTTCTTGATCTCAGGGAGTGACTGCAATAGAGGCCTAGGTCAAACTGAACTGATGTGTTAAATTTTAGTAGATCTGCAAGATTCCTTTCCAAAGGGGTAGCAGCTCATGCGTGCACCAGCTTCCCTGAACCCTGGGCAGCACTGGTTGGTATGCACATTTGTAAGCTTTGACTCGATGATGGGTTACATCTTTATGTTAGCGTGTGCATCTCTGACTCCTGGTGAGGTCTTTTCAAGTTCATTTGCACCTTTTCTTCTGTGACTTGCTTATTACAATTGCAGGCCTCTGGATTTGCTTATGGGCTCCCATTTTTCACATGGAAGACTGTCCTCAGCTGTTACGTTTAGAACTGGATGTTCAGTCCACCGGTACCTGCATTAGCTGGGGCATGAAGATCAACACCTTTCAGGCTGCACTGAAAGCAAGCATCTCTTCTGGAACAGTCTGGGGCGGGGTGCGGGGGAGGGGAGTGTTAGTGCCTTTCACAGCACAGCATCCATGACGTTAGTGGAGGTTCATACTAACTTCTCCACATCAGTTTTCATGAGCTTCAAGGGGAAAGAGGGTTAGAATGCTTTCTAATACTTCTCTAAAGTCGTCTCATACACTATCAACCCAGCATTGATTTATCCAAAACCAAATTCAACCAGGAGGCTGTGCTTAAAGAGAAGTAGACACTTGGCCATTTTCCAGGAAATCTGATCAGCACAGGTGGCCATTCTAGAAGCTACTGCCCCAGCACTCAGATTAGTGTCACGTACTGCTTCTGTTTTCAGTTACTCACAGTAGAGGTCTATGCTGATCAAATTAACTGAGTAATTCCTCTCTCCTTATCCCGAGTTTGTAAATAATGCTGCACAGAAAGGCTCTTGCTTGCCAGATGTGGGATTAAGATTAATGACAGAATGTGACTTACAGCGGCACCAGAGTGGTGGGCAACTGGCAGGTGACAGTGACGGTGAAGAAGCAGAAAGCCGGAATTCACACGCATCTCGCTCTGGTGTAAATTGGATGCTCACTGGGAACACAGCACATTCATGGTCACACTTTCTTGGGTATCAGGGCTGTTTTTGAAATGGAGAGGCTGTGCCCACACCTTAAGCAGGTTAAAGGAAGCGGCCCTGGAGAGGACAGGAGATGGCTTCTCCATGTCGATGCCTGGGGTGCGGGTGGTCTAAGGAAAAGCCCACGGAGCCCCGTTCAGTGGGGCCAGGGCTGCTGGTCTGAGAGAATGAGTTTGGGAGGCTGAGTTGGTAGGAGGCAGAGAAGGACCTGGGGGAACAGTGAGGACAGCTGGAGGTGGCAGGGGAGGGGGCCAGCAGGCACCAGGCGGCGCTGCCTCAGGGTGCCCACTGGGGGCTCAGCTCAGTGGGCGTTCTAGCTCCCACGGGGCTGCTGAAGAAAACATGGGGACTTCTCAGAAGAAGAGCAAAGACTGAACATGAGGAAAGGCTGGAATAAGTGGTCCCAGACCTGAAATTATTTACCCTGGATAAAAGGGGGGGGTGGGATTTGGTCAGATAAACCCACACTGAGCACCACACCTGCTTAGATGTGGGGGACAAGGGGGCACAGGTTGGGTCCCTGCCCTTGGGAGAGCGCAGGATACAGAGAAAGCGTCTCCTGAGTCTAAGGGCAGACGCGCCAGGGGCTCCAGACCTGGGGATTTCACAGTCTAATGATCAGCAACACAAAGTGCTGGGCTCTGACTTTAAGTTGCCAACTTACCCTTTATGTCAGGGAGACACTAAAACATCCAAACCTCACGCCTGCACTTCTCCACTCCCCACCCGTTTACAAACAGGGGACTTCCCGCCACCACGAAGTGGGAAGGACCCACCCCAGAGCGGAGGACAGGCCTACACCGACTGCGCTCAGTCTGGTGGGAGCGCACAGCCTTCCTTCTTCTCTTTTGGCTTCAAACCAATGCACACTTCGCGCCCTGTGGCCGATACCCCGGCCACGCGGTCACCTTAGCTGAGGGCTCCAGAGCCCTGGCTTCAGCAGGGCCAGGAACCCGCAGGCCGGTGCTCCTCACCTGCCAGTCTGAGCCTTCTAATGAGTGGGGACAGGGAAGCCTTTGTCGCACCCTAACGAAGGGGCTGAGGTGATCGGAGGCAGGTGACTCCTGGACTTAATGCAGTGATTTGATCTGTGACCTTTATCCGAGTTTAAGCCGAAGAATGAGCAACTGTAATTGTGAACTGTGCTATTTTTCCCCACTGGTCAGTGTCAGACCATACCAGATTACAACTTTATATATCCATAAGGGACACACTCAAGCACAGGATGGAGGGTGACAATGAGTGGACTCAGTCCTCCCTCCCCTCCTGAGCTGAAATTCTCAGCTGCAGAGGAAGGAGGGAGAAAAATGTAGGAACACTTAAGGTTCTCTGTTCCTTAATTCTGAGCTGAGGATCAGAGATATCTGGCCAGAACTAGTTCAAAATTCTGGCCCAGATGTCTCCTTGAAGTGAATGTTAGGGGCACATTGGGATTGAACCCCCTAGACCAGTGATGGCGAACCTTTTGAGCTCGGCGTGTTGGCATTTTGAAAAACCCTAACTTAACCCTGGTGCTGTGTCACACATAGAAATTTTTTGATGTTTGCAACCATAGTAAAACAAAGACTTATATTTTTGATACTTATTTTATATATTTAAATGCCATTTAACAAAGAAAAATCAACCAAAAAAATGAGTTCGCATGTCACCTCTGACACGCGTGTCATAGGTTCGCCATCACTGCCCTATACCCACCTCCCCACAGAACACCGCGCGGCAGCAAGCAGCGTCGGGAACTGACTGCACAAGGGTGGGAAGACAGGCAAAGACCAGTGGGACTGGAGTTTTTCTCTGGCAGTTCCTGCGAAGTTCTTCCTCACCCGTGAGACAGCCAGGGTCTCTTTTCCCCTCCGAGCATAAACAAAGAAGTCTGTTGCTACAAATGCTCCAGTCAGCTGTCTTAGAACCAGAGTGAACCAGCTCGAGAATGAAGCTAATGATGACGATGACAGCAACAGAGAGATGGGAAGACACTAGATTTTGGTGATATTATTGGGTTGTCTGGTCAACCATCCTGGCGTCCTAGCCACCTCGATATCGGTGTCCTGTGAGCCAATGACTTCCTTTTATGCAGGGGTTTTGTTTCTTGCAGCCAAAACCTCTTAAGTCAGTGGTTCTCAACCTTCCTAATGCTCCGACCCTTTAATACAGTTCCTCATGTTGGGGGACCCCCAACCATAAAATTATTTTCATTGCTACTTCATATCTGTAATTTTGCTACTGTTATGAATTGTAATGTATATATCTGATATGCAGGGTGTATTTTCATTGTTACAAATTGAACATAATTAAAGCATAGTGATTAACCACAAAAACAATATGTAATTATATATGTGTTTTCCGATGGTCTTAGGTGAACCCTAGGAAAGGGTCATTCGACCCCCAAAGGGGTCACAACCCACAGGTTGAGAACTGCTGTCCTAAGTGATACCACGCCCACCTTACTTTCCTTGCCCCCCCACCCCCCTATTTAACTTATAGGCCTTCTTCTGCTTCTCATCATCCCTTCCAGCATTCTTTGTGGACTTGGGTGCTGTGCCCGGGACTGTTAAAAAATGGATGAATGAATTGTCCCTTCTCCTCCTAAGTCTCCCAACTTCCTCCTCTCACCTATTGGGTTGTCTGAGCTCTATATCCTCCCAGACCCAGCTCAAATATCATCTTCTCTAGGGGCCTTCCTGATTCCATGCTCCATCTACACCATTGCTAATGAGCCCTCCAGAAGCATTGCCATGGCAACACCATCTTCCCTCTCAACACCTTCACTGGCTCCCCACTGCTCCCCAAGGCACGTCTCCACTTCTCTTTCATGCACCCGGGGTCCTTATCCTCTGAGCTCCGGAGGGAACCGGGCACCTTCCAATGACAGCCCACGCTGTTGCTCAGAAGCACACGGTTCACCCCACTCGCTGCCCCACCTTGGTCCTTCTCTCCTACCTCTGGGAAGCGTGCCCTGGGACTGAGGCACTGCTCCAATGCCACCTCCCTCCCGAGGCTTTCCTGGAACACCTGAGCCTCCTGCGGACACTCTTGCGTTTCTGTCACTGCTGTAGTCAAGCTCCTCGAAGCAGGGCCTCTTTCCCACAACTTTGCCTTCTGGAGCTTTGGCTCAAGTGCCGCCTCAATGGATGGTGGTCGAATGAATGAAGGAGTGAGAGACTGCAACAGACTCTGTCCCTGATGGCCTTGAGTGCTAGGATTTGGGTGGGGGGAGAAAATCTTGGAATGACCACAGAAGTCGTGTTTTGTGAAGACCTGCCCTCCTCCCTCCCTCCCCTCCGCAAGGGTTTTTGCCTGGGAAACTGGAGGAGTGGTGGCCACGCCTGCACAAAGACCACCAGCTAAGCATGCAGAGCTAGGGTTGAGGGAGCAAAGCATGGATGTGGCATGACATGACAACGGGACAGCCACCTGAAGTTAAGATGTCCACAACGCTTACCAAGGCAGACCCACGCGGCCAGATTAGGGTTGCAGAAGAGGATTTAGGGATTCTTCTAAAAGTTAAATGTAGAATCACCATATGACCCTGCAATTCCACTCCTAAGTATACATCCCCAAGAACTGAAAATAGGTTTCAAACAAAAACCTGTATACCATAGCAGCACTATCACAATAGGGAAAAGGTAGCAATAATTCAAATGTCCACTGAGTGATGAATACATAAAGAAAATGCAGTATATTCATATGATTTGATATCATTCAGCCATGAAAAGGACCAAAGCTCTGACACAACCTGCAACACGGATACCAAGTGAAAGCAGCCAGGCACAGAAGACCACAGTGTGAGAGTCCATGTATGTGAAATATCCCGACCTGGTAAGCCCACGGAGACAGAAGCGATTCCTGGCTGCCGGGGGTGAGGGAGCGGGCAGACTGGGGAATGGCGGCTCGATGAGTGTGGGGTCCCTTTGGGGACGATGGCAACGTTCTGGATCTAGATGGAGGCGTGGCTGCGCCACACTGGGAGAGCACTAAATGCCACTGGACTGTACATTTTCAAATGGTTCCTCTGATGTTATATAAATTTCACCTAAATAAAAGTGAATACATTGAAAACGCGGGGGTGGGGGGGGGGTTTGAAAAAACCTGCCTTAGGGATGATGATGGCTCCTGTCATGAGAGCATCGAGCCCTGGCTGGTTTGGCTCTAGGGTTAGAGCGTTGGCCCACAGACCACATGGTTGCTGTTTTAACACCTGGTCAAATGTATTTTTATTGGTTTCAGAGAGGAAGGGAGAGGGAGAGATACAGAAACATCAATGCTGAGAGAGAATCATCGATCAGCTGCCTCCTGCAGGGCCCCTACTGGGAATTGAGCCTCAACCCGGGCCTGTGCCCTGACCAGGAATCGAACCGTGACCTCCTGGTTCATATGTCGACGCTCAACTTCTGAGCCACACCATCCAGGCTCATGACAGTTTTGATGTCTCCCTGCTGCCGCACTGCTGGCCAACACGCACTGGCACATGCAACTCCTTTCTGTCCCAAACTAATTCAGTGCTTAAGCACGCGAGCCCTTTCCAAAGACCATCTGTGTGCTCTCTGCGGAGGAACGCCGCTTGCCCACAGCCTCCCAGGACCAGATTCAATAAATCCTGACGTGGAGGGATGTGTTTTTGGCGGGCCCAGAAATTGAATGTTTTCCAAATGGTACATTATTGATATTAAAACCGATTTGTGCATCGCCAGCCATCAAAGAAATGTATTGAATAATATCTCCAGGAATGAAAAGGAAATTGAAAAGCCTGTCCATGTGGATTTATCAGCAAGCACACCCGCCACGACGGCAAAGCCCCGCCAAGAGAGAAACGTATGGATCCTGTGCACCAACCGAAGCTCCAGAGGCACATTCAGACCTAACCCCGCCCCCCTAAATCTATCCAGAATCAGCTGACATAGAGTGAGCTGTCCCGGGCAGCTCTGGCTCTGCCCGCCCCCTCTCCCAGCCTGTGGCCACCATGGAAGGCCCAAGGGGAGGACTCAGGAGTGAGGAGAGGTGGGCTGGAGTCCCGGATCCCCACCCCCCTCCTCCCAACATAGGAGCTATGTGTCATCTTGGAGAGGTTTTTCACTCTCCAAAGCCAGTTACCTCCTGAGCTAAATACCCTTCTCATGAGACTGGGGTAAACAGTAAACGACAGGTGGCACACAGTAGGTCGATAGAGTTTACCTTCACTTCCTTTTCTAGCCCCAGCTCTGTGGCCCCGACATAAGTGTCGGCACTGAGAAGCAGATCAGAGCCAGGACCCTGTCTGCTCACCCTGCCTTCGCTGGGGCTGGTTTGCTTGCTTCCTGTTTCCTGTCTCAAATGGTGTGATTTCCTAATAGGGACACTAAGCAGAGTAGTGGGTGTCACGTTCTGTGGAAAGCACAAGGAGGCACACAGTGTGACTCGTGGGTAACGTAAGGAAAGCAACGGCATAAATATTTCAGGACTCACTGAGGAAGCAGCTGTAATCGGTATTGACTGCTGCTGCCTGTTTCATAGAACATTATAAATCTCTGCACAACATCCCAGTGAAGGATGGCTCTCCCGGGATCTGGGGGCACAGACCCCCACTGGCCATGGAGAGTGGGATCCCCACCTGCCTTGCCACCACCAGGGGCTCCAGGTGAGTCCGGGGGCTTCTGGTCATCTTTCGAGGGTGGGTGGCTCCGGACTCCTTCTGACCCTCATAAAACCATTTCAATATCAGGATGGCAGTTTTCAAGCCAACATCACCAGTGGTCCATCCAATGTTTGCTTAAATTTCACCTTTAGGATATATTAGTGACAAGCTTTTTAGGGCTGTAATTAAACACCACACACCCCATCATGTCCATTAGAAGTGCTCTAGTCTAATTGTAATTAGTCTCGTGGGCTGAGGCTCTCGGGGCCATTCCTGGGCCTGGGCATAAACTTCCCATAAATCGCCTTCCATGGGAGAGCACAACCTCTGAGAGTCCACTCAGTCTATTAGTTTATTGTAAAAAATATTTCCCCTCTTAGAATTGCCTTGCTTAGTACACCACTTATTTTGTTATCCGTTTTACAGGGTTGGGAAGACCTGAAAAAACCAGCATGTGTCAACACTCACAACTACATTATAGCCCTGCTCTGAAACTACAGGCCCAGAGGA
Organism: Myotis davidii; assembly: GCF_000327345.1. Classification (NCBI taxonomy): domain Eukaryota; kingdom Metazoa; phylum Chordata; class Mammalia; order Chiroptera; family Vespertilionidae; genus Myotis; species Myotis davidii. The sequence continues at coordinate 6,005,988 of NW_006284618.1, read as the reverse complement.
TGATGTGTCCAGTACATATTACACATGGTTTCTTTAACGTGTTTGCTGCTCCACTTCAAGCACCCGTCCTTGGGACTGGTGGGTTTTTACTTTAATTAGTCTTGAACTCCAGGAAAGCGATTTTAATGTAAAGAAGATGTGAGCTGTTGACCAATAACAAACCATGAGCATGGCCTTGTTGGAGGGAAGCCACACATTGGCCTCAGGGGATGTTGTTGTACCAAGTCAAGGTCAATAAAACTCCAGCTTTCTTTGGTGAGAAATAAAGAATCTGGATTTTCTTTAAAAAACGCTTTTTAAAAAAACATGGGAAAGGATGCAAGTAAAAGGAAAGAGCACAACTGTCACAGAGCTGTCACCTGCGATGGACGTCAGACTCCCAGCGAGTCCTTCTAAGGGGAGCAGCGCGCAGGCCCTCAGGTTTACCCGGAGAGGCCGAGGCCCCCAGCAGCCAGGACCCAGTGAGGGGCAGCACAAGGAGGAGGATGCTATTACCCGGCCCAGGACTTACTCTAATGCTACAGCCAGCGAGACAGCGTGGTGTTGGTGAAGGAACAAACAGATCGAGGGAACAGAGTGGGGAGAAATCCAGGCAACTGATAGCTAACAAAGGGGCAAAGCAGTACAATGGAGAAAAGACATCTTTTCAACACATGGTGCTAGAACAACTGGGCAGCCAGGCGCAAAAAAGGAAAAAAATCTGGATGTTTGCAATGGACGGAAGCAGTTCATTGGATGTTAGACGGAGGGAGTGCGAATGGAGGCCGCGGGCAGGGCTACCAAGGGGAAGAAGGCCGTCTTTCCAGAAAACTCTAGGAAGAAGACATCCTGTCTAGTTAGGAAGGTCAGCGCGGCCTACCGAGGTGGCTGGGACTCTGCAGTGCCTTTCCCCTGTATCGAGGCTGCCTCTGCTGTCCTTTCTTTCTTTTTTTCTTATTAGTTAAGGAATTACAAATGTGTCCTCATCCCCCCCATTAACCCCCAACTTCCCCTGCTGTCCTTTCTTTATCGCACTTGGGGTGACACGAGCCATCCAGCGTGTGGAGGCTTATTACACTGAACCAGGGCTCCCGCTCCCAGCAAGCAGGCGTGCGGGATAAAGACGCAGGGGCTTCGCCCGGCCTCATCTAAACAGCTCTCTAATGGTCGCTTCCAAAAAACACATCTCGCCTCTGTGAGGAGAGGAGAATTGATCACCATATAAGGTTGTGTGACGGTCACTGGGCAGCACAGCCTCTCTTGCCCTCGGGTTTTAAAGCGAGCTCGAAGAAGCGCTCTTTTGACGATCCTGCATGGGGAATGTCTTGCCTGAAATTCTTGGACTTAAGAAAAGATTTATGGTGGAAATTCTGCAAGTGATATCTTGTTAAATAATTTCAGTGCAAACCTCAAGTGACAAGCGATCGCTCCCACGTGCTCCCTCGGCTCCCAGACCTTCTCTTTAATCTTTTATTAGCTCTGTTCTCCAAACCTGAAATACAAGGGCCAGCAATTGTTTTAGTCCATTATCTTTGATAAGACGGTCTCTTTGCTACATTCTGAAATGTGTTTTCTTTTTCTGAATTACAGATGAAGTAAATGTCACCATTTGATGGTAATGGATGGCATTTAAATCCGCACTGAATGTCACATTGCTTAAAAGTCAAGACCCTTGTAAGCAATATTAAGTGATGGGCAGAGGGTATTTTCTGGGACAGAGAAGACAGTGGGACAAGTTCACAGCTTGGCTGGTAACAGCCAGAGCACTGCTTGTCCTTGGCTCTCCAGGAAATCTGCTGTACCAAGTTCGCTATTGTTATAAAATGAAAATAAAAGCACAGGTGTGCATCGACATGAAGAGTGGATATTTCAGAGAGGAGCAGTAGCCAGAATCATCTCCCATGGTCTGGTGATTGTGGGCAGCCGATCCCTTTTGTCTACGGTTATGGACTGAGTTGTGTCCCCACCAAATCTATATGTTGAAGTCATAACCCCCAATGTGACTGTATTGTGAGCTAAGGTTTTGAGAAAGGTGATTAAGGTTAAATGAGGTCAAAATGGTGGGGTCCTAGTCCAATATGACTGGCCCCCTCTAAGACAGCGGTTGTTAACCTTTTGGATCTCACGGCCACTAGTGGTCCGCGGACACCGGTTGGCAGCCACGGCTCTAAGAAGCATAGGAGACACCAGGAGTGTGCACGCACAAACGGCCAGGTGAGGACTCAGTGAGGAGGCAGCCATCTGCAAGACAGGAAGAGAGCCCTCACCAGAAACCAACCCTGCTGGCTCCTTGATCGTGGATACACACACCCAACTATCTACAGTTTGGCAGTTTCTTACAAACTTAAGCATAAATCCACCATGTGCACCAACAATTCACTCCTAGGTACCTACCCAAGAGAAACGAGCATGTGTGTCCACTCGCACGAGAATATTCACAGCAGCATTATTCATCATCACCAAAAGGAGAAAGCAGCCCAAATGTGTTTCAGCTTACGAATGGGTAAATGAAAGTGCTGGATCCATACAAAACTATTTTCTATATATATAAAAACCTAAGTGGCCATTTGACCGTTCAACCAGTACCTATGACATGCAACAACCACCAGGGGGCAAACGCTCAATGCACAGACATGGAAACATGGAACAGACTGATGAATCTCAGAGAGAAGGGGGGAGGGCAGGAAGAGATTAACCAAAGATCTTATATGCATACTAGAGGCCCTGGTGCATGGATTCGTGCACTGCTAGTTCACCAATAAAAAGGAATGAAGTACTGACATATGCTATAGCATGGATGTGCCTTGAAAACATTCTGCCAGACACAAAAACCCACACGTTTTATGATTCTACTAGAGGCCCAGTGCACAAATTCATGCACAGGTGGGGTTCCTTGGCCTGGCCAGCGATCGGGGCTGATGGGGGGGGGCAGCTGGCTGGGGGGAGGGACCGTGGGAGGTTGGCTGGTTGGTTGGGCGGGGAGACAGGGGGCAGCTCCTATGTTGAATGACCGGTCATTCAGTCACTTAGGCTTTTATATATATATAGAATAGATGGATGCAAATGTCCAGAGAATCTTGAAGCCATTGGTCTATTGTTTCCCCCTGCCCCCCCATTTTATTATAACTTTAAAAAAACATATAACAAATTTGAAATAATAGTGCAATAAACACCTGGCTATACTTTTTCAGATTCAACTATTGGTAACAGGTTGATGTATCTGCTTTATCTCTATGTGTGTGTGTGCCTTTGTGTGTATCTGCATTTATGTGCATATCTATTTCCTGAACTATATGATGATCAGTTGCAGGCATAATGGCACTTCATCCCTAAATACTTCAGCATGGATCTCCTGAAAGTAAGGCCATTTTTACATGTTAACCACAATATTATTATCACATCTAAGAAAATTAACACAAATTTCATAATGTCATCTAATATCCATTCCATAGTCACTTTTTCTAGTTGCTCCAATGTTGTCTGTATATATGTCTGTTGTGCGGTTTTGGACTAGGATCCAACCACGTGTTATACATTCACTGTATTACCACTCCTTTTCAGGGTGCAGCTTTCCCCAGCTGCTGACCTGTGGCAGAGTCCCAGCTGCTGGCAGATTTGGTGAATCTGTCTACATGGGTTAATCCTTCCTCCTCTTGACCGTATATACACCTCGCGAGTCGCCTGGGGCAGAGTACTAACACGTGGTCACAACTACAGACTGCACCAAACTCCCTATTTTTTTAGTTGTTGATGTCCATTCCTCTGTCCCTCCCTCCATCACACACAGTGTTTCTTGTTCTTGGGCACCCAGGGTCCTCGGGTGGAAGCCCTCCCCGGCGCCAGGGCTCTCACCGCCTCATGCTGAGCTCCTGCTGCAGCTCTCTCAGCCGGGCTCCGCAGTCCCCACCTCGCCATCTGTTGTCTCTCCTCTATAAATTCTGTCCTAGTCTGGGCTAAGCCGAGGCCCGGGCTGATGCGTGACCACTTTACTAGGAAGTGCCATGCCAGGTACCGGGGGGGGGACGGGGGACCCCGGGGAGGAGGAGCGTCAATAGGAGGATGTGCTCTCGTTAAGGACAATGGTTTCCCGGCCTCCCGGGATCATCCTGTGAGCGTTCCAATGGCCCCATCTCCCATCAGCCAAAGGTTTATTCCATGAGACATTAACACCCGCACTTCCGTGGGAGCGGGGGGGACCCTACAGGAGGCCTCAGCATCAACAAGGAGACTGAGGCAGGAGGCAAGACTTGGGCAGGTGCTGCCTGCAGGAAGTCCGACGGAGCCCCGCAGCACTGGCACAGTTGTGTCTGGGACAGGGATGAGGCTGAGAAGATCTGAGAGGGTCCCAGGCAGGACTCTGGCTGATGGCCGGCCTCGCATTCTCTTTGCTATCACTGACTCACACCTTTCTCTGTTGTTCAAAGTGAACCAGAAGGGCGACAGCAGGCATCACAGATTCACACGGTCAGGCCTTTGCCATGCGTGGCAAGCATGCTCCTCACCTGCATGTGTGCTTCTGGGATTGGAAGATGGACCTCAGGGCGGGGGTCAGGGAGTGATGCACAGCTGGACCCTGGGGCAGAGCCCGGACCTGCAGCATCTGCTGGCTGCTGTGGGGTAAATACTGCACCATCCAGTTTCAGGGGCTCAGGGTGAGGCCACGGAATGCCAAGTTGGGAAGAGATGCACACATTTAACTCCCGCACGCGCTGTGCAAACTGGACAGTAAGTAATGAGGTCAAAGAAGGTGTCGCAGGAACAGCAGGAACTAAGTAAGCAGCTTACAAACAAAACCAAGAGAGCAGCCTTCCGCTAGCTGACCCTCCGCAGACCACAGATGAACTTGGAAGTGAGCTGTGGGAAAACAGCTTGTTCCTAAGCCGGGACTGCTTAGATTTCTCAGCTCTGCCTGACTCTTTTGGGTTATTTCCAAATCCAAATAAAGTGTCGCTGACAGCAGCAGCAACAAGAGAGAGCTGGTCCGCGGAGGGTGCAAGGAAGAGGTGCGTTGTACTTGTTGAGTCACAGGGTTTATAATCAGAGAGACCAGGATTTGACCTCCACTCCCATCCATACAACCACAGGAATCACTCCCAGCAACACGAAGCTCAGTGTGCCCGGGTCCACGCACTTAAATCACGCGACCTATTTCACAGCAAAGGAATTTTCTTTCGTGAAATACATCACTATTACCTGGTGAGCTTTGCTCAGGCCCCGCGGCCTCGAGACAAATTAAGTACAAGTTTCCATCTGACTCAAATGTGTCTCCAGGGTTGGGCATCCCTCCACTCGCTGGTCTACAAATGCAAATTGACTTCATGGTCACGGGTGAATCATGCCTCTTGGTGAGTCCTCAAGGGGCCTCACTGACAAACCAAAGCTCACCTGCCTAAGAAAATGCTTCTACTGGAGGAAACGGCTTTGAGGTTGGCCCACATTTCTATACACACACTGGATCCTGAATGGCCCCAAGCAGTGGCCTAAGGACAAAGGGCTGGCACTTGCCCACCGGATTCCTGCTCTGTCTCCCAGAAGGTGGATGGGTGTCAACCAGGAGCTCACAGAACAGTGTGCAGACAGCTTGCTGTTCTTCTAAGTCCTGGATGGATGGAAATGGTCACAAGTCCGGAGAGATCTTAGGGACTCAGCCAGATTGGCAGGCAGCCACACATGCTCCGTCCAGTTACCCAGGGCTGTGTTCACACTGAGGCTTTTGTGGTTTCAACGATCCTCATCCAAGCCCACCCAGATCTCATCAATGATGCGTTTTCTTTCATGGATTTCATTCAGCTTTACACTCAGATCTTGCCTTTCTAGATCAAAGGGCCCAAAGCTGCCCTGCCCTCCGCAGCAGCCCAGTGTCACATTCCTGGCCCTCCTGCTGGGGACCCATCTAGGTCCCAGAGCGTAGTTTTACAAATAGGCTCAGTCTTATTTCAGTAATGATAGCAATTGGATGCTGTTGGTTAGAAATCACAGAAAACCCAACCAAGAATGACTTCACAGAAGGACGTTTCTTATCTCATGTACCAAAAATTCTGGGCAGGCTGGTTAACCAGGCAGCTCACGTGTTATCAGGTGCTTTCGACTTTTCCACCCGTCACAGCCCTCAGCTCTCCGCTGTTCTCGGGCTGGTCCCCCGATGTCACCGGCAGGTACTTCAGCCCCACATCCTCGAACAGACACAATGACTCGATCGGCAGGGGACCAGCCATCTCTTCTTGTGTGTTTTCTTTTATCAGCGAAGAAAAATCTTGCTCTGGAGCTTTCTAAGTTTCTCCTAATATCTCATAGTCTGGAACTTGCTCCCATGCCCACCTGGGAGTGATCAGTGGAGAAGATAATGGGTTTACCATGAATGGTGTGGAATAATATTTAACCTTCTCAGCTGCCCGCCTCAAGCACATTGCCGTCTTTTTGTTGTTGTTGTTGTTTTGTTAATCCTCACCTGGGGATATTTTTTCCATTGCTTTTCAGAGAGAGGGGAAGGGAGGTAGGGAGCGGGGAGAGAGAAACATCAACTGGTTGCCTCCCCCATGCGCCCCAAATGGGGGTGGGGAGGGGAAGCTGCAACCCAGGTATATGCCTTTGATCGGGAATCGAACCTGCGACCCTTTGGTGTGTGGCTGATGCTCTAACCACTAAGCAGCACCTGCCAGGGCCCAGTTTAATGCCATTGGTTACACTCAGCATGTGGACTGTCTGCGGAAAAGGGCAGCTGTTTCCAAACAGTGACTTCTCTGTAGGTTCAACATTTACCTGCTGCTCGGCTAACGCAGGTAATTTGCAGAGCGAACCCATTTCCTTGTGTAGAGCATCAAGATAAAGTCTGGTGTGAACTTCTGAGAATGCAGACCACATTCTCCAGATCTTGGGGGGCTGATAGTAAGAAGCTGGTTCAGAATTGGGGGCAGAGACCAGTAGTCCCGCCTAGTGAGGGAAGTGGGAAATGGGCAGAACCTCTCTTAGGCTACCTGCATGGGGCCAGGAATCCAGGTGGAGAGAAGCTCTTTAAAACCTTGATGGTCCTCTGGGATAACGAGGCCCCTGGAAGAGGTCCCCATATTCTGGGCCCCTTGGCTTCAGGCTCAGTGGAAATCCCATGGACGATAAGTGTTGTTCCTACTGTCAATATAAATGTAAACCACACTTAGAATTTTTATCTTTACAGGGCCATTCATTTTGTAGGCTCGACTGTCTAACTGAATTTGGCCACCGAGAGTTGACCAAGAGCCTGACCAGCTGGTCCTGCCCATTCATGGATTTAAGGGAGGATGTAAGTGGCACGTCTTTCTCCCAGACTCTGCTACCTCATACAGGGCTTACAAACTTATGGTCTCAGGAGCCAGGCAGGGGCCGTAAACACGGGAGCAGTAGAGGGTGGCCCATGGCCAAAGAGGACCCCAGCTCCCTTTGAAGGGGAACATGACTCTGCAGATTCGTCTGTGGGCAACACAGGCCCAGTGTTCTGCGTGGTCAGGTCTTAATAAGAGAAGATGGACATCTGGATTTTCCCTTGAAATTGTCAGGAAAACACTGATAGATGAAATAAAACGTGTCCATGGTCCCCATTAGGCAGTTGGGCAGAGAGTAGGGGACATGGGGAGAGGGAGAAGCACTTGAGTCCTCGCCAGCCGCTGCCTGTGGGACACTGGCCAGGTCATGTCCCTTCTCTGGCGTCCTTCTTCTCATCTGGAGAGTCATGACTTGGGAAAGTCTCATCTCAAAGTTATTCAGCTTCAGGATTTTGAACCCCCAGTGCTCGGTGTGACACTCTACTAGGTGGTCAATCAATTGATGTTGAGCTAATACAAGAATGAATTAGTCATCTGGTCTTTTTGCAAAGATGATCAGTCTCAGAAGAAAGCCTTAGACAAGCCCCTCCTTTTTCTTCACAGATTCTCCATGGCTACATCTTCCTTGGATGCTGTTGGCCCCCTAGTTTTCAGTTTCTTTTCCTCCCATGAAACCTAAGCTGCTGGAGAAGCAGGCTCCAGGCCCCTCTGTACACCTCTGCCCAGGGGCCCAGGTGGGCTGCCGCACGCTCTTTGCAAAGCTTTCCGGGTGGTTCTGACGTCTTCTCCTAGTCAAGGGCCCCTAATGGGAAGACTCTCGCCTTCCACCTCTGGTGGTGGGTGACTGAGAGCTGGACTCCCCGAAGACGTCCAGGGCCCAGAAGGCTTGCAGGGGAGTCGTTAGAGGGTCGGAGGGAATCACTGGTCCGGTTCACCGGTGGATGTGGAGGACAGGTGATTTGCCCAAACATATCCAGTCCAGGTAACTGCACAGCACCTGCACCTTCTCCTATGCAGTCACCTATTTGTGCAAATAAAGTCAGCTCACAGGACAGGGGCCCAAAGACAGACGGTTTAGATTCAGATGGGGCTTTCCAGTTTATACAGTCACAGAATTTTAAACTGAAGGAACCTTAGGAGAAAGAACAATTGGGAAAAGACCTACTTTGTGCTGCCCACTCTCCCAAGAGCTTTATGCCACTCGGTTCTCAGGTCACATGAGGGTTATTATGCCACTTTACCAAGAAGAGAATGAAGGCTCAGGCGAGCAGGAAAACTTCCCAAAGGCCATGCAAGTTGTAGAGCCAGGACTCAAACTCAAAATGATCTGGCTTCCAAGCCGTCATTCTTCCTGTGAGGAAGCTAAAGACGGTCTACCAGACCTGTCCCCTTCGCTGGACAGGTGGACACATGTGGCCCGCGGAACTCGATGGCTTTGCCATGGTCAAGGGTGAGAGTGTTGAGCAGCTGGGGCAGCTCCTGCCCGTGTGTTTTCTACGTTGGGTGGCCAACTGGCGTCCTTTGGGGATGTGTCCAGCTTTGAGTGACACCAGGCTGAGGAGGCCCCTAAGCCTCAGGCACAGAAAGCCTTGTCCACTGTCCCCTTGTCAAGGTGTCCTCAGCCCCGAGTCCCTTTGGTTTACACCAGGCCACAGTCACCTTCCAAAGAAGCCACTGGATGGTCACCAAAGGCCACTTCACTGTGACTTGATACAAGAGTTTGCAGGCAGCGGTCCCACCCGCAGAACCTTTCCCTGCCCCTCGGCCTAGGGCCTCTCGTCTTGCCTTGAGCTCTGGCTCCTCCGTGACTCACAGGCCTGTCCTTCAGGGCTTTCACCGAGGGCCACCCGAGGGAGGCAGCAGCAAGGCGAGTGACCCAGTTCCTGTTGCCAGCTCTCCCACCTTCGCCATCCGCCCTGGCCCTCGAGGTTTCTGTGGCTTCACAGTCCCAGCAGCCAGCCATCCTCAGATTCGTTCTGGCCTGGTAAGTTCTCCTGCCGCTCAGCCACCTGTCAGCCACCACCTCCCACACCAGATGGCCGCCCCTCCCGCCCCTCCGTGGTAGTCCAGCCAAGCCCAGGTCCAGCACGGACCACAGAGGACCTCAGTGGCTGCGGCCAAGGTCAACGTGTCCATCTGGATGCAGGTATCGCAGAGCGGAGGCGCTGCACAGGAACAACTTTGGCAAGAGGGGTTCTCCTGGCTTCGGCTCCCATTTCTGCTCAGTCCTGCTTCAGATCTGCAAGCTGTGCTGGGAGGGACGGATGTGGGCCGGGGAGGCAGGTACCTGAAGGCCTTCAGGATGCCCCTCAGGCGGGTCCGCTTCAGTGCCTCTTGGGGCAAATCCCCCCACTTCTTTGTCAGAGAGAAGCTTGACCACAGGTGGCTCCACTCTGCTGATCCAGGGCCCACAGGCCTGGAGCTCAAAGTCCACACTCTCAGCTCCTCCTCCCCACACCCTCCTCCCAAGACAGCCATGAATTCGGAACTGTTTTCAGTGTCATCCCTGCTGGAGGCTCCCATTCAGTTCTTTGATTTGACTTCACGCTGGGGTTCAGCAAATGGGAGCAGTGTTGATGCACCCAACTGTTTGCAAATAGGAAGCTGGGAGGAAACTGGGCTTTGTTTTCTGTGCAGTGAAAACCGGATCGGACCTGCTTCTCTGCAGTTTTCACTTTACGTGCGCACAGAAGCCATTGCAAGAAGCTCTTCACTGGACTCTCTCCCTTCAAATCCACGGTGGGCGAAAGACTCTGAATTTAAAAAAACACCCCGCTGCGTTCCGAGTTTCCAAACCAGCACCACCCGTGTCTTATTCCAAACAAGTGAACAAACTTTTGTTTTCAGGGCCCAGGCGTCATTGTTAAAGAAGATCATTTTAGAAAAGAACATGGAACCCAACGTCCATGCTGGCCTGGGGGCTGCAGCGCCGGCTGGAGCTGAGGGCACCCAGGCTTCCCCTCGTCTCTCATTTCATAGTGTTCCCAAGCGGACCCGGCGGGAAGGCACCCTTGTCATTCCAGTGTGGCCCACGTTCAGTTCCGTTTTTCAAACTGGCATCAGAAACATCTTGTCCGTTTCCCCAGTAACGGGTAAAATGGAACCCACAGGACGGAGCGTTTTCTGGGAGAACTTCTGAGCGGGACCATCTCCTTTCCATCCAGCTGGTCTGCCATGGGGGAGGGGCGGCGTGGAGGCGTGGACGTGTGCTCCTGGGGGACTTCAGACAGCTCTGTTGGTTGAACACCCGTTTGCTGACACCCCTCAAATTGCTTCTTTTTGGGCGGGCAGGTTACCCGACAGTAGCTGCCTGGGCGAAGCTGGCCTTCAAGTTTTGCCATTCTCACTCGGCTATCTTCTGACGCCTGCCATCACTTGCCAGCCTCATGTACCCAGTGCCAATTCCAGGGGGGGGAATCAAATCTAATTTGAGCACCGTTTTATCTGCTTATGTTACACACAGATGTGAGGAGTATGTTTCTCTCTGTGTCACATAAGTATTTAAGCTTTTGTTCCAACTGTTTCCGGCACTTACTGTGACACAGCCCAGCATACAGCCCCATGGGACCAGAAGTGCCTCCCGACCGACCTTGCTCTCCAAAGGCTACCGGAACAGCCTGCTAGGAAAGGCAGCAGGACCAGCCAAGATCACAATAAGTCACCCAGACCGCCCATGTCTCTCTGGACCACTTCATAGATTCTGAAAGTGTGTGCTGCAAAGTGGTGGGCAGATTGAATCTTCTATCTTCCCAGTCTTGGCTCCTCCAAATTAAATATTATTGACATTACTACTGTCGCACTTGGCAACACGAAGGAGCTTCCACAAATAAGTTGTGCTTGCAAAAATGTCTGTATCCATTGCAGGTGAGCAGAACCATCGTGCATGGAGTGTTAACAGGTGTGTGCTCCCCGCACATACATCGATCAGGTGGTTATGGAAATCCTGGAGGATAATCCTTTCACCCAAATGAAGGGTCACCAGGAAAAGTGAAGTAAGTGCTGTGTTAGCAACACTTTGCTCCCTCAAGTCAGGACTCAGGCGTTCTTTCTGGCTGCATGATCCCAGGTGCAAAGGACTTACTACTGGTGTCCACTCTGATGTCGATGGTTGTTCTGGAGGGCGCTGTGGAGTGGACTGCCATGTAGTATTCAGTGTAGAGGCAGGAGCAAACCAGGCAAGATGGGACTGCGTATGGCAAATACTACAGATACTGATCTCGCATAGTTCTGGAGGCTTAAAGTCCAATAGGTGGGTGCCAGCAGGGCCGGGCTCTGCTGAGGGTCCACTTCCTGGCTCGTGGCCAGCCACGTTCTTGTGTCCTGACAGGGCCGAGAGAGATCATCTCTGTCCCACCTCTTCTTACAAGGGCACAGATCCCATCACAGGGGCTTTGCCCTCATGATCTAGTTATCTCCCCAAAGCTCCACCTCCCAACACGGTCACACTGGGGGTTATTGCTTCAACATAGGAATTTTAGGGCGACTCAAACCTTCAGTCCATAGCACAGAAAATGATGATTACAGATGTCCTTTTGGGAGGGAGACCAACTGAACAGACCAGCAGGGACACAGGAGTGTAGCAGAATCTCTTTTCATTATTTTCATCTTGCAAAACGGCACCTTTATACCCATTAAACAACAACTCCCCACTCCCGCCTCCCAGCACCATAATTCTACTTTCGGTCTCTACAAATGTGACTCCTCTAGGTACCATACAGTACTTGTCCTGTTGTGACTGGCTTAGTTAACTACATAGCATAATGTCCTTAAGATGAACCCTTGTGTTAGCATGTGTCAGAATTTCCTTTCTTTTTAAGGCTGAATACTATTTCATTGTGTGTATATCACATATGTTATTCATCCAGTTACCCATCAGTGGACACTTGGGTTGTTTCCATCTTTTAGCTATTGTGCCTAATGCCACTCTGAACATGGTATACAAATACTGTTGAGTTTTTAAAGGGCTGCTATGCAGAGATCATGGTCACTCAACCCCCAAACAGATGTATTTGTGTGTATATTTCCTATTGCATTGGGATAAAATCATCATCATTATCACCATCATCATCACACTGTCATCCATGCATTATCCCAGTGTATGGAGTTTTACTTGGCACACTTCCGCTAAGACCATTATCATAACCCATGTGGGTAGCTTAGAGAATGTGAGCTGTAGACAGGTTCATTCTAGATGGATAACAAGAGGCCAGAGCTCACAAAAAGCCACAAGTTGCATAATCAGAGAATAGTAATGCAAGTGAGGCTGAGGATATGAAAAGAAGAAGTGAGAGGTGACAGGGAGGGAGATTACCAAATATCGCCATCAGCCGAAAAGACATTGTTGAACTATTTTGTTTTCAGGGACTCTATTGTGGGTTGACTAGGTAGATACAGCCATAGGATGATTATCTCTAATCTGGTAACTTTAATGCACATTTTCCTAACGGATGAGACAGGTCAACATTGTAAAATTCATGTGAGGAAAAAGAAACCTGTCTGAAGCTCTGCCAGCTGAGATAAGGCAAAATATCAGGTGAAATTTCACTATTAAGATTATAGAGCCTCATTCCCCTTTATTTTTCACGGAGGGAACGAGGTAAATGCTGTTCGGTTGTTGGCACTATTTCTCCCGTGTGTATGTTCATCCCTTCTAACCATGAACATTATGTTGTTTATTCGTCAGTTAATGAAAGCTGATTATCAACCCATAAATATACATGTTGGATCTAATGGTTTGTGACTGTTAAGCCTCAGACAGTCATATTGGTGGGTATTTAGAGAAGTCTACAGCTTCATCCCCGCCACTATCTAGCTTGTCAGTTTCTGCAGAATTATCTGACTGTGCTGTCAGCTGAATCATGTATTAGGGAGAAAGCAGCTTTTCTGTCCATTATTGCTATTTTTTTCCTTCCTGTCAATAAACAGATTTAAAAAAAGAAAGAAAGACACACAACTGTCTTGTGTAATCTAGGCAACAGATAGCACATTTTCTCTACGTCTTTTGGAAAATAGCAAATGTGATCTCTTAAGCCTTTTCATTTTCAAATAATTTTAGGGACATTAGCAAATATATATATGCGGGTAGTATCTGGGTACCAATCCAGTGGGTGGCTCTGGCAGTCAGGTGAGAGTTGTGTTCTTTCCCGGTTCAGTCCTTTCATTAATTAAAGAGCAGAGAGAACTCACACCCTGCTCCAGGCTCCCGGTCCCACAGCGCGTTCCGGGCAGCACAGGGGCTGGAAGTGCTGTCCCACCTGCACCTGAGACGCTCCGAAAAGGACCAGGCAGTCCGGGGCTGGGCAGAGGCGCCACGCAGGCAGTCTGCGGACCGCTCACATGTGGCTTCGAAAGAAGGACAAAGGTCAGCCAAGCGGAGGTGGCTCCAGAAAAATGTAGGGAGCTCCAGATTTGATCGATTACCTGCATATTTCAAACAGAAGTAGTTTCTAGATAAAGAGAATTCTGGACAAATTAGGTGATTCTGTCATTTTATTTTATGCTACTTGACAGAGACACCTGACTCCAAATCCGTGGCCCCTCCCGTCTAATTCCCAGGGCCCTCGCTCAGAGCAGCCGTCCTGAGGGCAGAGCGGAAGGAGCCACCGCTTCCTCCATCTGGAAGGGACGCCCCCACGCAGCCGGCAGAGTGACAGGGAATTAACATGCACAGCGCACACGGCCGTGGACCAGCCTGTGAGTGGCTCTCCATTAATTAAAGAGAATGTGAGGTGAAGCCGTTGTCTGCAAGTTACAGACTTTGAAAAATTGTCTCAATAAAGGAGAACTTCATTTGGCCTTAGGTAAGAGCCAATCAATAAATTAGTTGGCTGAGGACAGAGACGTGAAGGGAGAAAGAATCAGGGTCAGGCGTGGTCTGTGTACAAACAGGATGGCGGGGAGTCCAGGAGGGAAGGGGGCGAGGGGAATAAATCAGATGAAATGGAAAGCCCCGCCCCCGCGTGCATTTCCCTGGGATGTATCAACCAGCTGATCTTGGTTAGCGGGGAGCCTTGGGGGCGGCAGACAGGGTGGAAGGGGGGCCAGCCGTCCCAGCCCTGCCATCTATTTCCCCTGCATGACCGGCTCCACTAGGACCACAGGGGGAGCCATCGGAAAACACGTCCCCCGGAGATGGCCTGTCATTCTGCTCCGAGCTGCTGCTAACGCAGTGCTGAGATGCCCAGGAGAAGGCCCAGGGCAGGCAGGGGTGGGGTGGGGGTTGGGGGCACTGAGCCAAGGGGGCTCAGTCACCTGAGGGTGGATGGGGGCGGGACGCATGGGCTCCCAGTTGGCCTTGTAAAGCTTGAGTCGTGGTGACAGAATTCTTTCCATCATCGTTTTTGCTGAACATTACCCTATTTAGCATCTTTCTGCCATCCATAAAGCACCTCACTGCCATTGTTTATTTCTCATTCTCCTGAGGTTCTCTGTT
>NW_006284618.1:5988671-5991181 GCF_000327345.1 Myotis davidii | reverse complement strand
CCCCTGCATAGGGCAGGGACCTGGTTTCCCTCTCAAGGGCCCTTTCAGGTGACATGTCAGGGCTGGAAACGGGCCTGCACCTGGCCCTTTCCCCACTGTTGCACTTTATGATCTCGGGCAAATATTTCAGTCTCTTTTGTGTCCTGAGCTGTAAGACACAAGTTCCCCCACGGTGAGGTCATGTCCAATCTTTTGTTTTACCCTAACGTAACACATCTGACAGACCAAATTCGATCATCAGGAAGATTCACCGAGGTCTGAAAGGGCTCGTGTCCACACCTGCTGCTCACCTGCGTCCGCTGGGAAGGGGCCCCCAACCCCTGTCCCCTCCACTTCCTGAGTTCATTTCAAGTCATGTCCCTCCTCTGTTCAGAACTCTCCCAACGGCCCCCACTTCACTTGGAGTCAAGACAATTTGCCCCTCCCTGTCCCTTACAGCTTGACCTCCTCTCCCCCTCCCCACCCGCCCTCCTGCTCCAGCCACACATCTCCTGCTCTTTGGGACATGCCTGTATAGGTGCCTCTGACTTTTAGCACCTTTAGTTCCCGAAGCTGCGTGGCTGGTAGTGCAATGAAGGAACAGAGAAACAAAACAAGGCACAAGTCATACATAAAGCAAATACAAAAAAGGCAGACATCACCCTGACTGGTTTGGCTCAGTGGATAGAGCGTCAGCCTTCGGACTCAAGGGTCCCAGGTTCAATTCCGGTCAAGGGCATGTACCTTGGTTGTGGGCACATCCCCAGTAGGGGGTGTGCAGGAGGCAGCTGATCGATGTTTCTCTCTCATCGATGTTTCTAACTCTCTATCCCTCTCCCTTCTGCTCTGTAAAAACATCAACAAAGTATATTAAAAAAAAAAGCAGACATCAATCCTATCTTATCAGCAATTAAAGGTAAATGGATTAAAATGCCAATTAAAAAGCAGATATTAGTAAAATGGAATAAAAATGATTCAACTATAAGCTGTCTATAAGAGACAAGTTTTATTTTTTTGTTAATCCTCACCCGAGGATATTTTCCTACTGATTTTAGATAGAGTGGAAAGAAGGGAGGGAAGGAGGAAAAGAGGGATGGGGGGAGAGAAAGAGAGAGAGAGAAGAGAAGAGAAGAGAAGAGAGAAGAAAGAGAGAAGAAAGAGAGAGGATGAGAGAGAAAACATTTGAGAGACACATCGATTGGTTGCCTCCCGAACATGCCCCAACTGGGGCCGGGGATTGAACCTGCAACCCAGGTACCTGCCCTTGACCGGGACTCAAGCCTGTGACTCTTCAATGCTTGGAGCAATGCTCTAACCACAGAGGAACACCAGCCAGAGCGAGACATGTTTTAGATTCAAACACTCAAATAAGCTAAAAATCAAGGGATGAAAAAGATATATTGTGCAAAGAATAAAAAAAAAATAGAGAAAAATCAATGAAAACCAACAAGATTTTTAAAAATTTGAAAAATCGTTAGGCTGACCAGATAAAGAAGACTTAAATCACTAAAATCCGAAAGAAAAGAGGTGGCATTAGTAAATGACAAGGATGAGCAGTAACACTGTGAACAGCTGCACACCAAGTCAGACAATCTAGATGAAGTGGACAGATTCCTGCACAGACAACCAGCCAGAGCGAGACATGTTTTAGATTCAAACACTCAAATAAGCTAAAAATCAAGGGATGAAAAAGATATATTGTGCAAAGAATAAAAAAAAAATAGAGAAAAATCAATGAAAACCAACAAGATTTTTAAAAATTTGAAAAATCGTTAGGCTGACCAGATAAAGAAGACTTAAATCACTAAAATCCGAAAGAAAAGAGGTGGCATTAGTAAATGACAAGGATGAGCAGTAACACTGTGAACAGCTGCACACCAAGTCAGACAATCTAGAAGTGGACAGATTCCTGCACAGACAGAAATGACCAAAACTGAAGAAATAGAAAATCTGAATGTAAGTAAGTGAAAGGGCAAGGACTATGCCCTCCATATTACCCTGGGTCCTCCATTTTTGGGCAGAGCCATGTGCTCGGCAAGGCTTCTTCCCGGAAGCCCAAGCCTCTGCTAGCCACACCCAGGATTTCTCTGGACTAACCAATGACAATCAAGGGAAGTGTATTCCATCAACATGACCACATCCTGTGTAACGAGACACCGACGTGTGCCTGGCCAATCGGCGGGGCCCACAGTCCCCTCTCCTGCCCTTACTCCACCCCGCTATAAAACTCCTCATCCCATCGGGCTTCGCTCTCTCGGCCACTTGGCTTGCCATTGTGTCGGTGAGTGTGGTGGACGGGGAGCTCGAGCTAGCTTGAAATAAAGGATTCTTTGCGGGGAGGAACCGAAGATGGCGGCATAGGTTAACGCCAGAGATTGCTGCCTTGAACAACCAATTCAAATTAAGACTGAAACAGGGAACGGACAACATCCAGAACCACAGGAGGGCTGGCTGAGTGGAAACTCTACAACTAGGAGTAAAGAGAATATCATATCCAGACTCAGAGGAGGCGCAGTGCTGAAGTGAAATTC
>NW_006284618.1:5951732-5986953 GCF_000327345.1 Myotis davidii | reverse complement strand
CTGTGGGAGGAAATGCAGGCATAGAGGCCTGACCAATGGACACGGACAACGGGGGGGTGGGGGTGGAGGGTGATGTGGGGACAGGGACACATATGTAATATCTTAATCAATAAAAAATATATTAAAAAAAAAGGATTCTTTGCTTTTGCATCCGACTCGCTGGCTCCCTGGTGGGCCCTTGGGAATCTTGAAATCTGGGCATAACAGTAAGGAGAGTAAATTAATCATCAGAAAACTTCCCACAAAGAGAAGCCCAGGACCAGAAGGCCTTACTGGTCATTTCTACCACATCTTCAAGCAGAGCTCACACCAATTCTTCACTAAGTCTTCCAACGCTGAAGACGGGGATCACTTTCCCATCATCCTAGAGGGCAGCATGACCTTCAGATCAGACCAGACAATGACACCATATACATTCATAGGGGATGCTGGTCTATAGACTAACACCCCCTATGAACAGATGTATAAAATTCTTCACAAAATCATAGTCCATTGAATTCAGCAACATAGGAGCAAGAGTGTACACCGTGATTGGGTGGGGTTTATCTTAGGACTGACTGCAAGGCTGGTTCAACACATAAGAATCAATCGACGTGGATGCCTTATCCATAGAATCCAGGGCAAACCACATGATCATCTCAGTAGGTGCCGAGAGACCTGTGTCCAGATGCTCCCTCCGCCACTTTCTGACTCTGCCATCTTGAGCAACTGCCCTGACGACTCTGAGCCTTAGTTCCTCAGTGGTAAAGGATTAGATCAGTTCATAGAATGGGCATAATCAGTAAATACTAGTAATTCTTAGTAGAGAATACAAGAGAATCTGAGGAGTAGGCTCAGGTAAGTATATGTGCAACTAGTACATTTTAATTGAAAAATGCATGTGCTAATCAAATTATATCGACATTTTTGATAAATCTCTTCTCCCCAGTGGTGAACAGTCAGACACTTTCTGGGGTGTGTACATTTTCCACTCTCTTTGGATGTGCGTGCCACGGGTGCCACTGGGAGCCACATGTGCCTAGATACTTTTTCTAACTTTTTACTTTATTTTTTAAAATATGTTTTTATCGATTTCAGAGAGGAAGGGAAAGGGAGAGAGTTAGAAACATCGATGATGAGAGAGAATCATCTGTCGTCTGCCTCTTGCACGCCCCTTACTGGGCAAGTGCTGACTGTGACCTCCTGATTTATGGGTCAATGCTCAACCATTGAACCACACTAACTGGGACAGATCAAGACTCTTGAATGTGTGAAATACCCTGCCTCACAGGAGGTGTTCAAGAAATTTTACTTCTTCCTCTCTTCTCTGGATACATTTCTTATGCTTCTGATAAGATTTTTATGAAGCTTATTACAGTGGGGCCTTGACTTTCAAGTGTCCCGACTAACAAGTTTTTTGAGATACCAGCTGTCTCTCAGCCGATTTTTTGCACTGAGTTGACAGAGTAATTTGAGTTAACGAGCTCGGTCTGGGAACGAATTAAACTCGTAAGTCAAGGCCCCACTGTATTCATATTATTGTGAACTGTATATTATTTTCTTCTGGACCAGCTTATGAACTCCTTCATAGGAGGGGCCTGTCGGACCACTTTTATGCTTACAACAAGGTTGTGTGCATAGCAGTTGTGTAGGTTTGCTTTTTAAAAATGTGTGGTTAAAACATACTAGAACTGATAAGCTAAATGAAACAATGCTTTTACGTTAATTTGTAAAGTCACTGGAAAATGTTATAATCTAGCAACAACATGCTAGATACAATGTTGCCACAATGGTCATGCTTGGGCACTGCAGGATACAGTTACATCTTATAACCTAGCACTGAGCACGTAGTAGGTGCTCACACAACTGTTGAATTCAGTGAATAGTGCTGAAATATGAGCTCATTGTTATTGATGAGAGAACAAAGAAAAACACAGAACCTGTTTGAGACGTGAAATATGCCAGTGTCAGGATGAGCGATGAGTTCTTACCTGTACCAAATGTGCAAAGCAGGTTTTTGGAGACAAAAACAAAAGGTTATTTTGAAGGCAATCAATTTTGTTTAATTTTAACATGGCCACATGTGTGCCAAGTGATTAGCATTTTCTCGTTAGCTTAGCAACTGTGATGTGGCTAAAATATTTGGCAAAACACTGATTTTTAGAAGCCAGATGTTGTGCCAACCTTGCTCAATGATCTAGATGTGGTTTTTAAACCACCCCACCACTTTGTGATTGCTTAAATGGGCCATAGTAGCTTTTCATCAAAAGAACTATCTTTTTCTTGGTGGAAAGAAAGATACGGGAAGTACCGAGGATAATGGTGAACATTAGAGAAAAGGGACACACTCCAGGCGTTTGAAAGGCAGAGACACTGGCTGTGAAGACAGATCCCTCCCCGGGGAGGAAGCTGCTGCGGTGGCTTCCCCAGGCCGGAGCAACGGGAAGGTCCTGGTGTGCCGCTCGCTCCGGGACCACGCTCTCGGGGCTGCAGCAAGAACCGAGAGCCTGTGCGGCTCACCCTGACGTTCATTTCTATTTTGACTTGGCCTTTTTGTGTCAATTAGAGACCCTCTGTTAAAATGATTAGATAATTTCTGCAGAACTGTGTTATTGCAGACCGGAGATATAAAGCCTTTTAAATGTGACTAATGTACTCACAAATTCCTGCCAAGAGCAGTTTCTCACGGGGGCCTTACACAAGGCCATCGTTTTAAAGTGGAACAGAGAGAGACATAAATGCCCAAGAGATACCGTGAGGCTTAAGGCTGAGATGCAGGATAAACTCCTTGTTCAAACAGCCAGCAAGGTTGCAGGGACCTAAAGCGTCCCTGGCTTTGGAACTCATCTCCACGCTCGGGTCCTGTCTTGTGATGAGATTACACTGAATGGGGCTGGCACCCTTCAAGGTTACTGTTCCAGAAAATATTTGCAAATAATTTGACATGCTGTCAGCCAGCAGACTGCACTGAATTCTTATAATTCAACACACCAGTGTGGTTTTTCATGCCTTAAGCTATAAGTTGGATATGCAAAAGTTTCTATAATATTTATTTAAGAATTGCATTTAAAAAATAAATCCTGAGTATTCTGGCAGCTCCGATGGAAACCCTCCACTCTGAAGGCTGTCAGTGGCGTCAGGCGGTGTCTTCCTCCATCTCCTTTGCTATCACTAAAGAAACACGGCTTTCTTCTCAGGCTTTGGGAATGACCCCAGCGGGATGGCGCGTCCATGGACACAAGGCCTCGGCTGAGGCCACAGGAAGAGGACATGAGCACCCCTGCACCTGTACCCCGGCTCCTAAAACACCAATCATAGCACAAGATCACTGACCCTTGACTTGGAAGAGAACGTACAGGGCATTATACTGATCAGTTCGTGGAGGAGGTGGCCCTGACTGGGGCCTGTGACGATGTGTAAGATGTCAGCAGGCAGAGGCACAGAACCCCCTGCACAAAGACAGAGACGCAGAAAGCATGGGGCCTTTAAGGCAAGACAAATAGTAGTGGCGATTTTTCTGTAGGTTTCTGGAATGAGGTCATTTAAACCATAGATCAGCCAAGTGTATCTGCACGGCCCCGGGTGTGCCTTGCAGGAGACCTCCAGGCACTGCATCAAGCTGGGTGCAGCCAAGAGCACCAGGGAGGGCACTAGCAGATCCCGGGCCCTGGGGGACTGACGGGCATCTGTCTGAGTGGGGAGCCCAGCTGACAGCCCAGGCTACACGCCCTTCCCTGGGGTGGCTGTCACTGGTCCTCAAGGAGCCTGGCACTGGTTAAGGCGGTGACCATGCTTAATTGAGGCACACATGCCCATATGCCCCCTGCTCTCATGAGGTCGGAGCGGAGATGCTGCAGAGTGGCAGGAGTGGGAGGGGGGAATGACTTGGTGGCTTCACTTTGTCCCCAGGGCTGTCCCTAGAGCCAGAGAAGTCCTGCCTTTGGTACACAGAGGCAGCGAGTGCTCAGGGGCCAGCTGGGGAAGAGGTCACGCCACCCCCACATTCCTCCAGCCCCCCAACCCCAGGCACCCCTAACCGGCTTTCTGTTCTACAGATGTGCCCTCTGGGCATTTCATAGAAGTGGAGCCATAATGTGTGCTGGCTTCTCTCGCTCAGTACAATGCTCTCTAGGTTCATCTATGTTGCAGCTAAACTATAAGCTTCCCTAAGTAGCTGGCACACAGTAGGTGCAATACTATGTATGTGTGGGATGAAACGATGCAGGATTATAGCAGCTGTGGGGAAGCGAAGGCCCTGGACCTGCCACCTGAGGACTTGGATTCCTGCCCAGCCACCTGCTGCTGTGTGACCTGGGCCTTCCCTGTCATCTGTACCCCCAGAAATGTGATCTCTGCTTCATGGACACATGAATGACTCAGAGATCATACATGAGTTTTATAAAACTTAATGTGGTATCTCAAGTTAAGGAAATATTAGAAACAGAGCATTTTATCACCCAAAACTTTCCGCCTCTGGGGCAGAGCAAGCTCAGCAATAATCAAGAGCACAGGAGCACAAATAACAACTTATAAAATATATGTGTATATTTTATTTTAGAGAGGAAGGGAGAGGGAAAGATAGAAACATCAATGAGGAGAGAGAATCCTTGACTGGGTGCCTCCTGCACACCCAAAACCGGGCATGTGCCCTGACCGGGAATCAAACTAGTGACCTCTTGGTTCATGGGTCAACGCTCAACCACCGAGCCACGCCAGCCGGGCGCACAGATAACAGTTTTATGAAGGCTTGCTTTCCCCACGTCTCCCCTCCCCCACAACAAAATGTACAGGCAAAGCAAAGGTTAATCCCCCACAACAAAATGTACAGGCAAAGCAAAGGTTAAATAGGCTTGAAAATATTTGTGTTGCCTTTCGAGCATACAAGATTGGGAAGGAAAGAATTTAATTATTATAGTTATACTCTACTAAGCAGAAATATATCTACAACCAAGATTTCTTTTACATTTTAAATGAGTAGACTGGCTTTTTTTCTCCCTCAAAGTCATAATTGTATTTATTTTAAATTTATATCCTGTCTGCTTCAAAAAGAAATTTGAGGCAGCCAGGAAAATCATCAGCTATAAAATGGGCAAGCTCCATTTTCTACTAATAAAATAAAAGTTAGGATCTCATCAGCGAAACAACTTCTCTTTGTGCTGTGCTGTGTGCAAATATTTGGATTACTAAAGTGAATTTATGAAGCAATTACTTTTAATGCTATAAGAGGAAATTAAGTACTCATTGATTCTTGATTTATAAGCTAGAGCTAAAGATCATGAAAAAGCAAATATAACTTAATTAAATGTCCCTTGGCTTTGCTACTATTGAGGTCTTCACTCATAAAGTTAGTAAAACAAACCATTCCTGGAACATAAATGTATATTGGTTCTTCCAGTTGGGAAGGCAAATAATTTACTGGTTAAATATATTCAACAAAGTTAACCCAAGTGAGAGATTTTCCCAGTGTCCTCTGGGGCTTGAAGAGATAGAAGCTTTTGTTGTAGTTTTAAGGCAACCAGTGTCCTGGGAATGACAGGCACTAAAAAAGAAATAAACAAAAGGACATCTAATTTTTTCTATTAGAAACTATATTCTAATATGCTCACAAAATAGACTATAGATCTGTGAAAGAAATAGAGCTCTGCAGTCTATTCATTGGCTATTCGCTGTGGTTATTCATTGCTGACAGTGAACACATTAACCTGGGATAATTTAATTGAATCTCCTAGTAATGTTGCTATTTTTCTACTCTGAAGTGTAAATGATTTTTAAAAATTGGGTTCTAAAACGTAACACTTCAAGTGATATGCACAGCAAATCAAGGAGCCAGTGAATTCCCCCTTTTGTGCCCCTTGGTTATTGATTAGAAAAGAAAGAATAAAGAAAGGGAAAATAAAAAAAGAAACAGAGTAGCTGCGAGTGCCAACCGGAAATAAGACGCATTGGACCCGGAGTGCTCACTGTAGGAGCCTCTACTTCCATCCACCTCCCACCTTTCCTGCGATTGGTGGTCCTCTGTTGAGATGGATGGAATCAACGTTTAGGGATTTTGCCTATGAGTCATGAGAGGGTTTACTCATGAACATTCAGAGTTTCAAAGTTCCTCATGGAAAATAAAGATTTCGAGAAATTCTCTTCTCCCTCACTGGGACAGGTGGGCATCTCGCCGTCAGAGGCACATCAAGCTGGTTTGAGGAGGGAAGCAGCAGAACGGGCTTTTTGATTAGCCAGGAAGTGTTCGGGTAGCCATTATAATAAAGTAGAATATGTTGCAAGAAGATGAAATCACACCAGCAGGTCCTGGACTCCAAGGGTGTTTTTTTGGAAGGACTGATGGGCTAGCAGATTGTCTCTTGGGCTGGCCTTGTGAGTGGGCAAACATTTCTGTCTGGTGGCTGCTTGGAGTTAGGGGTGTCCTACGGGGATGGAGATGTTTCCTATTTTCCACCCTGTGGCTCACTTGAGTCCATGACCTTGGCCTCACTGGCAATAAATTTTAATGACAGATACTAACTGGTTTGCATACTGGGTACACTAAGGGTATACTAAGAATATAAGAAAGTCAAGGTGGAAAGATGTATTCGTTTGCTTGGGCTGCCATTCTGTTATTTGCTTAAATAACAGAAATGTATTTCCTCACAGCTCTGGAGGCTGGAGACTTGTGATCAAAGTTTCTGCAGGGCTGGTTTCTTCCAAAACTTCTGTCCTCGGATTGTAGATGGCTGTCACCGCCCTGTGTCTTCACATGGTCCTCCTTCTGTGTGTCTGTTAATTTCCTTTTCTTATAAGGACACCAGCCATAATGGGTTATGGCCACCCTAAAGGCCTCGTTTTACCTTAATCACCTATTTAAAAACCCTATCTCCACATATGGTTATATTCTGATAAGCTGGGGTTAGCATTGCAACATATGATTTTTTTTTGCTGGGGGGGGGGAGGGACAGTTCAGCTCATAAACAGAAGAGAAGGCAGACATAGAGTAAGGGAACTAGATGAGCAAGTCTTGTCTTTCTTAACTGTTTTTTGTCCATTTTTATCAGTAGCACATTGCTTGGAGGGTGTATAGGAGGGAACCAATCGATGCTTCTCTCGCACATCAATGTTTCTCTGTTTCTCTCAAATCAGTAAAAACACACATATCCTCGTGTAAGAATAAAAAAAAGTAGGAAACTATAATTAATGACTGAGAAGATTTGAAAAATAAACAAATAGAACTTTAAAAATATAAAACAGAATGATTAATATTAAAAACTCACTGGAAAGCAATTTGACCCAGGTATTGAGAGTTAGTAAACTAAAAAGAAAGTCTAAAAACTTTCCCACAGTGAAGCACAGAGAGATTAAGATATGGAAAAGGAGAAAGAGTGATAAAGAGATGTGGAGGATGGACCAGAGAGGTCCAACATATGGGTCATCAGAGTTTCTGAAAGAGAAGAGAGAGAAAATAGTGCAAAGGCAATATCTGAAGAGAAAACAGCCAGTCATTTCCAACAACTCATGAAAGATGCCAACCCACAGACTGAGAAAGCCCAGTGCATCCCAAGCAGGATGGAAAAGTAAGAACCATCACAGTGAAATGGAACGACTGGAATAGAGACAATCTTAGCAAAAAAATGCAGAGGGAATTAAATTACCTTTAAAAGACAGACAATTGGACTGAATGACTGTTCAATAAGAACTATAGAAGCCCAAACAGTGAAATGGTATCATCACCATCCTATGAAAAAATCACTACCAACCTAGAGTAACGTACCCAGTAAAATATCGACTGAGAAAACTGAGAGGCTTTGCTATCAGCAGACTTCTAAGCACAGGAAATTCTAAAAGGTGGACTTTGGCAGAAGATACGTGATCCAGATGGAAGGACTGAGATGCAAGAAGTGTGTGCAGCTAAACAAACACGGACTGAATAAAACTAGAGTAACAGTTCCCCTGAGTTGAAAAAAGATAAACACATGCATAAACAGTACTAATGTCCGGAGGTGGTGGTAAGAATTAGTGTTCTAAGGTCTTGTTTGGGAGGAGAGTACATTTTGGCAAATTAAGTGTGCGTGTTAAAATCTCTACGGTAAAAAAAATAAAATGAAAAATGAAATAAAATCTCTACAGTAACCATTAAACTAATGAAAATCAGATGCATAGTTTCTAAACTAATAGAGGGAAAAGGGAAGGACTCATGTACAAAGCGTTTAAAAAACTAACTAAACTAAGAAATATATATTGTTTAGGGTACAAGTGCATGGTAAAGTTATAGAGAAAAGTACGGCTGACAAATACAGAAATCGGATCAGGGTAACGTGGCCGGAGGGGAAGGAATCCTAAGACCGAGGAGGGACACACAGGCAGACTTCAAAGGTAACTGAAAAATGTTTTCTTAAACTGGGGGATGGGTCCAGGACTACTGAATAGCTGTTATTTACATCTTAAATGTAAGTCATTATCTTTTGTATCTACTCAACATTTGATTACAAAAACAACAAATTTCAAAAGAAAATACTCCCATCGAACACTTTTCATTTTCTGTGATACTAATAACACTCCCATGAGTCAGAGGTTTATGCAAATGGCTCAACTCCCTGTCCTCTAAGCCCTTTGTGGGCAGACAAGATGCTTGCCAATCTTCCCATCTCCCTCGCTTAGTGCTCTAGACAGAGGAGAGCACAGCGCACGCCGCTGTGTTTAATTGTGTTTATATAAAAGAAGCTATAACTATCCTGGGACAACTGTACTTAGAAAGTAAAGGAACACTCTTCATTATTCGTCAAATAATTCAAGTAAACAAAGTATTGCTTTTTTATGGCAAAGCTTAAAATAGTGTCTTTCATCACTTTAGGGGCTGTCTTTTAAAAAATATATTTGTGTTTCAGAAAGTAAAGGCAGAGCAAGAGAGAAACATCAATGATGAGAGAGAATCACTGATCAGCTGCCTCCTGTATGCCCCCTATTGGGGATCGAGCCTGCATCCTGAGCAAGTGCCCTGACCAGGAATGGAACCACGACCTCCTGGTTCATAGGTTGATGCTCAATCACTGGCAACACTGGCTGGGTAGGGGAATGTCTTGATTTGGGTTCGCCTGGAAGCAGATCCTTAGATAAGGATTTAAGGGCTAAGTAGTTTATTTGGAAGGTGATGCCAGGAAATGCTGGCAGAGCCATGGAGAAGGGAGACAGGGAAGGGAAGGAAACCAAAGCAGGATGAATTCTGGAGCCATCCCTGAGCTGAGCTCAGTCCCTCGAGAGCTCCTGGTGGAAGTGAGGAACGAGCCTGAGAGTTGACTGGGCATCCATCACCATGTCCCCTGGCAGGAGGTGAACTGCCTCCTGGGTGCTCCTTCTTCAAGACTTTTGTCCTGTCCTACGCGCAGCCCAGCCCTCTCCCTGTCTGGGGATGAAGCCCGTGCCGTCAGTCGCCTTCAGCATGTAGAGCTGAACACTGGTGGTGGGCGTGGGCAGCACCCACAGCACCGCTGGAGCCCTGCGGGGTAGGAAGCTGACCTCTGTGAGCAGTGGTGGACTTTAGCTCTGAGGAAACGAGTTAGAGGGAGGGAAACTTGAAATCGTAAAAGGGGTTGGAAGCCAAGGGAACCACAGTGGCAGTCAGAGCTCAGAGATGCACAGACACACAGACGGGACAGTGACAGCGGTGCCAGTCACGGGGGCCTGTCTGAACATAGAGGGGGAGAGCTGGGCGCATGACAAATGCAAGCATTCCACACACGGGCCAGGGTGAAATGACAACAGTGAGTGTTGATGTTGCCATGAGAAAAGGTTAAGTTTTCATACAGGGTAGATGTGGAGAGAGCTGAGGCATATCATTGCATAAGGGCGAGTCAATGGATGTGATTTCATTTCTAAAGGAAATAAATAGGTAAATATTGAATAACTTAGTAAGTTATATAATGTCCAATCACTGGGTTATATATCTGAAATTAATATAATGTTGTATGTCAACTGTAATTGAAAAATAAAAAGTATTTTTAAAAAAGAAACATATTATCTAGAACAGTGGTGCTCAACCCTCCTAATGCCACGACCCTTTAATACAGTTCCTCATGTTGTGGTGACCCCCAACCATAAAATTATTTTTGTTGCTACTTCATAACTGTAATATTGCTACTGTTATGAATCGTAATGTAAATATCTGATATGCAGGATGTATTTTCATTGTTACAAATTGAACATAATTAAAGCATAGTGATGAATCACAAAAACAATATGTAATTATATATGTGTTTTCCGATGGTCTTAGGCGACCCTGGTGAAAGGGTCACTTGATCCCCAAAGGGGTCGCGACCCACAGGTTGAGAACCGCTGGTCTAGAATAAGCAAAGGTCTGATAAACAGAATGAACAACAAAGAAAGCAGGTTACAGGATGAAAATAAAAAAATTCAAGTTAGAGGCATTGAATGAGGCAATTATTCCAAAGGTAATGAATGGACATTAGTTGGTTGCGTTCCCAGAACCCACTCCCCCAACGCTATTCTGATTCCCTCATGAGGAATTTACCATTTTCCCGTTAGCTATGTGTCTGAAGGTGGCAACGGCCCACTTTCAACTTTGGGATGGGCACCAACATAATACAGACCCTCCAACAGAGAGCAGAAAGAGGAGAGAAACCAAGATCTCGGTGGGTCAGTGGGGGCTGCTGGGTCAAGTCCCACCCAAAACGTGTTTGTTAGTCACAAGGACCAGTACCTTCCATTTACTGTTTAAACAGCTCTGAGGTGGGCTTTCCACCACTTGCAAGGTAAGGAGTTCTTCCTATCACAAAGGGTACACGATTAAGGCAAAATTGTCATGATCTTTATTAACCAGATAAAACCCACCACTGAAACATACAAAAAAAAATAAATGCAGAAAACATATAGAAATAAAATTGTAATGGACGATTTTAAAACTCCTCCAGGGGCCAAATAGGAATCAAAAGTGAACACATGGAACTCTGAATAATATAATTAACAAGGTGGGTCTAATGGACATCTCAACTCTGCACCGTGTGCCTTTCCCAGTGCCAACAGCACATTTACACAATTGCACAATGAAACCACAGCGAAAACTTGTGTTCCCTGAAGGAAAGTACCACAGTCTCTGCCAAATAGTCCAGGAGCTAGTAACAGAGAACCAGAAACAAACCCCAAACCTCCAAGCCAAAAGAAACCCTTCCTTCCAACCCATGTTTTGAGTCAAAAAGGAAATAAAACTTGTAACTAGGGATAGAATATCTAGAAAATAACAACAATAAAAATACGACTTAAAATCCTGTGAGATATAGCTGACGGTGGACTCTAAGGGCATTTTCTAGACAGCTCTTTATTAAATAAAACAGAAAAAAATATATAACTCAAATTCCAATTTAAGCAATAAGAAGAATTGGTGTTTTCTGCTCAGTTTTGCCCTGAACCTGAAACTGCTCTACAAAATAAAGTCTGTTAACCAAAGAGAGTTCATAAATCTTAGGAAAATAGAAGGAAAAAAGAGACATAACATGAAATCTTAATAAATGAGAAAATGGTATAACTCATAAATAAACACAAGAGATACTTCCTTGGGGGATGGGTGGGAATCAATGCATTTTATTTCTCTACTAACTAGCTAAGTCAAGAGCTAAGAGAGGAAGCCCAAATATACAAAACTAGCATTCACGCAGGGACACTAGGCATCGGACTTGTTAAAATTTGAAGGATTCTCAGACAGGACTTTGCTTAATTTTATGCTAATCAACTTAAATGTAAGAATGAAGTAAATGATTTCCAAGGAAAAAGACCAAGACCATAATCAATGGAGAGATAACTAGAAAATCTAAATAATAATCCTGGAAAAGGCTGAGGACATTGCTTAAGGAGGCGCAGCCCGCAGTCTCCAGACCCAGAGGATTCCATGGGCAAGTCATCCAAAGCTTCAAGGAACAGGTAATTCCGATCCTCCTCAGCTCCTTCAGAACAGAGAAACCAGGACAGCCTCTAACAATCCTGTTAGAAAGCCAGGATTTGTAAGAGACAGCATGCAGCGACCCACCCAGCTTACTGATGGACAAAAGGGGGAACCCCAGTTCCTTAAGTGATAGATGATCTCACTTAATACCCCGGTAAAAACTGGACTCCTCTACTGAATATAGTCTGTGGGATATTAAAGGAATGAAGACCAAGGAGTTCTTAGTAGAGAAGTTAAGATGGTTTGATATTAAGAAATCTATTAATATATTTCACAATGTAGCATAAATAGATACCAAAAATTCATTTAATAAGTTCCTGATTTTTTAAAAGCTCATGATAAAAAATAAAAGGATACTGCCTAGATATAATTTCACATGTGTTTTTTATCATATAAAACAATAGTTATTATCCTGATTAATAATAAACCATTAGATTTAAGTCAATAAAAGACAAGAGTACTGATTATTATTACTATTATTATAATTTGATATTTATCATCAAATTCCCATACAACAGCGGTTCTCAACCTGTGGGCCGCGACCCCTTTGGCAGTGGAACAACCCTTTCACAGGTCGCCTAAGACCATCCTGCATATCAGATACTTACATCATGATTCATAACAGCAGCAAAATTACAGTTATGAAGGAGCAACGAAAATAATTTTATGGTTGGGGATCACAACATGAGGAACTGTATTTAAAGGGCCAGAAGGTTGAGAACCACTGCCATACAACAAGGTTTCAATAGTTTATACTCTCATCAACTGAATAAGAACGTGCCACTGCCTAACACTCATGTCCACTAGAACACTTTGTATTATCACACTTTCGTATCTCTGCCAACTTGACATAGAGAATATTTTACAGTAGTTTTAATTATCATTTCCTTAAGTGTTAGTGAGCTAAGTTTTTACATGTTTAAAGCCATTTGTATTTTTGTGAATAATCTATTTAAGTCCTTTGTTTGATTTGTTGTACTTGTAAATTAACATTAACTCGTCATATATATCATAAATATTTTTCTCCCTTTGTCTTTAATCTTGGTGATGATGTCTTTTGACATGTAGGAATTTTAGTGTTTTTATATAATAAAATATTCAATCTTATCTCTAAAGTTTTCTGGCCTCGGGGTTTATATTGAGAAAGGCTCTATTTCAAAAGCATAAAAATATTCCCCACTGTTGTGCTCAAACAGTGTTACATCGAGCCCTCTGCTCCACCTGTCCCTTCCGGTGGTGTAAGGAGTGAGACTGGGCTACGCATAGCTGTCAATCCCTATTGAGTCAGGCATCCTCTCCGCAGTATTTCCTTGTGTGAGCTCAGGATGGCTTGAGGACACGCTGTTCTGTCTCACGTGTCTGATCCTGCAGCACTAGCACATATTGTATTAGAAACCGGCGGTATAAGCTCTACTATTTGCCAGGGCCAGTGCTCCATTACCCTTCTATTTCAGGGTTCCTCTCGCTATTTTCACCAGTCAGTTCTTCCATGTGAGCTCTAGAATCATTTTGTCAAGTTTCCAAAAAAAGTTCCCTTGACCTTATGATTGAGACTCTACTGAATTCTAGTTCAATTTAGAAAGAAATACTGAATATTTCTGCCTGAGAATAAAATGTGTTTCTCTATCTAAAAAATCATTGTTATGTCCCTCAGTGGAGTTTTGTCATTTCATTCTTGTACATCCCTGCGTTCTTCACTAACTTTATTTTTAGGTGTGTTATATTTTTGGTACTAGTGGGGATTTTCCATTTCATTTCTTCAATCATATTTTGAAACTGGTTACTGACTATATGTTAAAAGCTATCTGTATATTAATTTTAATTCCTAGCCTAATATAAATACATATTATGAAAATACTATATTCTAAAAATATTATAGCAAATAGAGTGCTATGTTTTACACTCTTGGCAAATCTCTCTAATGTCTGGGTTAATGTATTATAGCTTGATTCTCTTCTCTGCTTCTGCATTTAATTTAGTGTATTATCACATATGTAGCCACTGGAAAATTGTACTATATGCTAGTAAAAGAATGACAGTGAAAATTTAAATACATGCTTATGTTATTATAATATTCTCAGGGACCTCCAGGGGTCTCCAAAACACACTTTGAGAACCACTGCTCATAACCACTATTACTAACATTACTTAAACAGGCTCCAACATAATGGAAAAAAGAACTCTACTGTTTACTGAATGCTTACTTTGTGCTAAACCCTCCATCTACGTCTTCAGAACAACCCTCAGGGTAAGTACTGTCATCTCCTGCCTCCACGTCCTCCCCCTAACTTAGGGATAGACAAATGGAGACAGAGAGACTCAACCATTTCCCCAAAGTCACACACAAAGAAATAATGGTACTAGAATTCAAACCCAAGTGTATCTAACATCAAAACTCAAACTCTTTTCCATTAACCGTGCCTCTTAGCATCTTTCATTAAAAGCAGTTTCATGAAAAACACTATATGATGGTAAGTTAAATGACAGCAATTTCTCTGACCGCCTCACCGAGTGCTGTTTAAATGCAGCATGCCATTATGGTTCTTTGTGTGACTAGGCCTACAGTGACCTGAGCCCTTGCCTGGCCACTGTCTATGCAAGACTCCCAAAGCTCCTCCTGGGCTGGGGTGCCATTCACTCTGATGAAGGCTCAGAACATGCTTTCCACATATCGTATCACACACTGTGGTGTGGGGATGGTCATTCTCTAAGAAATGAAAGGCTCACACCCTCTCGTGAAGAATAGGAGAAAAAAAATGGAGCAGTCCTGGCTTGTGCAGGTGGTTTCGGATTCCTGCTCATCCGTGGACAATGCCTGTGATTGGTGATTCTCTCTGGGGACCACTCGTTGGGCGAAGGTTGGTGTCTGGAGCTATGCATAGCTTCTGTGAAGGGACCCCTTGGCAAAGTAATTCCTGGTTTTGTCTTCATTCATAATGCATCTCTGCAAATTACCACTGGAATTTAGACAAGAAAGCAACAGAACAGTCCTGGCCATGGTTCTAAACAAAATGCAAACACCTGCCTATTCTGAAGTCATCCCTGGTCACCTTTCCTTTAACACTGATGAATCTTTTCCCACTGAAATGGTTCTGCCTCGCTGTCAGGATTATCAACAGTGAAGAATGAAAACAAAGAAACCTCGGTACAATTTCTCAAAAGAAGCCTTTATGCTAACATCATCCACATAAGAGTAGGGAAAAAAATCACCATGAAAATGTTAAAGAGACAGGAAAAAGGAAAAACAAAACAAACTACTCTACTCACTAAAACACTGGTCCGGCCTTAAGAACACAGTCAACGGCCTTTATAACTGACCACAAGTAATTGTAGATAGATTCAACTTTTTGACAAAAATATTTCAAGGTTGAACCTCAAGGTTTCTGTAAATGCAACTCCAAATCTTAAAGTACAGTACCCCA
Source organism: Myotis davidii (assembly GCF_000327345.1). Classification (NCBI taxonomy): domain Eukaryota; kingdom Metazoa; phylum Chordata; class Mammalia; order Chiroptera; family Vespertilionidae; genus Myotis; species Myotis davidii. The sequence goes on along the minus strand of NW_006284618.1, from coordinate 5,971,620 downwards.
AAAGACCTTCATCCCAGTAAAGCAGGAGAACAGAGGCACCCCTCATTGTTGAGCTAAGACATGCCATGCTAAAATACTGGGGGTGGGGTCCAAGCTGGTTTTCACTAATGAACCGACGAACTTTTTGGCCAGTTTGAAGATCTGGGAATTATCCAGATTCATTTTAAGTCCAGGTAAAATTTTGTTATTTTTCAGTGTTTATTTGTAAATGATCAGTATACTGTTTGAAAGAAAGATAAGTGATAGTATAGATTACCAAGAAATGATGAAACAGAGCACATAAAAATAAATACATATAACTACAACTAATAAATATCATTCCCTTCTAAAACAAGTGTTTAAAGTTATACATTTTCCTGTAACTACTGCTTTAACTCCAACCCCAAAAGCTTGATATATGGTATTTTCATTATCATTCAGTTTGAAATATTTTCTAATTTCCCTGTGATTACTTTTTGTCTCGAGTCATAGTGTTTTAATTACTTGGACAGTTAAAGGATATTATTTATTTTGATTTCTAATATAATTCTGTAATGGTCAGAGAACATATTCTGTAATTTCAAATTTAGCAAGACTCTTGATGAAATTTCCCAGGTCCACTTGTATTTTAAAGCTGTTGGATGAATTTTGTCATAAATAGTCATTAAGTTTGTTAATAATGTTATTCTCTATTTGTATGACTTATTGTCTCCCGGTCCATCAGTGACTGAGAGTGAAATGTTAAAATCATAACTATACTTTTTTTCCTACTTCTCTCTACATTAAAAAGCATAGTTAATGATTTTATTTTTTAATGTGTTCCTATACTCTGTGACCGGTTGCAAACACATTTAGGATTGTTGTGTCTTACTGATCAGTGGACTCTTACATTAAAAATCTGTCTTTATTTCTTGTACTCCTGTCTTTAATTTGATGTCTGATATTAATAGGGCCACAGTATTTTTCCTCTCATTTATAATATACTAGAGACCCAGTGTACTGACTTGTGCACACTGAAAGGAAATTAATTAGAAGGTGGCAGGTGGGGCAAGACTGGGCGAGATGGGCTGGACATGCCCTGGAGCCAGCCTCCCACGGCCCCTCCCTAGCCGGCTGCACCTGAGGCAGAACCGCAGCTCGAAAGGCGTCTGCATAGTAAGCGGGGTCCCTCCGGCAGGTGGGGTCCCTCGGCCTGGTCTGCAGGGATCAGGCCGAAACTGGCTCTCCAGCATCCCTCGAGGAGTCCCGGAGTGCGAGAGGGCACTCTGCAAAGTTGCTGTCGTACAGGGTATGGAATGCAAACCCAAGTGTGCAGTAAACCAGCTTAGGGGCCGACAGTGCCCCAGCAATAACATAACCCACGGCTCCAGGTGGAATCGCACAGGGCCCCGCAAGGAGTCGAGCTCCCTCCTCTCTGGTTCCAGGGTGCATCACCTGAGAACCACCGCTGCCAAGTCACTGCAGCTCGGCAGCTCCTGTGTTGAGCTTTTGCCCCCTGGTCAGTGCATGTCATACCTACTGGCGGGTTGGGCAGTTAGCCTTTTATATATAGACAGTTATGATTGCCATACTTTTTCTAACCTTTTAGTTTTAACCTACTAATGCCTTTATGTCTAAGATGAAGCTCTTAAAATCTTTTTTAAAACAATGTTTTTATTGATTTCAGAGAGAGAAAGGGGGGGGTGGGAGAGAGAAACATCGATCGGCTGCTTCATGCATGTTCCCTACAAGGGATTGAGCCCACAACCCAGGCATGCATCCTAACGGGAATCGAACTGGTGAGCTTCTGGTACATGGGATGACACTCAACCACTGAGCCACACTGGCTGGGCTAAGGTGAAACTCTTGTAAAGATTAAATAGTTAGGTCTTGTTTTAATCCAGTGGAATTAGGCTAAAAAGAGTCAACTCAGAATAGAGGATACATTCCACCAAGATGGGTTCAGGAAACTAGTATAAAGTGGGGATTGTTTTAGTAACCAAGAAGGAAGGACATTTACTAACCATTTGGAAGGAAGAACATTTTAAACCCAATTATCCAGGTGGCTTAAATTTACTAAAACTATTTCTTAACCTCCAGTATTATCGTTTCTTGATAGGCCTGACTCAAGAATCTATTACAGGCAGGAGGAAGGCACTTAATTTCAACTTCTTGGGGAGGAGAAAACAAGCAAAAAATCAAATCAGAAATTCTCGATTGTTCCTTTTTAGAACTCTGTCCATTCACTGAAGATATGATCACGGGATAATTAAGTGCTCTTGTGATAATGAGGGGCAGTCAACGCTGGAACAGAGTGACGAGATTTCATTATTTCCCAATAACCCATAGTCTTTAGGCTGTGGTGCTCCTCCGATCAATACACTTATCTCTGTGAGGGCAGTGTGCATTCATTTTGTTACACATCTAGCATTTCCAACGAGGATGCTGCTCCACACAGAGTCAGCCCAGTACTTGGTCATCATAATGAATTCTCTTCCAGGAGGCACAGAGTACTTGGAAAATTGCAAACTCGGTTTTAACCAGCATGATCTCCAGCAGTTTTAATGAATGTGTTTTTTTAAAGAAAAAAAATCACCCTGAAGACAAACAGTTGTGTTTATTATCTCTGCTGCAAAATAAAGACCCAACTGCTCTTCAGATAATCAATTTCCATGAATTACTAATAACAGTCATACGACGACTGAGAATGTCTCCCGGTCTCAGCAACTCGGCAGTTGTGTGTGAGCTATAATCTGCATTAAAAATAGTCATCTCGTCTCACTGTTGTGGCTCAGGGGTTGAGTGTCGACCTATGAACCAGGAGGCCATGGTTCGATGTCTGGTCAATCTAACTCTCTATCTCTCTCCTACTTCCTCTCTGTAGAAAATCAATAAAAATATATTTAAAAAATATATATATATATTTTAAAAAAGTAGTCATCTCATGATAGAAATCCCGAGACCACACTATCTGCTACCTATAAGGAACCTATCTGCTCAATTAAGCCTTGTCACAGAATTCTTACATATCAAACATTTTAATTTATCCTTAAAATTTAGTTTCTTAGCTCCCCACCCACGTGGGAGAAATTCACAGCGGCCACACTGCCGGCTGACCTGTCTGAAGGAGTCCAGGCTTCAGGAAACATGCTGGGTCAGAAACTGACGTGCTGTTTATAAAGCTCCCTGAGTGGTGGTAGTTTCTACCTGAAATGGGTTCTCGGATGTGCTGTCTTTGGAATGTGAAAGAGGAAGACTTAGTTGTTTTTGTGATCTCCTCACTTTGGGTTTAGAGGACGGACTTTCGTTCACTATGCTCTGTGAATGTGAACGGTGGAAGGCCACCCTAACGTGAGACTCATGGGACAACAGCTGAGGTCCGCTTGGTAGCTGAAAATCCGGGTCATGAATCTCGATGGAGGAAGACGCTATTCCATGAACATGTGGGATGTCGAAGCTGAGAGCTCTATCATGCTGGCCTTACGTGTCAGCTCAGCGTCCCTCCCGAGACCCGGGCGTCCCAGCACAGACCCTTCTGGAAGGAAGCCCTCACAGGACACTGACCTGGGGCTGCTTTCTTTCTGCTTGTGGAGCCGAAAGAATGTCCATCAAGTGAAAGACAGAGAAGCATCATTCCCCGTGTCCAAGAAGAAACCCCAGCAATCAGTACCATCTACACCTGAATCCCTTCTAGGGGCGGGGCCCGGGAACGCAGCCGGGAGATCTATGTAGATCTGCTTTTGGTTTAGGAGGGAACCATGCTTCATTTCTATTCTGTAAAACCTCACCTTCTGCTATGAGATATGATACAAATCAGAGGTCAGAGCTGAAAATTTGGGCTGAGAATAATTTCTCCATTTGTCCTATGGGATGCCTGGCTCCCAAACATTTAAGCATTTTGAGGTACTATGTACAAAATGTGCAGCATAAATTTTTAAAGTTCGCCTTCTGTGAAAACAATTACATATTAGACTAAATAAGTACAATTTATGATTCTCTGGGAAAACAGGAGGAATCGAATGATCCGTGAAGTCGGATTTCACAGGGCTACCAATGGGCTGCAGGAGGCCGACTGGCCACACAGGACGTGGGCTGGGGCTGGGGGAAGGAGGTGAGGCCCTAGAGCACACAGCGTAATAGCCAGTGGCCATCCCTGAATGAGTATCATGTGGAAGCCTCACCCGAGCCCGGGCCCTGCAGTGTATCTTGGTCACCAGGGCCTCTCATTTTCAGCCTCGTGTCACTCATTTTCTATAGGGGCCCCATTTCACAGATAAGAAAAGAAAGCATACAGAGGCTGACACTTGGCTGAGGTCTGACAGCCAATACGTGAAAGCTGGGATTTAAGCCCCAGCAGTCAGAGCCCAAACATGAGCAGACAATTTTATTTGTTTGTTTGTTGTTGTTGTTTTTAAAATCTATTTTTATTTACTTCAGAGAGGAAGGGAGAAAGAGATAGAAACATCAATGATGAGAGAGAATCATTGATTGGTTGCCTCCTGCACGACCCCTACTGGGGATTGAGCCCGAAACCCAGGCATGTGCCCTGAGCAGGCATCGAACTATGACCTCCTGGTTCATAGGTTGATGCTCAACCACTGAGCCAAGCGGTCAGGCTTTGTTTGTTAAATGGACTCATGTTAAATGCTGAGTGGAACTATTTCAGCTCTTTTTACTTGAAATACTTCAATACTTAAGTTTAAGTGCACTGAAAGGGTGTAGCTCAGTGCAGCTGTACTTTCCATCCTGAAGTACGTGCATCGATGCTTGTGAAGCTTGTGGTCACACACAGGCCCAAGGTAGGACTGACCGCACCACCCTTTGCCCCCACATGATCATATGGGGCTCACCTCTTTCCTTCTGGGCTTGTCCATACAATCACACCTGCCAGTTATGAGTCCTGCAGTGTAAACAATGGGATTCTTATATGTGCTCAGAACCCACAGAGCCATTTCCATGGAAACTGTCTTCCTGCCATATCTTTAATGAACAGGTAATGAAAGAACGCCACATTTACAACTTCATCACTAGTTTTTAAAAAGCTTGCACTCACACACTCATAAACCCAGCCATAAATTTGAATTATGGGCACTGTCTCGTTTTAGAACATGGTGAATACCACAGAGGAATCGTCAAAACTGTCATTTTGGATTGAGTGAATATAGGGAAGACCAAAAAACATTACCAAAACCCTGCCTCTTTATCTTGTGATTTTCATTTTCTGGCATAAGCTCATTCCCCGGCCTTAGGGACAGGCATGTGGGCGTGGAGAAGGGACGCTGAAAGCCAACTCCTTGCTCTCCTCAGGAACCCCGGGGACCGGCCTCCTTGGAACGGCTGTGCCAATGATGGGGGTCTGCTGTGAGGCTCCCTGTACCAGGCTGACGAGATAGGGACTGATTTGCTGTTAAGAGACAGCTTTACTGTAACAGAGCAGATCGTCCACGCACGGCCTCTAAGCACCGAGGGGAATGAATTCTTGCAGCCTCGGTGCAAGTGCCTGAGAAGGAATCGTACATGAATTATTAGCAAAGAACGAGGTAGCCTCCATCCCGATGGTCTGATCAACACAAGTGAGCAGGTCTCACGGGGGACAGCCACGGAGCACAGGACGACAGGGAAGACCAAGAGGCCAGGAAGCTGTCTCCACATACACCCCCCCCCCCCCCTTCTAGAATGTTCCTCTGCAAACCAGTCGACTGGTCACCCCTCACCCCTCTTTAACCCATACCAGGGATGGTACAGAGGGGGTAAAAAGTCTCTGCGGCAGTTCGATGGGCACAGAAAAATATTTAAAACCGTGTTCCTGTTCCATCGGCCCATCCTGTTTCCCGTGCTCGCCCAGGTAGAGTGTCTGGCTGCTCAGGAAGTGCCCACGTTTCCCTGCATAGTATGTCCTGCCCCTGAGCAGTGCCCTCAGCCAGTTCCGGGCGGCAGGTCCTCACTGGGCACACCCACCACTTGGGGGCTGCGATCATCTGACCGGTAACTGGCTGACCTTTGTCCTTTCCCTGTGGCTGTGCTGGGAAGATCCTGAGAAAGCCAGTTCTGGGAAAGGACAGCAGATGGCTCTCAAGTGTCCTTGGGGGGAAATGCCCATTTGTCAAAACAGAATTCATCTAGTCACTAAAGTTCTTTCCCGAAGAGCTGTGAACAGGTGACGTGTGTTTTGCAGTGCAACTCTAAGTACTTGAAAATAATACGGCTCCATCTTTAGTAACACACCACTGATGAGAGGCGTCCTGCTACCGCAGAGAAAAGCATCGTCCGGCTCCTTCCCAGCATGCTGCGTGGCCTTGGGGATTCTCTCCTCCGGGCCTTGGCTTCCTCAGCAAGACACGGAAAGGGTCAAGACGATCTCAGAGCGTCTTCAGCTTCAGTACTTTATGAATGCACATGCTTTCCGCCAGGCCCCAGCTGCGCCCCAACCCACCCGCCCCTGCAGGAGGCTGAGCACAGAGGTGCCCGCATGATGGACTGACCCGGCGCAGCCTTTGGAAGCATCCTCAGGATTCAGACTGGTCCCAAGTCCAACTGCTGTCTGTCCACGGCGTCACTGCAGCCCTCGTCCACACAAGCCCCTGGTCAAACCGCAGCTTCTCTCTCCCTGGGGGATGTTGGCCTGTGCCTCCGAGGCACCCTGGCGTGAACGGGTGTGGCTACATTGCCGGTCTCTTACATGGTCCCACCTCTAAGGTCCCCTCCACACCCAGGGACAATTGGTCCAGCGTGTGTGGTGACAGACACAGAGATGCACTTGAGACTGACGCTGGGCAGGGGGTGGGGGAGCTCTGGGGAAAGGGGCATGGCATTGGGCTTGTAGTCAGACCTTCCAGGTTTTGAGGTCCAGCTGTGTGATCCTGGGGAGTCACTCTGAGCTTCCAATGTCTGCAAATCAGAACACTAGCACCCACCCCCAAAAATCTCTCTGCGTGGGTCTCAGACCCTCTGAGGTGATGTGGTGAAACTGATTTATAAACTATAACGTGCAACACAAAAGTGTTACCACCCCAGGCAGACACACTCCCTTTTTCTAAGAACTCAACATGCTTCCAGCTCCTGGGGTTCCAGGCGCAGGCCAGCGTCCAGAGCGTCCTTCCCATGTCACAGTCAGGGGCTAAGTCTGTTAGTCCACGTGTAGAGTCCCACGTGGATATAAACCACCTGGGTGCAGGCGAGCTTGTCTCCTGCCATCAACCCAACAGTCTATCTCACCGGACTAGGATGGCCTGGGCCACGGTCAGGGCCAACCCTGAGCACATGCATATAGAAAGGACCCCTCTCCCCAAGCGGAGCCCCGGGGATGTCACGGCATGTGGGACAGATCCTGGATTCCTGCAGTTGAGTCAAGAAACGCCCCTGAGACAAGGAAGCTGAGGACAGAGGCATTAGCTGAAGTCAAGTATCTTGGAAGAGGAGCGATTTATTTCTGTCACAACAGCATCTTCTGTCACGTTAGAGCCATGCTTTTAATTGGACTTTTATAGGTTTTATGGTTTTGTTTGTACTTGATCTTTAAATTTGTCTTGGCTTTTATAGATGCATAAGAGCTATAAACATAAGGAAATTGTACCGGATTTATGTTTGCACATATTTGAGTGACGTTATAATGAGAATGAAGGTCAACCTGAGGAATTCCCAGGCTCTGTTCCAGGGGGAGGGAGACCACCCTCTGCTCTGTGTTGCACTTCACTTCTCTCCAGCCAGCGGCTGTGCAGTGGGGTGTGCTCTCACCTCTCTCTCTGCTCCAGCCACTGAGGCACCAAGGACCCTCCCCAGGACCAACGTGGTGCCACACAGGTGGATTGTGGGACAGCTGAGAGGACCCACCCGTTTGTCAGCTCTCCAAGCTCTAAGGGGCAGAAAACTCAATTCAAAGCAGCTAAAAACTTAAAGGGAATGTATTGGCAGATGTTACTAAGTAGGCAGTTTATTCTTGGCTGGTTTTGATTGGAGGGCCAGATATGTGAGCAGGACTGGGGTTATCTATTTCTCTTAGCACCCCACTCCACATGTCAGGTCTCTCCCTGAGAGTCCCAAGGTGGCCACCAGCAGCTCCCAGGACATGGTGCTTCTCCATTCAAGTTCAGCGGGGACATGGCAGCCCAGAGGAAACTCCCACGCACCCCTGTGGCTCCAACTGGGCTGTATGCTCATCTCCGAAGCATCCCTGGACCCAGGGGAAGAGGTAAGTTGATGTCTAGGTCATGTGCTCACCCCAGAGCTGGGGATGCAGCCAACACCACCAGAAGTACATGGACTGGAGGTGGTGTCCCCAGAAGGAACTTGGGCGAGGTGACTGAGCAAATGGATGATGGACACATACAGGACAGATGTCTGGGAGACAAAACAGCAGTTGCAACTTCTCATATGAGCTCTTATCTCTGTCCCCATCTTGCTGTGTTCCCTCGGCAGCTGTTAAACTTCTCAGTATCTCAGCATCTTCAGCTAGCAAATGGGGAGTGGGACAGGATCTACAGCGGAGTGTTTTGGGGTCTCGGGAGGCTGGAACGAAATCAGATACTGCACGTAGTGATCAGCCAGCATCTGGGACGTCAACACCCTCACCAATGCCAGCTGCTACTCACGGTCCCAAACACAAAGGCAGAGTAAGAGCCTCAAGGAGCAGTGAGGAGATAAGAAAACTCAAGGTTCCCTGGTCCTTAAAAGTTCCCCTCTGCTCACTCTCCCTGAAGCCTGCAAACTCCGCCTTCCTTCTTCCTTTCACATCCAGCCTCAGGAGTTTTCCACGGGGGTCATCTCTCTGTGACCTCCTTTCCTTTGTTTTTCCCAATGATGTGACTTCCGCTGCTCAGCTCCACGGTCAGTATTCACCTTGAGAACACTGAGGACCACCTGCATTTGAACCCTCATCTGTCTCAGTGGGCTCTGACTGCCACACACGGTATCACAGCCTGGGGGCTTAGCCAGCAGGGGTGTTGGGGGGCTGGAAGTCCAAGATCAAGGTGGTGGCAGGTTTGGTTTCTGATGGAACCTCTCTTCCTGGCTTGCAGAGGGCCACCTGCTCGCCATCTCCTCACATGGCATTTCTTCTGTACATGCCACTCCTGCAGTCTCTTTCTCTTCTTCTAAGGACAGAGTTCTATAGGATCAGAGTCCCATCCTATGACCTCATTTAACCTTAAGTACCTCCTAAAGGCCCCATCTCAAACTACAGTCACACTGAGGGCTTCAATGTATGGGACGGGGCGGGGGATGGGACATCACTCAGTCCCCACCACCATCCTGCCCGCGATGATGACGGCCTGGTCACCGTCTTCCCCCAGCTTCTGTGCCTGCCTCTCTGCTATTCTCCACTGTTACAACTTCCAAGTCTGCTGCTTAAATGTCCGGGCTCCTGACAGCCCTCCTTTGCCTTCCTGTTGTCTCCTTCTGAGTGATGTCATCAAGCTCCAGAAATCTGTGTGCTGATACACCAAAATCTCCACCTTGAACCCTCCACTTTTCTCCCCAGCCTGTCCCACATTTCTTCTTTCCTCTACCTGTCTCTCCTACCTGGAGGCAACTCCTCCTCCCAGGAGACACTGGGTCATCACGACTGTGTTTGGGGGTGTTACTGGCATCTAGTGACTACTGTTAAGCAATCTACAGAGCACAGGATAGAATTACCCAGCCCCCAACGTCAACAGCACTGAGGTTGAGAAACCATAGAGAGAACCACTTATAATAGTTGGGAGCGCAACCTTTCAGCTATTTTTCTGTAACAATATGACAATAAAGACATGTACACTTTTAAAAATATAAAATGGGACTATGCTATACGTATTGTTCTGCAAATAGTTTTTATCCCTTAAAAAGATCATTTTCCCAGACAGTCACACAGTTCTTAGTATTCATTTTCATTAACAGTTGTACAGTATTTTCATTGTCTGGATAAACTATTCTGCCCTTGTAATACTATGAAACTTTGCAATGTAAAATAACATGTGCATAACAAGTACTAATAAATTATTTTGAAGGAACTATCTCCCCAATAAAGAGCTATGGAGCTAAACCAATGGCTAAGTCAAAAAAGGTGTTCAAATGCCTTGTCATTTGCAAAAGGTGCTTTGCAGTTGAAAATAAAATCTCCCCTCCCCACACTCCAAAGTTTTTCTTAAGCTCATGTGCTACCTGTTGGAGATTACTGCGATATTCTTACATTTATCAACAAAGTTTGCAAACTCAAGAGATTTTTTTCCTCTGAGCTGAGAGCCTCTTAAAGAGAATGCTACCCTCCCTTTCACTCATTCTCAGCCCAAGAAACCCAAGTGTAACTAACTCTGCCTCCATTGTGCTATGAAAAAGGTCATCTAAGAAGACTGGGTGGTTGGCTTTTTGAATTGTTTGGAAATTTTTGAGTTGTGAGTCCCTGACATAGACAAATACTACAAATAATATCGAACAAGCAAGAAGTGCTCAGGATTGTTTGCCTCCGGGGATATTTGCTGATAAGCAATTAGATTCAGCAGAACTGTAGTCACAACCTTTTGCTCTATTCCACTGAGTGCAACAGTGAGTGCGGTGGGCTAGAGAAGCCTAACAAAAGCTCAGTGTACCACAGCAACGTGTTTTTCTTAACCCGGTTCCTGGAATTTGTATAGTTTATGATAAGCACACACTACTCGGTTCATTTACAAAGTCAGCCACCAGTGGCCATGAGAAAAACAACAGCACGGAGTTCCAAGCCTGAACTTCGCTTGTGGAAGATGGGGGTGTTTCTGACTACCTGCGGCCAAGCCCAGCAGGTGGCCTGCCCACACCTGTAAGCACGCAGAGCTTCTAATGCCCCAGGGTCCGGACGCGGTGAGACCGGGCATGTCAGGCCCTCTCCTCCTCTCACCTGGCCTGTCTCCTCGGGGACCGAGGCAGCACTTTGCTGAGTCGTGTAAAAACGAAAGTGACTACAAATTAGAATCTTTTCATCAGAAATAGGACTGTGCGGGGTCAGGCTGTCGTTAGGACACTAGGTGACAAAATGAGATCTTTCCTAATCCCGAGGGCACGCATGAGTATTTAGAATCATTTAGGGTTTATTTATAACTGGAAAGGTTCTGGGAGTCGCCTTGCCCCACCTCCAGCGCCTGGCCTTGCACACGGGGATCTGAGGGCCCGGGCAGCAGGGCCCAGCACATCACTGTGCTCAGGGCAGGAATGGGGCTTGATGGGAGTCTCCTGTGGCAGGTTCGGGATTCATCAGAGGCAGAACTGGAACTGGGCAGAGCATCTGGAAGTTTGGGGGACCACAAAGAGGAGGAATACCAAATTCCGAGTATAAACTCTAAGTTTTTGGCTGGCTACAGACCAGGCAAGCATGTGCTTATAACATCTGGAACAGGGTGCATGGGCAGCAGGCACCGTTGTAGCCGATAAGGGTCTCCTTGCTGATGGGACAGGCAGCAGCCAGGTCTGCAGCATCTTCCACTCCTGCCAGGACCCTCAGCTTCTCAGATGCCTGGTTCAAGCCCATCATGAGATACAGAAACAGTAAACAGACATAAACTGTCTGATGAGCCCCCAGAATTATGCAAAGTCAAATCCTTTGGATAATTGTGTATTCTCTATCATTCTTAGTCATCGTTGTCGTTGCTGTTTTAAAATCATATCCTGAACAATACACTATCGAACAGAAAGCATAAGAAAGCTGGTGCGAACCCTATTAACATCATATGGAATAAGCTTTAGGTCAAGAATTACTAGATAGGTAATTCATAACTCAATAGGGTTATTATAGCAGGAAAATACAACTATAGATGTAGGTTCGTGTAATAACAGTTATAAAACAAATGAAGCAAATGGACAAAATTAAAAGAAGTAGACGAATCCACAATTACGGTTGGAGATTTCAATATCCCATTTCAGTATTGATTTAAAAACCAGTAAAGATATAGATGACTAGGTCAACATTATCAACCAATTAGATCTCGTTGACATTTATTCCATCCAGGAAGGGCAGATGCACATTTTTTTGAAGAGCATATTGAACATTTCCTAAGAAACTCATATGCTGAGCCATAAAACAAGTCTTAATAAATTTAAAAAAATTGAAACAATATGTATCATGTTGTCTAATAGCAACAGAATTAGACTAGCATTCAATAAGAATGATCTCTGAAATATCCCCAAATACTTAGAAATTAACACATAAATAATCCATGGATCAAGGAAATTTCACAAAAAATAAGAATATATTTTGAACTGAATCAAAACACAACTTATCAAAATTAGTGAGATGCAGTTAAAACAATGCTTGAAGGAAAATGAATATCTTGAAACAGTTACATTAGAAAAACAAAATGTCCTCATAGCAGTAATCTAAGCTTCTACTTTACAAAGCTAGAAATAGATGAGCAAATTAAACCCAAAGTAAGCAGAAAGCAGGAAATAATGAAGAGTGGAAATCAACCAAAAACAAAAAATCAGACTAAATAGTTAAAAGCAAAAGCTTGTTTTTTGAAAATATCAATAAATTTAATAAAGCTCTACTTAGAGTGATCAAAGTAAGAGGGAAGACAAAATGTACCAGTATCATGGTTGATGAGAGAAGAAACATTGCTAAAAATTTTACAGGTATTAGAAAATTATAAAGTGTTCTTATGAACAACTTGATGTTAATGTATGTGACAACTGAGTTGACATACATGTACAAATTCCTTGCAAGATGCAGATTACCAAAATGAAGAAATAAAAACATGAATAAAGAAATTGAATTTTCCATTTAAATCAACCCTGCAAAGATTTTAGGTGCTCATGACTTTACCGGTGAATTTTATCAAATATTTAAGGGAGAAATATTACCAATCATATAGAAACTCTTTCAGAAAATACAGGAAGAGGTAATTATGAAGCTAAAATTATCCTGATACCAATGCCAGACAAAGTAATTAGAAGAAAAAAATGAAATATATCAGTCAATATCATGAATGAACATAGAAGTAAAAATCCTAAACACATATTAGAAAATCAAACCCAGTAAAGAAAAAAACTACATATAGGAATGCAAGGTTGGTTTATAATTAGAAAAATAATCACTGAAAATCACTATATTAACAGAATAGGGAGAATGGTCATGTGATCATTTCAATAGCAGCAGAAAAGGAAAATCTTTGCAAACCAGCAATGGATTGAAGCTTCCTCAAACCAATAGAGAATTTATGATAAAACCTACAGCTAATATCAGACTTGATGATGAAACAGCACTTTCCTCCCTGAGATCAGGAATGGTCAAAGGATGTCCACTCTCACCACTTCCATTTAACAATATACTGGAAATCCTAGCAAGTGCAAAAGACTACACACACACAAACAGATGGGAAAAAAGTAAAGCCATTTTTATTAAAACAATTTTTATTCTCAGAACACATGGTTATGTACACAGAAAATGATTCCTAAAGAATCTCTAAATAGGTACTAGAATAAGTCAATGATTTTTAGCAAGATCCTTAACTATAATGTCAATATAAAATCAATGATCTTATGTATTAGCAATGAACAACTAGAAAATGAAATTTTAAAATATTGCTTGTATGGTATAAAGATATGACATATTTAGAGAGAAATTTAATAAAATGTGTGCAAGATGTGTATACTACACAATGTTGCTGAGATATATTCTAAAACATAAAGGAAAGGCAAGATATAACATGTGCATGGACTGGAAGGTTCAATGTCATGAAGATGTCACTGTTCCCCAAACTGACTAATAGATTCAACAGAATTCTGATCAAAAGCTTATCAGGTCTTTTTTGTAGAAACTGACAAGCTGCTTGTAAAATCTACATGGAAATTCAAAGGGCCGAGAACAGCCAAAATAATTCTTTAAAAAATAACAATGTTGGAGGACTCAGAGCGCCTGATCTCAAGTTTTAGTATAAAGTCGCAGTGATCAAAATAGTATGGTATTGGCATATAGACCAAGACTCTTATTTATATGGTTAACTGTTTTTGCGTATCACTTTCTCCTCTGGTCTAGCACGATACCTTCAGGCAGGACTAATCCAGAGAGAAAATACTGTCTTTCTTTTTATTGCTGAGTAATAGTCTATTGAATGGATAAGCCAAAACATGGATCAATCTCAAACACATCATCCAGTCAGACATGGAAGATGACAGGGTGCATGATTTCATTTATATGACATTTAGAAAGGCAAAACTATAGTGACAACAAGTTGCCAGGGGCCAGGTTTGAAGGGGATTGACAAGGGAACTTCTGGCGTGATGAAAGCATTCAGTCATGACTGTGGTGAGGGTGACGTGACTGTGTACATTTGCCCAAATTCGTCCCACTGTACACTTAACATAGGTAAATTGCCTGGAAATTATGTTCCCAAATGTGTTCCAAAGACAGCAAGATGTATTTTTAGACATAGGGTAGCACAGGGCTTTTTTTTCCCACGGATCTCCCACAGGCCTGCAGCAATGGGGCTACCTTTTCCTTCTCCTCCAAACTTCAAAGCCCTTCGCTCAGAATGAGCTGTGTATCTGCATCTTTCTCCTCTTGTCTAGCACAATACCTTCCGGCAAGACTAGCCCAGAGACTATTTTATTTTACCAGCTTCCCAGGTTATCCGATTTCACTGTATTTTCTCCTTATCTACTCCAAGTCCCCAATGCCCCCATTTTCTCTCATTTCTGTCCTTTTCTTCCCCGAAAGCCACTGAAGCAAAGCTAACAGCCATCTTCTGTGCAATGACCTTCACACCCTTGAGGAGAAGCATTTAATCACCCTCCATGCTTGCACACAGAGATGAATACAGCCTATGTTTGTGCTTTTCCATATTCCCCCATATTTTTCCCCGAGGAAAGTTTTCTGGGCCTCTGGTGGAGAGTGAGCTGTGGGAAAAGGCACTGACTTTCAAGCGCCCAGGGGCTAGTGTTCCGGGATGTGGAGAACAGGTCTCCTATTTGTTCACTGTCTACCTTTGGTTCAAGTGGCCTCTCTGAGCCTCGGTCTCTTCATCTTATTATTGGCATCATAATATCTATGAGAAGTGCTGATGGTGAGCAGATGCTGGCCTTGCCTTCTCTACCCTGGCTCTCCATCCAGTAACCTGTTAACACCCCTCACCCCTGGAAAGTGTCCCTTGGAAAGTGCGATGACTGAACTCTACTTATCCAGGTGGATGAAGATATTGCTTAAACACTGTATTTTTAAAAATTAATGAAGCAAGATAATCATACCTAGTATTGATACAGTCACTGGTCTGTTATCTTAAGTATGCTTTATGAAGCTACTATAAAACTGTTAAAGAAGATTACTGCCAATGAATTCATATTTATTAGACGTCTGCAAGCAGAGAAAAGCCTTTATAAGTCAGGTCCCGTGAACTAAAGAAAGTTCCTGGCTGTAACACTGACTAGCTAGGTAATGCTGGGAACTCTCTGCCTCAGTTTCCTCATCTTTAAAATAAAAAAGTGATAACACAATTATAATTTTACCTCCAATCTCATTTCTTGTTATATTTCCCAGGCACGCAGACCATGTATCTGAAAGTGCTTTTCAAGCTGTGAAATTCTGCCCAAGGCTAGTTACAGCTCCTAGATTCTCTGGTGCCATAGATATCCAGACTCTTAGACTAGAATTACATTTCGTATCTTGTGAGTAGGAAATTTCTCTAATGATTTTAAAAGACATAAATGCCACACTTTTCCACAACAGGTTTCCATCTGACACCCTAATTAGGTTGGCGCGCACGTGCGCATGTGTGTGTGTGCGTGTAATGTGTACATCAAGCATGTGAAACTAGCAGCTGGCATGCTTGATGTACATATATATTTTTTCCAAATATTAAAAGCAAGGACTTGAAGAGATACTTGTACACTAATGATCATCGCAGCTCTATTCACAACAGCCCAAAGGTGGAAACAGCCCAAGTGTCCATCGGTGGATAAACAAAATGTGGTGTGTCATACAATGGACTATTACGCAGCCTTAAAAAGGAAGAAGATCCTGACACCTGCCTCAGCATGGATGAACCCTGAAGCCATTATGCGAAATGAAATAAGCAGACACCAAAGGACCAATATTCTATGATTCCACCTCAAGGAAGTACCTGGAAGTCAAATTCATACAGACAGAAAGCACAGAGGTTAGCGGAGCTTTCTGGGAGGAGGGATGATTGTTAATGGGTAAACAGTTTCAGTCTGGGATGCTGAAAGTTTCTGGATTTCTGGAGATGGTGGTGGTGATGGTTGCGCAACAATGCAAATGATGTACTTATGCCATTCAACTGTGCACTTAAAATGGTAAATCTTATGTATATTTTACCACAATAAAAATATTTCCCATGCTTCCCCCCTAATTTAGCTACTTTGATTTAACTACCGGTATTTTATATATCAAATTTCAAAGTTATCTGGCTGGCTCCCTGACTCACCCCTCAAATAAACATACCTCCCCAAATTGCTGACCGCTCTCTCCAGGGAAGAAGCTGCCCAGGTGTCACACCTACTAGGTGAGCAAAAGAACTTCGAGAATGAGACAGAACCAGAAGGCCATGTGTGCCTGCTCAGTTCCTCCTCTCACCTCACCAGCATGCCGCCTGCCTCCCTCCCGTCCCACCCCTACCCGCCATGTGGCAGTGACTTCTCTCTGGGACCCTGAGGAGAGGGAGTGCACAAGCCCTTTCTGGGAAGTCTTGCCTGCTCCTTCCCGACTGCAGGGTCCGCTGCCATGGGCCAGGTGCAGGCACACCGGTATGATGCTGCCTGGACGGCTCTAAGTGTCAGGACTTCATAAAGACACCAAAGGACGCGCTGAGATATCTCACAGGCACCTCAAACCCTTGATCCTCCTGCACGAGAATCTTCCAGTTTGGCATGTTTCCCTCCACTGTCTCACCAGCCGAGCACATGCCGCCGTCCTTGACTTTTCCTGTCCCCATGCACCCATTACCAAGTCCTGCCTATCGTACCCCAAATGTCTTCCCAGTCCCTCCGCATCTTTCCCTCTTCCTACCAAACCCCAAGTCCGAGACACCAGCATTTCCTTCCCCGACTCCTAAGAAAGCCTTCTAGCTGGGCTGCCCGCCTCCCATCCTGAACGTCCCGTCCACGTTCCAGGGTGGCTGCTTTCAAACTGGAAATCTGATCATGTCTCCACCATCCACTCCCTCCTCCAGCGAAGCTCCCCTGTGCTCCTGGGAAGATGCCCACGTCTCCCCAGCACTGAGGGTTTCTGTGACCCCAGCCCCCCGTCTCCACTGGCTCCTGGACCGCCTCTTCCATCCCTCCCCAAGCCCCTGATCCCCCTGGGCCCTGATGCATCTTCTACCTGGGAGGTTCCCCATCCTCACCTTCCCCTCTGATGCCTCCTTCAGAGCTCACTAACCTGGAATTCCCTGACACTCAAGACTTCCTCAGGCTCCCTGTTTCTATCTGGCCCTTACCACAGCCTCTTACACCTTAGATTCTGCAATCCCTGTGATCATTCTATCTCTTTCCCCAGCCAACAGGCTCCCTGAGGAATGTTTTCGCTCCCTGCAGCCTCCTAGGGCCTAGGACAGTAATAGAAGCACAATATACATTAATGAATTCTTCATTATTAATTTAAAGGCCATCAAGCAGGGCCCATAGCCATAAGGAAGCGGCTCCTTAACTATGGGATTAATGCCAAATTCCTATGTAATTTTAAACAGTCCTTTTACTAACATTTTGGGGAGAAATGTCCTAATGAGAGCCACGTGAGGGGGGGGTCAGGGGAGCATTGTGCATATATTTGCAGAAGTGGAGATATGTGTAAAACGAAGTTCTCTGGGAGAATTCAGACTATTACTACTAAACCAAGATTAACACCGGCAGTCATTTCCTCCTCCAGGGGCGCCAAGCTGCACAGCCCCCAGTGTGGCACCACCTCAGAGCCTCTGAGCTGTTCAGGGCTCGGGGAGCGAGGAGGGAAACTCCCCGAGGCAGGCAGGAGTGAGACGTGACTGTGTCTGGGCAGAGATTCCCCTGCGGTTATGAGACGGTGCAGCACAGACGCGGTATCCGAGGGGTCTGCATTAGGGTGCTAATGAGAACTGTTGCACACGTACGACCCAGAAGCTGCAACAGGAAGAATCACTGTCTCACTGGAAGGAGCTTGAAACGGAGCCGTCAACATCAACAAAAGCCATTGTTCCCAGGCTGCAGAACTGAGGGATTATGGCTACTCCGAGGCAGAATGAAACCTGTTTACATTTGTCAGCAAAATGATCACATTTTACACCATTAGCATTTGGCAAGACGGAGCGCCCTCCATTAGCTAATCTGCAGATGCCCAAGCGGGGAGGCAGGAAAACAAAGAGCAGCTTGGTGCTGACTCGTCCCCGCCGAGCCAAAGCGATGAGCTCAGGCTGCGCGGGGGCCCCTGCTCAGGTGAGGCAGTAGCCTGGCGGGCAACCTGGATGGCTCATTAAGACAGTTCAGGGCCTGGTGACTGCTGGATGCAGTAACTGGCAGGCGGCGCCCAGGGAGGGACCCCTGCGCATGCAGGTAGGCATGGCACTTGCCTGGTCTTGGGACAAACATGGCTGAGCAAGGGATAGCAAAATCCTAACACAGAGGGTGCAACTAGTTACCCAACACTTGCCTGGTCCAGGGACAGACGGGGCAGAGCAAGGGACAGCAAAACCCTGAACACAGAGGGTGCAGCTGATGGCGCGCTGGACATTACCCAACAGACGCATCAATAGTGCCGAGACGGAGCACCAGCCCTCCCATTTTCCCTGGCAAGTGGATTTGTGGCGTTTTATAAATATGAATTTAAGAAACTATTTTGAAATATTAAGCACTATAAGATTTATTAAGAAGGAATCAGAATTTGTGCTGACACATAATGGGTGCTCAAGTACTTATTGAATGAATGAATGAATGAATGAATGAATGAAAGCTGACCCCAAGAACAGACATGTCACCGTGGAGGAAGGCAAAAGCGTTCCTTCTGAGCAGAAACATGACAAACACCAGTCCACACGAAGCAAATAGAGGGCTCTGGGCGCTGAGCTGCGGTGTGTTTGTTTTAGGCATAAAGATTAGTGATCGTGGAAACTGAGATTGTCACAGTGTAAACAATGTGTTGTCAGCAAACGGGGCCATTGAACATGCACTGGCAGGACAGCTGACAATGGTCACAGGTGGGCTGACCGCCAAACTGAACCCTCCAGCCCAGAGGCCACACGAAGTGAGTCCAGTGTGACCCTCGCGCCGGGCTACACCCCCAGATGAGCTGCAGTTGCAGACAGCGGAGTGAACGCCCGCCTGCACTGTCTGACGCTTTGAAACGTGCTTCTGTCTGCGATTGCACCTCTGGGAGCAGAGATCGTCCTCCGTGTGAAACTGGAAAGCGGAGATCCCAGAAACCCGAACTTGCCCTCCGCGGGGCCCAGGGTGCTCTGGGATGCAGGCGGCTTTCCTCTGTTCGGCGAGATGATTGCTTCCTTTCCCCACGCTCACGCAGTTGTTTAATGTTATAACTCGGCTATTGGGCCCAGAAAAAACTCCCCCCAGAGCCCATTATTAACATCCTGGAAATGGAAAGCATAATCTCAGGCAAGTAGCTAAAATAATATTTTGCCAGGGTTTTATTTCTGCGCTGTGAAGGGGGACGCCGAGCAGTCATCTCCCTCTTGGAGGTGGGTGTGCCAGGACAAAAGTGCTTTAGAAACGAACGAAACAGAACCAGAGCAGTGGGAAAGTGGGCTTCCTTCCTCCCCATCACCTTTGAGTTCTCGGAGGAGACCCCAGGCTGCTGTACCTGCCTGGGTGGCTCCTGGGTGCTGGGCTGGCCCCTGCACTGCCCCTGATCCATTTCACCTCAGGGCTCTGCAAGCTCAGTATTTGGCATCTCTCAGGTACCCCCTTAAATAACCACTGAACGTCTAACGCACTGCCCTGGACCCCCAGCTTAGCTCAGTGCTCCACCTGTGCCCGACTGTTCTCTGGACCTTCCTGC
>NW_006284618.1:5948862-5951713 GCF_000327345.1 Myotis davidii | reverse complement strand
CCTGCTGACAACTGTCTCTTGGCACCAGGCTGAGCGCCTGGACCAGCCTTACCCAGGGCCAGGGCGGCTCCATTCACACGCCACCCTGAAGGCAGAGGAACGCCGAACGCCCATGGCTCTCCTCTTGCCCTCGCTCCCTCGCTGTCTGTACCGCATCACTGCCAGCAGGCCCATGCTCACTGGTTCCGCAGTCACCATGGATTCAGATTGGGCTCCCTGGTCCTGCCTGGGACCCAAGAGCCTGTGAATTCATGTCCCGTCCCGTAGCCACAGCCCCTCAGTGCAGGACAAGGGGCTTGACACGCCCTGACCTGAAGCCACATGGCTTGCCCATCACCTCAGAGTAACGCATTTGTCCTGAGTACAGGGAGCTCTCTGACTTACTCAGAAACTCATTTGAGAACTCCACTCCAGAGACTTAAATTTTAAATAATCCACTGGATGCACCAACTGTGCAACCCGAACAGGGCCATGAGGTGGAGGATTCAGGAGTTGATGTTGGCACCCCATGCCAAACCCCTGGATTGGGGTTGGATGGGCTGGAGGGTGTGCAAGAACTCTCTAGGGGTGCAGGGAGGGGTGCAGAGGACACCTCTAGGTGCAGAGGCCAAGGGACAGAGCGGGCTGACCGCGCCACAGGAACACGCAGAGTGACGCAGATGCTTGTTTCCATGACATCTTCTGTGCACAGACTAAAATCTTAGATGCTGAGCTAAACAGTCCCCTCCCTCCTGGCACCCTCACCCCCACCTCCCGCTCTCCCTCCCTGAGGCCTCCTCCATGCACGCTCCCAGCTTTATTTCATCCACTTAATGCACTCTGCTCTGTGCTCAGGTACTTAAAATCTCCCATTACTATCCGCAGGCTCTTTTACGGCCTTTTTTATTTGCCCTATCATTTCACAGTCCAGTTGTTCTTTTCGGTCAGGTGGGCTATAAAATACTCTGATAACAAGTTCACCGTAGGAGCCGATGGCGGGCTCCATCCATAATGACTGCAGACCCTTCTGGTGCTGCTGGGTCCCTCACCAACGCTCTCAGAGAGCGCACAGCCTCCTCCTCCCAAAGAACTGGCTTCTCTTTTCTGGGGCTGCTCAGAGGACAGCTCCTTTCCCGCTATTTTTCTTTTCAATAGGCCAGACTTTTTCACCCTTGCTCCTTAGTTAGCTTTCTTCTTTAATGGTTGTTGAAGCTATTGCTATGCATTTAATATTATTTCTCTCTCTGTTGGGCATTCATAAATATGAAATAACACCAACGAGGTCGCTCGTCTCTGTGGAATGCCTTCGCTGACACCACGTTTGTCTGTCTCTCTGCAGCACACCTGTGAAGTCCTGGTGCTAGTGAGGAGGGACAGGCCTGAGAGCATCGCCCCTGGGGTCCAACAGCCTGTGGGCCCACCTCCCACCGCCTGTTCTCTGACCTGAGCTTCTCGGAGGTCAGTTTCCCATTTAATCTGTGACATGGAATCATCATCATTCCTCCCTGGGGGGGACCCCGAGGATATGACTTCACTGTGTAAAAACTGGGTGCACGTAGGCCTTATTACAATGGGGGAGAGTGGGGTTGATCTCACAGAAGACCACAGTCCTTGCCCATTCTGTTCTTACATCTCAACAAAGAATGGCCCAGTCAAAATCCATTGCCTCTGTCTAGGTCAGTGGTTCTCAACCTTCTGGCCCTTTAAATACAGTTCCTCATGCTGTGACCCAACCATAAAATTATTTTCATTGCTACTTCATAACTGTCATGTTGCTACTGTTATGAATCGTCATGTAAATATCAGATATGCAGGATGGTCTTAGGCGACCCCTGTGAAAGGGTCGTTTGACTGCCAAAGGGGTCGTGACCCACAGGTTGAGAACCGCTGGTCTAGGTCCAGCCTGCAGTATCAACCAAGCACAGCTGGCCCTGAGCCATTACCCTCTGCACCAGGCAGTGCGGGCATTCACTCATTAATTCAGATCCATGGTTACTTTTAGGCTTGCATCACTTCATTCATTAATCCCAACTTGCTTTAAAGTTGATTTCCAAAAACACCTCCTTTCTAATAGCTGTAGAAATCTGGAATCAACCAGGCCGAATTCAAAAGTGTTTCATCACCATCTTTCTTCTAAAATGTTAAAATTACATCTTCACTGCACACACGGCCAAGGGAGAGGTGCTCCGCTAGTCCGTTCTCTTAACTTGTACAACGCTGTGAGGTGGGTGCTCTTTTCACCCAGTTTATAGATAAGGAAACTGAGGCTGAGAGAGGCTAGAAGTCTTTGCAAGGTCACAGAGCTAGACGACAAATGGCAAATGGGATCCAAGCTTACACTTGCCCGATTCCCTCCCAAATCTGCATCTCTCAGGCCCCACCTGACCCACGTGGGGGGGCCCCTCACTCCCCACAGCCACCTGGAGTCCTGATACGCCGACGGCAGCCGAGCCGGAGGGCCCGTGCAGCCACTCTGTGCATGAAGGATGGAGGATTTATTGTCTGTAATCGTTCTTCCATTGAACTCCTGCCACACTGATTACTGACTGGAACATAATATGACTCAATCTAATGACAGCGGTACATTCATATCACATAAATCTCATTTTGCATAAAATTTGGGAACTTCTCAATTCATCCAACAGAAAATAATAACCTAAAATTGAGATGCTTCTTTTTTCCCGTCTTATTTTTCTCCTACACGTTTTATCCTTTTCTCAATAGAAAGCACCTTGAAAATAAGACGAATGGATTAATTTGTCGGTAGGATGTGAATCTACATATTACCCCAAATTATGTTTACTTACAATGGAGCCCCTTCCATTTCTGAAAGTTATCTGAGGTGACGTAGGTAACACAGTCCAGATGGCAA
>NW_006284618.1:5927013-5948685 GCF_000327345.1 Myotis davidii | reverse complement strand
ACCCCTGCCACACTGATTACTGACTGGAACATAATATGACTCAATCTAATGACAGCGGTACATTCATATCACATAAATCTCATTTTGCATAAAATTTGGGAACTTCTCAATTCATCCAACAGAAAATAATAACCTAAAATTGAGATGCTTCTTTTTTCCCGTCTTATTTTTCTCCTACACGTTTTATCCTTTTCTCAATAGAAAGCACCTTGAAAATAAGACGAATGGATTAATTTGTCGGTAGGATGTGAATCTACATATTACCCCAAATAACTATGTTTACTTACAATGGAGCCCCTTCCATTTCTGAAAGTTATCTGAGGTGACGTAGGTAACACAGTCTCAGATGCCAAGATCCGTAAGACAAGGACAGAGCACCAAAGAGGGCAGATCCCGGGGAGGGGGCGGGGCATGCGATTCCGCCAAGTGAGACGCTCCCGGGTGCCAGGGGGGTGGTTATGAGGCCTCAGTCAGGACCGCTGCCCTTTGCTAGCGCACACCCCTCCCAGCGGCTTTACAGACCCTGCTCACTGCAGCCTTCCGGCCAGCCTGCAGGGAGGGGTTCCTGTGCCTGGTTTTGAGACAGAGGGACAGGCCGGTGATTATGGTAATTTGCCGGAGGGTTCTGCGTGCCTGTAGGATTGGATTGGCTTCCCCAAGCTTCACAGAACTCCCCCCTACAGCCCGCCTGCCCCTCACATCTCAGGAAACCTCTTTCCAGACTCTTGGATCATTCTCTCCCTTCCTGTGCCCGTGCTTTATGGCGAATCCATCCCTCAGATCTCTTGCTTTTCTTCTGTCCTCTCCTTGGGTCAAGCCATGTTTCCGTTGGCCACATGCTGGCCCAGCCGGGTTCCAGAAGCCAGCATTGGCTCCTCTGGCCACAGGGCAGGTCCCCCCAGCCCCTCCCACCCTCTCCCTGAGCAGTGCCCCCTGCCAGCATCCAGACCAACCTCCTGCAGGCCTCCAAATTGCTTTGAGAAGGCCTGGATCCAATCCTTAAGCCCCTGCCCAGCCACAGCCTGACCTTATGGACTAAATATGCCCTACCCACAAATTCAGTTGTTGAAAGTGATGCCATTAGAGGAGGGGCTTTGGAGAGATGATACAGTCAGACTAGATAAACAACTGATTTTTAAGTTGCCCTTGACCATTAGCCCTCTCTGCCATGGGAATAAGGAAGAAACTAGCTGTCTGTCTGCAGCCTGGAGGAGAGCTCTCACTAGACCTGACTATGCCGGCACCCTGATCTTGGACTTCCGGCTTCCAGAACTGTGAGCAATGCATTGTTGTCGTTTACAAGTTACCCAGTCTGTGGTCTTTTGTTATAGCAGCCAAACAGACTAACGCACCTGCCAGCCCTCTCTCCCTTCCATGGGGCCACCAGCTCTCACAGCTGCTTTTGAGTGACTTCTTTACTGGGACGGCGCAGGGGCACTTGGACCAAATAACTGAACAAGTCACTAGGGATGGAATGATGAAGGGATGACCCTCGGAAACCACAGACTCTGCCCGGACAGCACATCGCACACCCAGAATCATACCTCAGGATCCAAACCCGAGTGTGTCCTCCTCGAAGGTTCAGGCCCTCATCTCTGTACACAGGCCTCTTCAGCAAACTGTGACCTCTTGGGCTGTCCACAGATACATGGGAACTCTGGCTGCACTGCACAGCCTCAGGCCATGTCCATCCTGGATTCCAAGGGGATGGTACCCCCCCACCCCCCGCCAGAGTTGTGCGATGCTGTAGCCCTGTCCTACCTCTACCACCTGCATATTTTGCAAAGGCTCCCTGACATCAGGGGAGTTTAACCACTGTGATTCCAGAAGGCTGGACCCACCCCAGTGCCCTGACACCTACAACAAGGACATATCTTGCTAAGGCATGACCACCCAGTCCTCAGGGGAAGACCACAGGGCTCAGGGCAGGACGAAACCTGACTCTCCCCACAAGTCTCCGCAGTCTGTCTGCCCTGGGAAGTCACGATGGACTGTCCAGGGGCGTCATGCTTGGCTTCCTCACGATGCCCACTCAATACATTGTTTTGGTGGAAACATCACAAATCCATTTTATGAAAAGCCAACATATTTGCACCTGAGAATTCAATAATAGGACACAAAACTCAGGGAAAGAAATAATCAGATTGTCCATCCAGAGTGGAGTTAAAATTGTCATAAACATTGATCCTTCATTGTAGGGAACAGAAATAATAAATAGTTGCTGAAATTGCATGGCTACAGAGATTTCATTCTCTAATTGTCAAGAAGCATTAAACATCAACTGTTTATTCTGCAGCACAGGAAGCGCAGACAGACTGCAGTGCATCCCTTCACCAGAGGCTGTCCCTAATTGTCATGCATGGATGGCAGCAGAGGTGACTGGGAAAAATTGTTTGCATTTATTAATCAAAAGGAGTCAAAGGCACACGAGATATCATCAAGGCTCCCTTGTGCTGGGGGGAGGCTGACAACGAACACTCCTGATGAAGTGTTTGCGGAGTGTTTGCAATCTGTTCAGAACCCTTTTTCTTTGCAGGTGCAAACCTCACTATCTAGAACATCGGAGACACAATCAAAAATTAAACATAGTAAACATCCAGATGCAGGTCTCAATCTTCCATTTGTTAAGACAATGGGAGAGGTATAATTAATTTCAAAGCGAGATTTGTGCTCTTTCAAAATCCATTTGTGCATATTAGCATTGCCTTCGTGTGTATAAAAGCACAAAGGCAGCTCTCCCCCTCTTCTGCCCCTTTTGTGTGTTTTTTTAAATTAGAAAGTGGAACTACTCGGGAGATGTGTTTGACTTCCCAGCATCCATGCATAGATAATTATCTTGCTCAGCCTGTTTGATCAGTAGACTAAGTCAGAATAAGTCAGAGCTGCTCGGGTAAAGTCGGGCAGCAGAAAATAGATTAAGGGAGAAAGAATTCCTTTCTGGTGATGGTGAGAACTTCAGGAACAAATGCAACCTCACTAAATTTTGCTACTGAATAATGTACTTAATATAGTCATTGTAGTACCTTTTAATATGTTGACTTTCTTTAATTGCTTCTCCCCACCCCCAGTCCATTTAGTTTTAAACTCATCTCCATGAAAGATAACAAGTGAAAATACAACCAGCATATATTATTTTGTTTGACATCTTTTTTAAAAAAAATATGTATTTTTATTGATTTCAGAGAGGAAGGGAGGGAACGAGAGGATAAAAAAACATCAATGAGGAAAGATGATCATTGATTGGCTGCCTCCTGCACACCCGCCACTGGGGACCACGCGATGAGAGAGTCATCGATCGGCCGCCTCCTGCACGCCCCCCACAGCCCGGGCCTGTGCCCTGACCGGAAATTGAACCCTTGACTTTCAGGTCCATACATCAATGCTCAACCACTGAGCCACATCAGCCGGGATTATTTGGCATCTTATACAGGGTGTCCCTCCAAAATGTATACACACTTTAACAGCTGATAGCTCAATTTTGAAAATGAGATGTACTTCAATAAACACTGCCTTTATAATTATTCAGCATGTGTATATATTTTTGGGGACATCCTATGCTTCTCTTGCATTTTATTTTTAAGCAATATTTGGCCTTTGGACATTATATTCAACTGGTGACAGTTCCTGCATCATCTGATAACCTTTCCTCGGAGGTCTATTAGTTTTACACATCCTGGAAAGTAGGGGTGGGGAATGCAGTATCTGCTAAAGAAATTTCGCAGGGGAGAGCAGACAAGCCTTAACTCTGCACTGCCGCAGCCCCCGCCTCCTGGGCAGCTGCCTCCCATGCTTGCTCTGGGCATGTCAGGGGCAGCAGGACAGGCTGTAACCTGCTGCCTCTAATCAGTGTCAAGTCCACAGTATTCATTGCACTTCTACTCCGTGTCCAGCCCTGGCCTTGCATCGAGCTATGGTACCATGGGATTCCACAGCATTGAAATGTTGGAAAGTCATGTTTCTCCCCAACTACAGCACCCCTTTCAAAAAGTCAGACCGGATAAACAACAACTGATTTTTAAGTTGCACTTGGCCATTACAGTGTTTTAGAAGAACCGTAATCAGGACTGCCATCCTATCACATCTACTCAGCGCGACCATGGCAGGAGGAACTGATAGAGCAAAATACTCTACAAGTGTTGTCTCCCTAAGAACCATCCAAATAGCCCAGGGATCGCTGGATCAGTGGGCACAGCCTTGGAGACCCACAGCCTCGCACAGGTGGTTTCCTGGGCTACGTCTCTGGATTTGGGATGTGCAACCGTCTCCCAAGAGGGGGGTAAAACACCCTCTATTCTTTTGCTGCCCCTGCTGTCCACATTGTGACCTTCAACGTCAAGCCCTACGTTGTTCAAACCCCAACTAGTGACCAGTGCCTCTAGTCCTTGTTTGAAATCTGGTCCATTTCTTTCGGTTGAGCACTAATCACGTCTAAAGGGGAAGAAGCGAAGGGGTTTTTGGTCCTTCAGGCAGGTGAGATGCCTCAAGCTTCTCCCCTTTACTGAGACAGGCAACGCCTTTGAGGATTTTTCTTTTCAAAAACCAAAAACAAGGTCTGAGTTTTCCCAAGAGGGGGGTAAAAATGCCCTTTAGTCTTTTGCTGCCTCTGCTGTCCATGTTGTGACCTTCAACGTCAAGCCCTGTGTTGTCCAAACCCCATTAAGAAAGCAGAGGGCATCAGCACAGGAGTCCTTTCTGAAAGCTCACTATTGCCTCATTGTCACTTTCGACAACAAGCAATCTCAACTTCTCAGGTGAGAGAACACCAGGGCCCTACAAAATGGCAGATAAACCTAAAAGGAAAATCTTCAAAGGAGTCATTTCCTGTGCCTGTGGGCCTCCCTCCAGGAGTGTCACTCCGTGTCACCTGCGTGACTGCCTAGGCACTCCTCACGCTTGCTCTGCGGGCTCCTTGGACTTAGACCTGCTGACATCTTCATCCGATGTCATGCTGACACATCTGACGAGGTCACTTGGAAGTGCACTAGCTTCAAACTGTCAGCTTCTCTCAAGCAAGTAGATGTTAAAGAACATACTGGAGTTCCCCAGTAATTTCCTTGTTCAGGATGTGCTGGAGGCTGCCTGTGGCGCAGGAGGCAGGCAGGGAGCACGATTTTACAGCTGAAGGCCTGCGCTCCGCGGGGCTCACAGCTGGAAGGGCACCGACATCCCCTGAGGCCTCCCAGACAAAGGGTTGTGCAGGCGTCATGTGCCCACTAATGAAGGTTAAGTCTAGGGTAGCTCTGTTTATTTGCTAGGTCAATAATTTCAACGATTCCTTTTAAAAGACTTCCTTCAGAGAGGGGAGAACTGGTTCCGCTCAGATGTGGAGTTAAAGTGTCTTCAGTGAGAAATCCTGTGTTTTTCTTTTGAGAGCCAAAGGCCCCATACTGATCAAGAAATAGAAATTCCATTTTACACACAGATCACGTTGATTTGAACTGTGATAAAAACTCAACGTGTAGAGCTTCTAAAAATCTCATATGCCTACTGAGACTTGAAAACTATTAAATTCTAGCAAGATTAAAATGTTCTACTTAGGTTAACTGAAAGAACACAACGTTATTTTATTCCCTTTTCATGGTTCTAAAATGACTTGCTGTGCAACCAAAGCAGAAGACATTCATTCGTTCATTCATTCATTCATTTTATAGGTAACAGCTACTGAGTGCCTGCTGTGTGCAAGTTCTGAGCTAATTCTATGTGAAGATGAAAACTCCCGGTCCCTCTTCTTAAGGGGCGTGTGTCAGTGGGAGCAGGGAATGAGGAAGACCATTCATTTACAACAAGTATCAACTGAGCTTCAGCCAATGTTCTCATCATGCCAGGCGGGGAGGGTCTTGGGGGACAAGATAAACCACGTCTGTCCTCACGGGGCACTAGTGTCCAGCATGAGACACAGACACGAAACAAATGATCACCGTTATGTAAAAGGGCGCCAGCACTCACGCAAGGAGCCAGGGGACACTTCAAAGAGGAAGTGACACAATTACTAACAAAACAAGGCCACCAAAAAAATCGTTTTTAAGAATTGTATTTGTGAAAAAAATAATTTAAAGCATCAAGACCATTGTGTGAAAAATTAGAACTTCAGTGAATGTCCATGGTTAGCGAACATTTGGTTCCATACAAATGTCCATGGAGACATTTGGTCCATGATTCGTTAAGAGGGGTAACTATTGGCAATACAGCCACAGCATGATTACTGGACCAATAAAACACGATCGTGGTTGTTTTTTTTTAGTTCTCACCCAAGGACATACTTCTATTGATTTTAGAGAGAGAGGAAGGGAGTGAAAGAGGGAGAGAGAAACATCGCCGTGAGAGAGGGAAGATGCAGGGTTTAGGGGTCCATCTGGTCATCTCCATGAACATGTTAGCATGTTTGAATTCATCAGTGGTAAGCGCCACCACCAAAACTCTCCCTTGACTCTTCAGACCCCATCACATTAAAGCTTCTTAGAGACATTGATGCACCACTTCCTCCCATGCCATCCTCTCCCGCCCTCTCCTCAACTGGGCTCTTGCCGAAGCATTCCACTAAAGCTGTTCTTGCCAGCGTCACCAATGATCCTCCAATGGTCTTCTTCTGTCCCATTTCACTTAACCTGTTAGTAGCATTTGAGTGTTAACTACTCTCTCCTTGAAAATGTCTTGTCTCCTCTGGGTTTCAAGGTCACCTTACTTGCTGATGACTTCTTCCCAGTCTCCTTTGCTACACACAGAGAACAGGAGAGACAGGCACAGGCCCAGTTGCACTAGTTATGGCCCGAGTCCAATTCTGACTTGGGATGCCTGTGACATCACAGCTATTAGATTTTGACTATCACCCCTGTGATGGTTTTTATGTGACAAGTGGGGTGGGCCAACAATGCCCAGATATTTGGTCAAACATTATTCTGGATGTTTTTCAGATGAGATTAACATTAAATTGGATAAAGCACATTGCTCTCCAGCATGTAGTGGGCCTCATCCAATCAGCTGAAGGCCTTAATAAAATAAAGACTTAACTCAACCAAGAGGGAATTCTGCTAGGAGACTGCCTCTGGGCTCAAACTATATCTCTTTCTTGAGTCTCCAGCTTGCTAGCCTACCCCATCTGGAGGGAAATAGGATTTGAACTCTAGATTAATAGGACTTAAGAACCTCTACTCTTTCCACTGGTCATGGTGCTTCCCAGATAAAAGGAAGAAATGGCCACAAAAGCAAGAGAGAGAGAAAGCTCTGTGGAGGCCCTGACAGGGAGTGGCTCCATCTGCCGTGGTGGCAGTGATCTGAGGGCCCCACACGCAGGTCAAGTTCCTGACAAGGAATTCCTGAGCCTGCTGAGGACTGATGGTGTCAAAAGAGAGATGATTTCTGGGGTGCAAATGAGTAAAAAGAACCTTGCCCAAACCTTGACGGTTTTTAAAGCTCCATATTATGAACTGATAAAATCTGACGTCACAGTGCCCCATGATTTCCCAGCACAACCTGTGAGCCTCCATCTCCCGACTCTAATGTTCAGGTGAGAACTGAGGCTGTCAGGCAAAAAGGGACTTGGAAGAGGTTGCTGTCACTCAAACTCCCACGTGTGTCTGTGGAGATATGGCCGAGAGGCACTTTGCTGGGAAGTTCAGAGTATGCACTTAATCCAATTAGTAACACAAGCCCTTCAAGTGCTATTATGTCCAAAAATGCCTTTAAATTGCCACGTTTTTAATAGAAAGGTGAAAACAGAGATATTTTGTTAAATATTTACCTCATTAATAAACACAAGATAATCACTGCTTTTTATTTTGAATTAGCATTTCCATCTGGGTTCAGTGCACATTCCATGGATGTCCTCTTTCCTCCTGATGGGAGGGAACTTAATTACAGAAGCACAATTGGACTTCTACTTTGTATGAAAGTGAAACAAATGAAATTGCTTCCCCTGCCCCCAAAAGGTTGTTGCTATGAGGAAATACAATTGAATATGACAGTCCTCTGCCACCCGTTGTTTTGGGATGAAGTTTAGGGATTATATGCAATTACACAACAGTCAATTATCCATGACCATTCGTGTTCAAGGACTTACTTTACAAATGAGAGCCTCAGTACAGAATAAAAGGAACCATGATACTGAGTGGCCTTTATACTCTGTTATCTATATAAATAAAAGGCTAATATGCTAAGTGTCCTTCCCTCAGTCCGGGTAATGGTGTCACGTAGCAATGCCCGGCTTACCTCTCCCCAGCAAAGACCAGCCTCTTTGTAGTTTGTTCAGCCCAGGAACATGCACTGCTTTATAGCCAGGTGAAAACACTTTACACTGTAACCAAATGTCTGTGAAGCGTTTTCCCGTGCTTCATCTCATTTGGTCCTCACAAAAGTCCTGGAGTAGGTAGGTAGGAAACTCAGTGGAATCCTATTTTCTTTTCTTTAGCTGGAAAATGGAGATTTAAAAAGTTTAGAAACTTGACCTGACTGAAAAGAAGAAATGGTGGACCTTGAAAATGACTTCAGGCTTTCTCACTGCACAGAATATAGTTAAACACTGCTGCAGTTAAATATTTCACCCTTTGTTCTCCCTGCGTGATCCACAATAATAATCTGCTTCGTGTTGATATTTACTGCTGTGTTCCTGACAGTTACCTGAAAGAGAAGTTGGGGTGCTTCACTGGGCTGGACAAAGTTTAGGTAAATCAGAAAGCAGGTCTAATAAAGCAAGTTTGTTCAATATCTATAAAAGGCTAAGTTGTCTCACTCATGTGTGATACATATAAAGCTCTTCCTGGTGCCAATTGCACACGTGTGCTTCCATCTGTCATTATTGATTGTGAATTTGGTTGACACTTCTATTATAGAGAAAGGGAAAATAGCGATATTAAAGTATTTCTTCTAATTAATTTCCTTTCAATGTGCATGAATTTGTGCACCGGGCCACTACTGTGGGTATAACGGACAGTGTTACAGCTAGATATCAGAATTCAGTTGTCAAGGAAAACGTGAAGCCAAAAGCAAACAAACGAGTGGATCCAGACTGCTGGAACCCATCTCTGTGAGGCATGCCTCTTTTTACTTCTCCTTTCCTACATCCACATAACCAGCCTCCACCTTATTAGGAAGTTAGCTTTTTTTTCCTCACTCTGTGGCCAGACACGACAAGGTGAAAGAAGAGCGCCTTGCATGGATGGACGTTGCCTCCTGGCTTGCTCCCCCAGCTCCCGGCACTCAGGGCTGTGGATGGCTTCCCTCAGGAAGAACCATGACCCAGGAGCACTGCCTACAGCCTCGCAGGCTATGCACTGCACAACGGCAGGGGGTGGGAGAGGGAGAGGTGGGCAAAATTCCCATAGACTGCAGTGAGAATGGGGCTCCTGGAGTTGTGCAATGTGCTGGCACACCCCTCTCTCCAAACCAGCCCCCTCAGAGGCAGGACTGGCCTCTTGGACCTGGCCCTGCACCTCCTTATCTCCACTGACCCCAGTGGTACAGGGGTCCTTTATAGCACCCAGCCCTCGAACCCACTGCACCTAAGTTGAACTCTGGGTTTGTTTAGCTCCTGAGCCACAGCACTCCTCCTGTCACTTTGGGTGGCTCAGGGCTTCTGACTCAGTTTCCCTAATTAGTGATAGCTGGCTGCCCTGCTCCATAGCCCAATCCCTCACTCTAGGGTGGAGCCTGGCATATCTGTCATATCTTTGTCTTGTGAACTCCTGCCCTAACCTACCCTGGAGCTCACAGTCAGATTTTCTGGAACAATGGCCACTGCCTGCCAGACTTCTGATTGGTCTCTGTTGGAGGCCATCATCCAGGCTGGAATCAGGGGTGAGCTGGCATAATTGCCCCTCAGACACACTGGGGTTACACATCCCTCCACCCCCACCCCACAATGGGTACTTGGACTTGACTCGATCACATTCTGGAAGAGAGCAGGGCAGGTCTCCAGCCAATGCAGTAAGCCGCCCCATCTCTGACAAGCGTCCCTTGAGAAATATTTCAGGAAAGAATTTTATCTGATCACTACAGGCAAAGATCAAAGAAAACTAATTCCACTGTGTTTGTTACAACATCAGTGAAAGAAGTCAAGAATATAGTCTCAAAAGGAGCATAAAGCATGCAATAAAGGCCAATACATAATTAATGAACATCACGTCTCCAACACAGCGCTCTTCAAACCAAGCACAATGTGTAATTATTCCTCACATCATCGTAAAGTAGGGAGTGGGCAGATGCTAGCTGCCTCTTATAAAGAAGGAAACGGGTGAAAAGCCAAACAATTTTTCCAAAGGCAGCCACCACGAGAAAGTACCACGGAGCCCAATCCTCTTGAAACCCAGTTGTGCTGCGTGTAAAATGTCAGCATGAGGCCCCCTCCAAATTTCCACGAAGGCAATCGCTCGGTGCGCCTGTTTTACAGTCTCCGCTGCTGAGAATCCCAGTGTGGTCCGCACCAGTTTACGGGTCCCACAGGGAAAACAGTCTCATTGCTCGCAATGGCCTCACGGTGAAGTGGGTGCGAATACCGGCTCTGGGCCACGCGGCTCTGTTCCTCTCCCCATTCCAGCACTTCTCACAGCTCTCGTGCGAGGATTAATTTAGAGACAGTGATGATGTTTTGATGAACAGATGTGCTTGGCCTATGATGAGCACAGTACAAGCAGTCACTCTCAATATTACATTATATTCATATTTCATTTTGATCCCAAACAGAACAAATGACCCATCTTGATCCTCCTTGTTATTCATATTTGATTTTAGAAAATCTGTTTAAAAAAAAAATCAAACAGCCCTGGCCTGTTTTTGGTGTTGCTCAGTTGGTTGGAGCATCATCCCACACACCAAAAGGTCACGGGTTCAATCCCTGGTCAGGGTGCATACAGGAAACAACCAATTGATATTTCTCTCACTCTCCTTCTCCCTTCTTCTCTCTCTAAAATCAATAATATCCTTGGATGAGGATTAAAAAAATAAATAAATAATTAAAAAGTCAAATGTACCCTCTAAGGCAAATTGAATCTACTCAACAGAATGATTCTAAAGGCAACAGAGGCATCGTTAGACTATTGCGAAGGGGCAACGTCTCCAGGCAGGTGGGATGAACGTGAGAAGCAACCTAGTGAGAGCCTCCTGATGACGCTCAGTGGGGGCCAGGATAGACGAAATTAGCTCTAATATATTTACTTGCACCCTTTGGTGTCTACCGAATCCCTGCTTCTCTCTCACACTTACAAAAGAAAGCTTTCGCTTATTAGACTACATTCCACGTGCAGGCTTCTTTCATCTTTAAAAGAGCCTAATACAGATGCCTATTGGTGTAAATCTAATTTGTGTCCTTGGAAATTTGGGTTTTGTTTGTTTTCTTTTCTCCACCAGAGTGAAAATTTCTCCAGTGTAAGAACCAAATTTCTATTCAGCCTAGTAACCACATGTACCTATCAGAGCGCCTAACTGTACCCACCCTGAGCGGGTCAAAGAGGAAGAGATTTCACAGCGCAGCCTGGCCTCTCACTCTTGTAGCTCAGAGGCAGCTCGTGCTCCCTGGAACTCTGTAGAACCCTGACTCTCTCTAAGAAATATCTGTGGAGGGTTAGTTACCTGGGTTAGGTCTCTTTTAACTGCTTTATGGCTATTATTTCATTTGATCCTTAAACAGCCCCTAGAAGGCCATTCCTATTATTATCCCCATTTTACAGATCAGCAAAGTGAGCAGAGGAGATAAAACGTCTTGCCAAGGTGGCTTGGCTGGTAAATGCAGACTTAGGATAAGAGCTAAGCTCTAGCCTTAGAGCCTCTCACACGTCGGTGTGTGCACTGCAGACTCACAGTGAACGGAGCACTGCTGCCGGTCTCGTCCAGACCTCCTTGCCCCATACACAGGCACTTTCTACAATATGAATTTTTGGACACATAATACAAGAGCAGGCTCCTTGGATCTAGGTGTGTTTCTGTTTGTTTTCTGTCTGCAAGACCTAGACATAGAACATTTTTTTGGTTAATCCTCACCTAAGGATAACTTTCCATTGATTCTTAGAGAGAATGGGAGAGGGAGAGACAAAAGAGGGAGAAACATCAACGTGAGAGACACACTGATCGGCTGCCTCCTACAGGGATCCCAGTCAGGGCTGGGGGTCGAGCCTGCAACTGAGATACTTGCCCTTGACTGGAATTGAACCCAGGGCGCTTCAGTTTGTGGGCCAACACTCTATCCACTGAGCCAAACTGGCCAGGGCAGAATTTTTCCCCCCAATATTAAGTCTATAACATTGAGAAGAAAAGGAAATGTTTGTGACTTCCTGGATAAAGGAAGCAGTAGGAGAGGATTTATGGCGAAATGAGAGGGAGGGAAATCACTGCCCAGGAGACACTTCTCAGAAATCGACACATCAGAGTGAGGCCATGGATAATGAAACAGCACAATTTATAAGCTTGACCTCATAGCTATATAGAATTTTCTAAGCCGAAATAGAGAATAAACATTCGCATCTAATACCCATAAAGCATTCACAAAGATTCAACATGAATTATACTGAAAAGAACATCTCAACGAATTCCCAAACACAGAAATCTTAGAGGCTACCTCTGCTGCCCACACTGCATTTAGATCTGAAACTAGTCATAAAAAATAGAAAGGAAATAAAAAAACACCTCTGTAAATGCGAGTAAAAATACATCTTTTTAATTTGTTCTATATTATTCACAATATTATTTAGCAATGAATGACAAGTGCCATATCTTTAATTAGTAGCAAAGTAGCCAAGGTGGTTTAATGAGGGTAGTGGATAGAGCAGTTCTTGGTTACCTTCATCCAACAAAATGAATCGCTCTAATTACTGCGTTTGACGCCCACTTTGTGTCTGCTACATGCCTTAGGACCATACATTTTAAAGCTACTTAGTGCTCCATATTTTGAAAGTGTTGTTAAGTTTGGATCAATGTCCAGCCATACAAGAATATTGTCCTGAAAGAATAAACTGATGTTCACATTTTTCAGAGGGAAGTGAAAAATATCAAGAATTTATGTTAGGACATATAGCATTTATTCATTCATAATTTCCAGGAGTAATTTTGGGATAGCTAGTAGGTATTCTTTAGTTAATTGTTTTGGAGAAGGCGATAAGATATAGGTAAGCTGGATACAGTATACGTACTTCACTGAATTGAATGGACCAAGGAGCTATTAAGAAATGAACGAACAGATCTTGAAAACAAACTGGACTGGTCCCCACCAGCCCCTCACTGCCTGGGGTCCAGCTTGACTTTGCCTGAGCAAGAGCATGTCCAGTTTCTCCAATGCTGGCTCCCAGGGCCTTGCACACACCTAAGCCAATGGATTCATGTGTTTTTGGTGAATTTTCATTTAGGTCTGTCCACACAGCACATAACCCCAACCAATGGCACCACTGACATTTAGTTACAACCTCTCCCCTCTGCAGCAAATACCATGCCTAGCCAAGCTTTGAGAGAGATGCTGCAACTGGCAAAACCCTTCGATGTACATGTTCTAGTTTTGATCCTTAAAACAAGGTTGCTATTCCCATTCTTCAGATGCTGAAACTGAAGCCTGGCTTATCCAAGGTCCTGCTGGCAGGTGGCAGAACTAATATTTGGACTCAGCTACTCTAAATGAACATTAAAGAGTCTACAAAAATAGGTGAATAGCCTAACATTTACTGATTCATTGAATGTCTACTATGTGCTAAGCACCGTGCTGATGCGTGTAAAAAATTATTCCTTATTCTGTCCTCATAAGGACTTTGTGAGGTATTTAGAATCTTCATCCATTTTCTACCCCATTGAGGAAACCAGATAGGAATTTGCCCGAGGTCACAAGTAGAGGAGCCAGAATTTGAACCCAGGTCATGGATTCAAGGCTCAAGCTCTTTTTCAAAGGTACTGCCCCTCACCCATCCCCTTCGTATCAACTTAATTGTCATGGGGCATTGACAAGTAAAACTTTCAGTGCAATTTAATCCCAGTCAGGATCCTTTCTCAAGCAGGATGCCGCTTTTGCAATATGAAAGTGATGCTTTACAAAAGGAAGTGAAGGAGCTGTTTGAGAAAGCAAAATGCTATTGATTACTTAATAGCTACGGCATAAATCACCCTGGACACAAATCACCTATTCCTCTTTAAGGAGCAGTAACCCAGTATCCGGGAGAAGCTGAACAGATGATAACACGGTGCACATCACAATCCAGCTGGAAAATCCCACATTAAAGGTGGTTTTTAAATATCTCATAGGCTCAGTAGTTATTTGTTCTATACTTCTAGTTTTCATAACCATTGTAATCAGCTATTTTTAGGAGAATATCTGGAAGAGAAACTTAAATTCTGATAGGTAACTACAGCAATATCATAAAAGCACAAATCAAAAAAAAAAGCACAAATCCCCTGAATTAATTTTATGTGAACTGTAGGCTAAAAGATATCAATGTATTGATTTAAGAAATAGGTTTGGAGACAAAAGCAATTCTTGGATACCTTCATCCAACAAAATGAATCACTCTAATTTTTGCCTGTGACACCCACTTTGGGTCTGCTACACACTTTAGGACCATACATTTTCAAGCTACTGAGTGCTCCATATTTTAAAAGTGTTATGAAGTCTGGATCAATTTCAGCCACACATGAATACTGTCCTAAAAGAATAAACTTACATTCACAGTTTTCAGAGGGAAGTGAAAATATGGAAAATTTATGTTAGGACATACAACAGGTACCTGAGCTCGTTTATTCATTCTTTTGCTCACACATAGTTTCAAGGAGTAATGCAGGGATAGCTAGTAGGTACCTTAATTGTTTGGGGAAAGGCGATAAGATATAGGTAAGCTGGAGACAACATACTTCATTGATTAGTATCCCTTTAAAAAAAAACTTTGAGATATAACTGACATACAATAAACTGCATATGTTTAAAGTGCACAATTTGATAAATTGTGACATATATCAGTATACACCTGTGAAACTGTCACAGGTTTTATGTTGCTTTTTAGGGAGATTTGCTGAGGTCTTTACTCAACCATTTAGAAGTTTAAAGCCACCATCTTGCTGTTGTTTTTGTATTTTTCCTATCAATTCTTAGTCCTCTTTTTCCTCTTTTTCTGCCTTCTTTTGGATTAATTCGTTGTTTTTTTAAATTCCATTCTGATCTGCTTTGTAGGTTTATTAGCGATTATTCTTTGTGTTATTTTAGTATTTTCTTTAGGGTTCATACTGTACATATGTCACTTACCACAGTCCACCTTCAAGTGATACTCCATCACAGATGCCATAGGTACCTTACAAGAATGTTTACATTTCTCTCCTGGCCCTTCTGCTACTGTCGTCATACAATCCTCTTTTGCATGTATTATAAGCTCCACAATACTTTGTTAATTTTAACTGAAATATAAGTAGATTATCTTTTAAAGAGATTAATATAAGAAGAACATATCTTTATGTTCATCTATGCAGCTACCCTTTCTGGTCCTCTTCATTCCTTTGTGTGGATCCACATTTCCATCTAGTATCATCTTTCTTCTGCCTGAAGGACTTCCTTTAACATTTCTTGTTGCTCAGGTCTACTGGTGATGAATTGTTTCAACTTTAGTTTTTATGGTATGTATTACCTTTATTTTGAAAGACATTTTTTCTGGGTAAAGAATTCAAGGTTGAGTTTTTTTTTCCTTTCTCTCTCCTCCAGTACTTTAAAGAAGTTGCTTCTTTGTTTTACAACTTGCATTGTTTCCATCAAGAAATCTGCTGTTAACTCTATTTCTGTTCTTCTGTTCGTAATGTCTTTTTTTCTGTTTAATATTTTCTCTCATCACATGTTTTAAATTCTTTTATTATGATGCAGGTTTGTGTAGTCTTATGTTTCTCGAGCTTGGGTTTATTGAGCTTCTTCCTTCTATGGGTTTACAGTTTCTCATCAAATTTGAAAAGACCATCAAATGTATTTCCTTTCCTGCTCTTTCCTCTTTGTTAGAGACTCAAGTTACAGGTAAATGAGCCCACCTGAGTTTGTCCCACAGCTCACTGATGCTCTATTCATGTTCTTGTCAGCTTTTTCCCCCTCTGTGTAATTAACTGAGAAGTTTCAAGTTTACGAATCTTTTCTTCTGACGTCCAATTAATCCCATCTAGTATATACGTTAGTCTTTGATATTGTAGTTTTCAACCCTAAAAGTTTTACTTCTATCCTTTTTAAGGTCTTATGTGTTTCTGTTTAACATGTTCAATCTTCCTTCTAGCCATGTTCATATGGAATACAGAATATAGTCACAATAATATTGATGTGCTTGTCTACTAATCCTATCATTGGTATCATTTCTCAGTCAGTTTCAATTAACTGATCTTTCTCTTCATTATGGCTTGTATCTTTCAGCATCATTGTATGCCTAGTAATTTTTTATTATTTATACGTTCCTAACAATATTTTTGAGCTTTGATATGGGATCCAGTTAAGTTAGTAGGAAACAGTTTGATCTTTTGGGATCTTGCTTTTAAGGTTAGGTGGAACCAGAGATGTTTTTAGTCTGGCATTGATAATTCTTCTACTGAGGCAAGCCCCTTCATACACTCTAGGTAATACTCCATCAGCTGTGAGGTTTCCCACTCTAGTTATTAGGAATGGAAACTACTCTGCCCTCCATGAACTTCAGGCATGATCTCTGCAACCCTCTCAGGGAACTCGCGCTGACTTTGAGTCATCCTCATCTGGATGCACTGATTAGTTCTCCACTGAATATTCAAGTGGGACTTCTGCAGATCTCCAGAGTCCTCTGTGCAGCTCTCTCCTCTTCAGTACTCCTCCTGACTGGCTTTCAGCTGCCATGGCATCCCAGGACTCCCTGTTCTGTCCCCTCAACTCAGTCCACTGCCCTTGGCCTGGATTTCCCCTTCATTCAGTGGCCTGGAAACTTTCTCCAGGCAGAAAGCCGGGACAATTACAGTATTCACCTCATTAATTCCCAATCTCTTTCTTTCGTTGATTAATGTCCAATGTATTGATAACCATTGTTTCAAATAGTCTTGCTTTTCAGTTGTTTCTGGTAGAACGGTAAATCTGTAAAACCTGTTACTTCATCTTGGCCAGAAGCAGAAGTCTGATTCACATTCTTTTGAAAAGGGTTTTGTTTTAACATTTTTATTCAATATCCACCATGGGCAAGGCATTATACCTGCTACCTGCATGGTCCCATGTGGTTTTTGGTTGCTGTTGTTGTGAGAAGGGGCAGGAGGGAAAGGAGGTAGAACACGGAAGTGGTAAGGCATGATCAGCCCCTCAAGGAACTCACAATCTAGTTGGGAAGACGAGGTGTACTCACAGCGTAAAGATAACTAACACTATAAAGAAGAAGGAGAGGACCCAGGGATATTTATTCATGATATATATTGTGAGAATAAACAAGTAATCTTTTCTGTCAAAGAAGG
This sequence comes from Myotis davidii, assembly GCF_000327345.1. Taxonomy (NCBI): domain Eukaryota; kingdom Metazoa; phylum Chordata; class Mammalia; order Chiroptera; family Vespertilionidae; genus Myotis; species Myotis davidii. Next base: position 5,931,306 of record NW_006284618.1, on the reverse strand, counting down.
GAGTTTAGGCAGCCACCATTTTGGCCTGAGTGACTTACAGCTACCCTGGGGGCTGCCATTTTGAAATGGCAAAGGTCAACCCCTCTTCTTCTTTTAAATTAGCCAATCACACAAGACTGTGAGCCTAAGGTCTTCCAATCAAGAGTAAGGGACCGATCACGTGGGTCAGGAATAAAGCCCTGAGCGGACCCCTGGCTCAGTGTGCGTGTGCTCCCAGACCAGGTCCATGCACACCTCCTGCAGGAGTACGTTCTTGCCTTGCTGTCTGGCTCCCGCATATCTGTGTCCTGGCAGGACGCCTGGTTTGGGGGCTCGCCTCATTTCTAACAATAGCACCAGCCTAGGCTAATTTCTGTGAAGAAACATGGTGAATCACACACACACCCCCTCTTGACGCTTACCTTTCGATGGGTAACAGATAATAAGCAGATAAATAAATAGCTGTAATAAGAGCAAGGAAGGAGGATTACACAGGATAAGGGAACAGAGAGACTGAGGTGCTATTTTAGAGGAGGACAGCCTTTCTGAGCAGGGCACTGGAATGGAGACCTGAATTCAATGCAGCAAGTAGCAGAAACATGTGCTCCATAATGTGAAAGGAAGAGATTTTCCTTCTAGCCCGATGGTCAAGTCACACCCCTGAAGGTTACATAAGGACTTTCCTAAGGAATGACCCATTGCTGTGAGACCATGATGAGAAAGGGAAAGGCACTTTGGTGAGACAGAGCATAACGATGCCTGCCTGGAGCAGAGGATGCCAGGGAGTAAATGAACTGAGGAGTGAATCTTAGGCCAAAATCAGGAAGCATGAATGGACAGGCTACAGAGTTTGATTTTTGTTTTGATGAACCTGAGCAGGAAGTGAGGTAACCAAAGCTTTAGGAGGGCCACTCAAGTCTCCATGGATACAGGAAAAATTAGAAATATGGTGCAAGCATGGAAGATGAATGGTCAGGAAATTAAAACATCACCCAGCAATGGCCGTGTGGGTGGATGTACTGGACCTGGATAAGGGATGGGAGGAGTACGGACAGTCCAGAGAAGGAATAAGCATAGTTTGGACACTTAGTGGGATGTTGGATAACCAGGGGGTGAGGGGTCCATGATGTCACCAGTGTTCAAATTAATTGTAAAGGCTTAAACTCGAGGACTAGAGAGTAAGATGGGAATAGAATCTTTCCACAAAGAAAGATCCAACTTACAACTATCAGATTGTGGATGTGAAACTAGTTTTCTGCTGTGCCTTTTCTGAATGCACTGACAGGAGGATACTGATGCCAACCGGCTCTCTTGCTGAAGCGACTCGATTTCCAAGTGAACAGCTCAAACCCAGTATGCCTGAAAATCTCAACCGTCTCACTTTTCCTGACAACTAAAGGCATTGCATTAAAAAGATCACCATTTTCAGAAACTCTTTTTTAGTTTTCCAGTCAGAACAAAAATTTCTGAAAAGACAGAGACAGGCTTCTTTAGACACCACATAAAGCCAACTACGCTCAAGGGACAATTACAAATGAACTAAAGGAAAGCTGTGGCCAAATGAAATGGACAAACAACTGTCATATTCCAAATGGCCACTCAGGAGCTGGACCAGTGAGAATGTAACAGAAGTCTATTATGATGAACATAATGATCTTAAGACAAGGAGTACTTAATGGTTTGCAAATTTTAGTGCAAAATAAATATTCATCCATGTCCAACTGGTAACTTTCAAGTTCTAACCATTTTTTATGGCTGAGAGTATTATCTGGAACCATGGGTCATTTTTTTCAAGTGAGAGGGGGAACAAATAATTCATCTTCACTTCCATTTCAATACAACTGCAGAATGCAGTGGCACATGAGAAAAGTGGATGATACACTGAGGGGTATCTTTTTTACATTCCAGAGTATATCACTGCTTGGGCAGAATGGTTCTCTTACTGGAATTGTTCACAAAGCAGCCTATTATATGGTGAGAGGTACCCTCTGGGCACCATTGAAATGATTATGAAAGGAACAATCAAGAATGCCAAGTGCAGTGCACAAAACGCAGGTAGGTGGTGGAAGACAGATAAGCAGCCAAGGAGGTTTAAGTTGCACAATCCGAAGCTGCAGAAAGATGTGCTATACAATTTACGTTACAAGCAGTCAGGATTGCGGAATGGGTAATGAAAAGCTCATATAGTTAAGTATTGAGTCCATAAAACACACACACACACACACATACACACACACACACACACACAGCTTTGCAGCACAAGGGAACTAAATGATGGGTAAACAGACAAAGAAATAATCAGAGAGCAGGAAGAGAAAGCCAGATTTGCTTTCACAAAATTTCTCTGGTTTTGGCAACGTCACCTGCACGACACACATAATGTGGTCTCTATGTTTCTCAACCTTGGAACTAGTGACATTTGGGGGCCAGGAAAGTCTGTTTTGGGGGCCACCCAGTGCATCAGAAGACATTCAGCAGCATCTCTGGCCTCTGTCCCCTGGATGCCAGTAACACCTACTGTCAGCTGTACAACCAGAACTGTCTCCAGACATCCCCCAGGCCCCTAGAGGAGGAGGAATCACCTGTTTAAGCACCACGACCTTAAAGCAAAGCAGCAATATAAACTACTCCGTGAATGATTTTCCCATAAAGAGCATTCATTATTTTAAAAAGCTAACATTGCTCAAAAAGTCCTACTGCACACTGAGTTAATCTGGAGAATAATCGCATAGCAGTTTTAAGTGACCAATTTACATGAGTTCTACAAAATCTCTTTGCTGATTTCTCCTTCAATCAATCTTAACACGACTGGCAAGTGTTTGGTCTACTATCCACTCCTGTAGTGAGCGGTGCTATCTGTGTGACAAGTAAAAACCACAGGCCGGCAATCTCCTAAGACACAGTGGGAAAATAGTAGTTCACACTTCCTCCACTTAATGAGCTTAAACACAAAATCCAGGTCTATTCTGTGTGTGTGTGTGTGAGAGAGAGAGAGAGAGAGAGAGAGAGAGAGAGAGAGAGAGAGAGAGAGATTGATTTACATCTACTGTGAGACACTGAAGTAGCCAGAATGGGTCTCAGGGTCATTAGGCTATCAGACATATGAAGGAGCCATTTTTATTTTTTCTAGCAATTTACTCCTTAAATGCTTGTTCACTGCATGGTTACTGTCATCTGTTAAACTAGTTGTGAGTTTTCCTAATCTAGAAATGGGGCTAGATCAGCCGTGGGCAAACTACGGCCCACGGCCGGATCCTGCCCATTTGAAATGAATAAAACTATTGAAAAAAAAGACTGTACCCTTTTATGTAATGATGTTTACTTTGAATTTATATTAGTTCACAAAACACTCCATCCATGCTTTTGTTCCGGCCCTCTGGTCCAGTTTAAGAACCCATTGTGGCCCTCGAGTCAAAAAGTTTGCCCACCCCTGGGCTAGATTATTAACTCTGTGAGGGCAGGGACGATGTCTCATGTGCCTTTTCACCACGGTATCCGTGACATCCAGCCAGTGCCTGGCCTACAGGAAGGAGCCAACAAATGTTTCGTGAATGAATGAATAAATGAATGAGGAAAGAAACGCCTACTTTCAAGCACACAAATTAGGATGTCAGCTCCTCCACTGTGGTTGGCAGTTGGCACTGAGTAGGTGGCCAACGAACATGTGTGGAACCCACCTCACTGTGAGGGCCACCTGACGGAGGCCAAGGCCGGCGCACTGCTTGAACCTGGTGGCCACGCTCATCTGCTCAGCTGTGTCCAAGCAGAGCACAGGACACGCTGCACCGTAAAGACCCCAAGTAGGACATCTTAGACGGAAAGACTTCAAAACACGCTTTGCAAAAGGACAGTGCCACCCCTTTAACAGGTGAGGAGGTAAATTTTGCCCTTCAGCATCATGAACCTGTTACTAAAGAATTTCTCAAGTGCTTCAAGAGCCACCCAGATGGGGGATGCGACAGCACTGGCCATGCTGCAGTCTCTGCAAAGGCTGGGGAACACACTGTGCAAATGAAATCATCACAGGCATCAAGGAGTTTATCCTCATCTTAAATGGCATCATCTCTCATATGGAAACTTCATCAACTCATCTAAGATGAAAAATCCCAAGTGTGCCAAGAAGCGGAGCTGCTGCGGGAAGGATGACGTGGCTCTTGGGAAAGGCGCCGAGATTCTCTCGAAGAACAGCGGGCCCTGCGAGTGGCACGTGGGACACACGTTAGGATGAAGTGGCAGTGCTCAGAGCTACTGTGAATGGAAATGACAGGCAATTAAACCCCCTTTAAAATCCAGCGAAAGACAAAGACAGTAGAT
>NW_006284618.1:5925541-5926879 GCF_000327345.1 Myotis davidii | reverse complement strand
TCAATAGCCAACCACTAGCAGATTAGCACAGGCTAATTTAAACACAAGTAAAAATTATTCAATCATACCAAATGCTCGCAGGGAACCTAGGCCAAGAAAGCAATGAAAAGCAAATAGAAGGTATGGTTCTATAATTCAGTCATTCAAAAACACTGAGAAATGCATTGCAAAAACATTTCAAGGATTTTTATCTACAGTTTAAGGGGGGGGGGGAATGAATGAAACCTTCATTAATATGAAGGATACATTTCTTCTCTATTCTCATTCCACCCCCCCAACCAGCGTTACTAGGAGATGTCCTATTCTATGTGAGAATTCCAGGACGAGGTCACAAAATACAACACACATCCACGCCATGTGCGTTAAGCTTGGTTATACAATGCAGACCTCTTGAGTTCATTGCACTCAGTGTTTCCCACTATTGAAAGATTCACAATCCCCCTTTCTTCTGGGAAGCCAGATCTCTCCCTTGATCCTGAGTCATCATGCTGGCTCTATGGAGTTTGCATGGAGCAGACCCCTGAATCTAGTCCAGGAAGAAACAGGTGGCCCAGGCTGGCCACACAGACACAGGATGAAGCTGGGTCAGCAGGAGAATCTGTCCCCTGAGTTCCCACGCCCACATGACCACATGGGATGGAGCTACAGCAAAACCACGGCTCTGCCTGAAAAGTAATGGTGTCTCATTCTATCTCACCGTGCCACGAATGAGGGAGTGGGTGCTGGTGGTGATGTGGCTTTCCCGAGGCCACATGAAGCTGCCTATCAGAGCACTCTTGCCGAGTTGGAAGTTAGGGCTGGTCTACAGGGTACATATTTTGGCCTGTCAATCACCCTTTCTTCTGAGAAGCCAGCTCTCTCCCTTGATCCTGAGTCATCATGCTGGTTCTATGGAGTTTGCATGGAGCTGACCCCTGAATCTAGTCCAGGAAGAAACAGGTGACCCAGGCTGGCCACACAGACACAGGATGAAGCTGGGTCAGCAGGAGAACCTGTCCCCTGAGTTCCCACACCCTCATGACCACATGGAATGGAGCTACAGCAAAACCACTGCTCTGCCTGAAAAGGGGCCCACACAGGGAAGGAGCGATGGAGAGACACAAGATCATCAGCATGGTTTGGATTGTACCTCAGAGCCTGTGGTTGTTACCGCCATTCTCTGGTGTAAGGGGTGCGTCAGGTGTTCTGTAGGATCTCCATCCATGTTGGTTTGTCTGACCCTTTCCTCATGATTAGACTGGGGTTGGGTTTTGGGGGAGGAAGACCACAGAGGTTAAGCAGCGCTCTCATCACATGGTATCAGGGGCACCTGATTTACCACTGATGCTGTGTGAAAAC
>NW_006284618.1:5922173-5925366 GCF_000327345.1 Myotis davidii | reverse complement strand
ACCAGCGCCCCCACCCCATCATCGGAACTACTGAAACACTGATACCAAATAGAGCTCACTACGATGTCAGACGTGTGGCTTACAACAGACCGCAATGACATTATCTGGTGAGACGAACTAGAATTACTGAACAAATAAGGCTGCCTGTGGCAGAGCACAGAGTCCGGAAGGAAGGCGTGTGGACAACCCGCGTTGCTTTCTTCTAAACCAGCCGTGGGCAAACTACGGCCCACCGTATGAAATGAATAAAACTATTGGAAAAAAAAGACCATCCCCTTTTATGTAATGATGTTTACTTTGAATTTATATTAGTTCACACAAACACTCCATCCATGCTTTTGTTCCGGCCCTCCGGTCCAGTTTAAGAACCCACTGTGGCCCTCGAGTCAAAAAGTTTGCCCACCCCTGGTCTAAACACACATCCTTAGCTGCGTCTGGCTTTTCCTCCGAGGGATGGTCACAAAGAACCGCGGTCTGAGCGGGGCTGGCCACCGCGGGCCTCCTGCAGCAACCTGGACATTCACATCCATAGCGTCAGGATTGGGGTTCTGCGCTGCCTCTCTCTCTCTTTATGTTTTCATTTCCCTTCCCAAGGATGGAGAGAGGAAATCGCTAGCCCGAGGCAGGCTGATCCTGTCTCTACCCATCGCCCTGCAGAGAGACGGTACAGCTGAGTCTTATCGATGGGGAGGCGAGCTCAAGAGAAAAGCTATCATGGCAAGAGGTGCAGTCACTCACTGTGACAGGGAGAGGGAGTGGGTGGTATTTTGTGGGTGGCAGAGTGACCCCTTTTTTGTCTATGCTGAGGCAGAAGCAGACAGTGACCTTGCTGGGTCTCATTCTATCACGGGCGCAGAATGACCTGGAGCTTGGCGCTGTGTGTGATGGTGTCTGATCAGAGAGTCACACGGTCCGGCTGGGAGAGCCAGACCACCTCCTGAACGTCAGGGCGTTTCTGCCTCAGTGCTGCCCTCGGTGACCCAGGTCTGCCCAGCTCCTCCACGGCCGTCCCTTCCTGCTCTCTCCACACTGTGCTCTCTGAAAGGAAGTCACCAGGGGGGCGGAAGTTCTGCTCCACCTGCCTGGGAGGTTATCACTGCACTTTTAAATCCTGAGCCGGTCTGAGCTGGGTATGGGGCACTGAACCCAAAACAGTTCTTCTGAGTGTCCCCCGTCCTTACTGTCTGTCTTGCTATTAGGACCCATGTGCTAAATTCAGGTCCTCCTGTTAATGAAAACTTGGTAACAAAGTCACCAAGATTTCTTTGAAAACAGATTAAAGAAGACAGTATGTCCAGACTGATGAACTGGGTTCTAGGTTTTTCCCAGGGTCCCATGTGTCAACTGAGAACTAGATTGATTTCTGGGGGTTTGGAGGATCCACCACACCCCATTGGAACTCAGTCTAACATTCAACCTGAACAGAAAACCAAGTGCTACTCAGCCTGTCTGTCTAGAAACTATAAAATGACATATTGGTGGGAGAAGGGTGTCTGACAAGTGAATGAAGCAGCATTGTGGCCCTGAGCTGGGGTGATCTGAAGAAAACAGGTTGCTCTTTAAAAAAATAAAGTAATATAAGAGCTTTTGTTCTGCACCAGAAAAGATAGTGTTCTTTCACCTTGGCAGCCAGTTTCTATTCACCACAGCATTCCCCTGGGTAAGGAAATCAATAGAGACAACAAATGAATGGCAATCCCACTGAGGGCTGCTTACTAAGTGATTAAATGCTCCAAACCCCAGATTCTTGCCTGCTTTGGGGATACAAATCTGAATGAACATATGTAAATGGAATTAATGCTCAAATAATTTTCTTGTTACTTAGCACAAGTTAATACTGTCATAATTTAGGTTTGAATATTTATCCCTATTTTCCTAAGCATAAAACCTTTAATCTACTTTTCTGACATAATTTGAAAATAAGCATGGGGATCTTTTTAATCATCTTATGCTTTTTTGTGGAGGGAGAGAGAAGGAAGGCTTGCAGGACCACTTGTTCTAAGGAAGGAGGGATCATTTCTGATGATGTCTCCACTGTCCCCAACGGAAAGGAAAGCAAACAGTTTTTCCAAGTCCATGATGGTGCTGGTGCTGGGAAACCGGTTTCTAGCTCACTCTATTGCAAGGACCCTGACTGTGCAAATAGAGCTTTTGCAGTTACTTATAAGAAGGTTCTCTGAGTATCGTCAGTGCCCGGAGAGACATGGTACAGGAATGATGGGCCTGCGTCTTCTGACACATTGAGGTTGAGAAGACGTTTACACATGTGACAAGAAGCTGTTTCTATTTGCTCTCGACTCCCTCCTTAGTGAACACGGGGTGGGCCCTGAAGGCTGCCTTCTAGTCAGTCTGCAGCCTGCTTTTTTCCATTAGGGGGTCCATGTTCTGTTTGTCACTCCCAGCCTGCAGTCATATAGCCTCGGCTTGGAAATTATGGTCCCTTAGATGCTACCCAAATGTTTTCTAATTTGCTGCAGGGCAGAAAGACCTTATGTACAGCTTCTTCACCAAGTCCTCCTTCCTTACCTTCCACACTGGGAAGGAAACAGGTGGATGCTGAGAAAGATAGAGAAGACAGGAAAATAGCCTCTGATGTTCGCATCCTCTCTGAGAAAGAAGACTTGGGTCTGAGTTCCAGTTCTCCCCCTCACTCACTGGGTGATCTTGGAACCTATTTCATCACCTATTAAAGATGGAAGGAGAAAAGGAATGTGGAGTGTGGATGGACGAACAGACGAGAGGAAAGGGGAAGAGAGAAAGAAGGACGAAAGAGGAGGAGGAAAGGAGGGAGGAGGAGTAAACTGGATATTCTCTAACATATTCTTCTAAGCATGAGATTCGAAGGTTCTGAAATTCCCAAATACTTTAATTCTTGTGCACTCTGCCTTCTACTTGCTCATCCGTCCTGCCTGCTTCATCTCTCCCCTCTACCTACTGCATTGGACCATGGTCCCACTCACTAGGAAGGTCAGGTAAGTCAAGATTAGTATCCAGAATTTTTGCTGTCACCAACCTTCCAAACTCCCAGGCACCTAATTGGAGGAGATGAACTGTGCTTGAATCCCAAGGAGATAAATGTATTTTTATTTTAATGAAAATTAAACTCTATGGCATCAAGGAATAGTGTTGACATTTATTATTAACTAGAGGCCCAGTGCACAAAAATTTGTGCACTGGGGGGGGGGGGGGGGGA
>NW_006284618.1:5920863-5921609 GCF_000327345.1 Myotis davidii | reverse complement strand
CTGAGCTCTGAGTCCTCAGCTTCTGAAAGCAGGTATCTGGGTTTGTTTGGATTCTATAATTGTAACACTGTTGCTGTCCTGCTCGCTCTAGCTCTGACGGCTGAAAGCAGGTTTTTGGGGATTGTTTAGCTTCCATAATTGCAACATTGTTTCTCAGAGTGCAGCTCAGAGGCCGGCAGTGGCAGGTGGGGAACCTTGGCTTCCTCCATCACTGGAGTAAGCAAGCCTCCTGTTTGCTTCAGCTGCCTGGCTGCCGGCCACCATCTTGGTTGGCAGTTAATTTGTATTATCACCCTGATTAGCCAATGGTAAGCATGTTGGAGGTATGGTTAATTACCATGTTTGTCTATTATTAGATAGGATAATAGATCACAGAGCACCAAGCCAGAAGAAAGTGACTATACAAAGGTGGGCTGGTTACAAAAAGTAAATAATCCAGTCATTTATGTTCAACCTGTTTATACCTCATCTCCTGTTATTCCTGAAATATGCTAAGTTAAATTGTTTACATTTTTAAAAATATGTTTTATTATTTATTTTGAATTAGGCATTTCATTCACTTCATCTGAAATGCCAATGTTTCAAAGAGTATACAATGAAAAGTCTTCCTCTTACAATATCTCTCAGGCATCCAGGTCTCCTCCCCCAGGGGCAAACAACACTACTGGTTTCTTAGTATCCACGTTTATAAAAGCAAATAAATAGATTTTTTTAAAAATATATTTTATTGACTTTAGAGAGGAATG
>NW_006284618.1:5912295-5920144 GCF_000327345.1 Myotis davidii | reverse complement strand
CAAAAAATATTTTTTGCATGGTTTTCACATACACTGAAATTTCCAGGAATGCAACAATGAGGTACACTGAGGGAAGACTGTATCTTTTTTTTTTTTTAAACATGGAACGCTTCATGAATTTGCGTGTCATACTTGTGCAGGGGCCATGCTAATCGTCTCTGTATCGTTCCAATTTTAGTATATGTGCTGCCAAAGCGAGCATGGGAAGACTGTATCTTGTTTCACTGGGCACTTTATCATGAATTCTTCACTATTTCTGAAAATCCTATCACTGACAGCAATTCCTCCTGTGGGACTTGAGTCATCAATGCAACACCCCCCTATCAGAGCAGCACGTCTTTGCCAGCTCCCCAGTCCACATCACCCAGAGGCTCAGGCTCACTTTTTCTAACTATGGTGTGAAATCAGAGACAGAGAGACTAGTGTCAGGATATACTTCCAAACACCTGTAAGACTCTTTTAATCAACAGACAGTGACCAATATTAAAAACGAGAGTCGCCCAGGAACTGTGGGGTGTGTGGCTGTTACCCTAGGATCCGCAGTGCACTGTCCTCAGGAGTGCCTCACTTCTGGGCAGGTGGGAGCGGGGACGTGGTACAGGCAGGAGTTCTAAAAGCGAGGGCACAGAAAGGGGCAGGACTAGTTAAGTCCATATCCCTGGCAAGAGCTGGCCCAGGAAGAAAGGAAGGCCCCAAACACCCACAGCGGGTGGAGCGGGAAGAGAGGGAGCAATGTCCTGAAAAGGGACTTGGAGAAAGTGAGGGCAGGGACCTTTGTCATAATCTGAAGGGGGGCCCGGGAACAAGAGGGACCTGTGGGGACTCTGGGGTAGTTTCCCTCCCAGAATCAGCCTGGGATAGCAGCCTACCATGAGGAATGCACAGGACACTCTATGTAGCTAAAGCCAAGGTCAAAGACTTCATGACCTGGTTTTGCAGGTGTGATGGTGACTTAATTATCTCCCTGTACCTGAACAGTCACTGCTTGAATTTGACCAAGCAATGGAGATAAAGGAAACAAACTTTTACCTTAAAAAGACTTAGACAACATGTTAATTGACTCTTTAGGGACTTAAATGTAAGATGGGATATTTAGCCAGTACTTTGTATACTTTTCCAGTAAATTTAACCCATAAACACTGGACTATTTTCCTTTTGTGTAAGACTGAAGATGAGATTAACTCCCCTTTTTTGTGTGCCCGGTGGGAAGAGCTGGAGGAACAGAGAACCTGTGGAATGGAGGATTGTGCAGTACTCAAGCATTTTAAGGAGAAACTCTGCAGCAGCCTTTTTGTGCATTTAATGCTTTGCATAATAAAAGTTAAAAATTCATCATTTACCTTTGGTAGACGATGCACACTCTTGGTGTTAATACTCACTGCTTTCAAAACAACTGGGAAATTTGTTTAACTCAGCAGATCATGCATTCTGCCACCCGCCTTTTCATCTTCCTGTTTCTTCTTTCTTAGTTTCTCCAATTGTCATCATCACACCACTGACTGTTTTCTGTGCCACTGCCCACGTCTGATTTAGTGCTAGTCCCAAAACACTTTTCTCTGAGTCCATTCTATTCATCCCTTCCCCGAAGTCCTCACTGCTGCCTTTCCAATGTAGAGCTTGGCTGATCTTCCTTCATCGCCTTCCATCCTGAACATTGTTGACTTCCTAGTATTCCTCTTCCCTAGATAGTGCTCACGGGCTGCTCTTCCATTCAAATATTCCCCCTGGTCTACTCTTAGCAAGACTGAGTCTTCCTGCTTCTTTTCAACTTCTTCTAAAACCTATTTCTACATTTTTTTCTCACACCTACTGCCATCCTTTAGTCCCATATTAAGCCATTATTGAGTCCTACTGAAATATTTTCAAATCCATCCACTAGTCTCTAGTTCCTCTGCCATCACTCTAGGCCACACCACCATAATTCCTCACCCATGTCTGCATCCCAACACGTACCATCACTCTTTCACTTTCTTCTCCAATCCATCCTCAATTTCTCCAGCATGAATTCTTAACAATGTCCAATAGGCCATGTCCATTGCTTAAAACCATTCAATGGTTTGCTACTGAACTTATAACAAAACATAACTCCTTAACATATAAATTCCCACACAATTTGTCCCCTACTTACTTCTCAAGCCTCAAATTATGCCACTCTTTCTTCCATTCACCATTTTCTAGTTACATGAGTAACCATCCTTCTACCCATATGACTCATGTATGCTCTGAGCTTTCTTCCACATTGTGCCTATGCTCTCTGCATTGAACGGTCTTCTAAACGCCCCACCTTTCCCTTGATGCATGCCTTTTTTGCCTTTACGTCTCTGCTTAAATGATAGCACCAGAAATAAAACATTCTCAAGGACATGACCTAAAACGGAATCCCCATGAAACTCATGAGCAACATTGAGATGATAAAACGTAAGAATAATATGAAAAGGGAGCTGGAAAACTGAGGAAAGAAACTGCGGGCAATATAAACCCCATTCCAGGCAATAGGAAGAAGAGCTGGCTTTTTGGAAAACTGAGATGTGGAGAGAGATTTGAGAAAGTCGAACAGAATGCAAACAGAACCAAGGCTAAAAGGTAAGAGGTATGATGACAGGTGTGGAGATGAGATGGCAGAGATCAATTTACAAATAACCAGTGTTCTGAAACCAAAAACATGTAAAACGGAGAAAAATATATTCAAGAGACTAGGAAAAGAAAATCTTTCCTGAAGTGGTAAAACGGAATCTGCCTTTATTAGTCAGGTTCTTCAGAGAAACAGGATGAAGCTAGATATAAAGTTTTAAGATAACAATTATTTTTCTGCAGAGACAGAGACAGAGATAGAGACAGAGATAGAGATAGAGACAGAGATAGAGACAGAGATAGAGACAGAGATAGAGACAGAGATAGAGATATAGAAACAGAGATTTACATATAGAGGGTGGGTAGAGACAGAAACAGAAATAGAGATACTGGGTGTCCCAAAAACATGTATACACACTTTATAGCTCAATTGATATTTCTTTCTTCTCTGCCAGACTAAACTTTGAACAAAGGAAATTCATCCTAAAATGTTGCTGGAAGTTTTGAAACACAGTTGAAGTACAAACACTGATTTTACAATTATTCAAAGTGTGTATATAAGGGTATCCCCCAAAAAGATATATACGCACTTTAACAGCTGATAACTCACTTAATTTTCACTCCTTTTCAGGTTTAACTAATTTGAAGTCATGGATGAAGCCAGACTAAGCTTTGAACAAAGAAAATCTATCCACTAGCCTTTTTTATGGGGATACATAAAAGATAAAGTTTATGGTACAAAATGGGCAACAGTGGATGCATCGAGGGCACACAAATACCAAGTGCAATGATCCTTGATGTTTGGGATTCCACTGCTTCACATTACCAGCAGGGCCTGGACAGAACAGTCATCAGTTTGGAAACATGCACTGACAAAAAAAATTGTTCATTTCTGTAGATTCTTTTAAATTTTGAAAATGAACTGTATGTATAATAAACACTGACTCTATAATCACTCAAAGTGTGTTTATGTTTTTGGGACACCCTGTTTATATGACATTTATTGTAGAAGATGACTCATCTGTTTATGGAGGCTGAGAAGTCCCATGATCTGCGTCTGTAAGTTAGAGACCCGGGGAAGCTGGTGATGTACACTCCACTCTTGAACAACTCAGGGGTTACAGGTGCTGACCCCCCCTTCCCCCAAGCAATCAAAAATCTATGTGTAACTTTGCCTCTTGCAAAACCACTGTGGACGAGAAGTCTCACTAATAAAATAGTCAATTAACACATATTTGGTGTTATATGTACTGTATGTTGTATTCTTACAATCAATTAAAACACATATTTTGTGTGTTATATGTACTATATGTTGTATTCTTACAATAAATTAAGCTAAAGAAAAGAAAATGTTATCAAGAAAACCGTAAGGAAGAAAAAATACATTTTCAGTATTTCTTGAAAACAATCTGGAATAACAGGCCTTGGGGGGTATGAGTGGTGGTAGGTTGAGGGGGAGGAGACAGGAAGAGAGTAAACAACGAACATATATGCATATGTGCACAATCTACGAACACAGACAATAGCGTGGGGAAGGCCTGGCGTGGAGCGGGGCAGAAAGGGAGGAAATAGGAGACATCTGTAATACTGTCAACAATAAAATAACATTTTAAAAAGAGAGGAAAAAGTAAAAAAAATAAAAGAGAAAACAACCCACGTATAAGTTCAAACTCGTACTGTTCAGGAGTCTACTAATTCAGTCTGAGTCCAAAGACCTGAGAAGCAGCGGGCAAAGTGAAAGTCCTAGTCAGAGCCTCAAGGCCCAAGAAGCAGGAGCACTGACGCTCGGGGCAAGAGAACATGATGGCCCAGCTCAAGCAAAGAGAGCACGTGTCCTTCCACCTCCCTGTTCTAGTCAAGCCCTCAACCCATGGGATGATGCCCACCCTTCACTGGGGAGGGCGATCTTCTTTACTCAGGCAACTGACTCAACTGCTAATACCTTCCAGACGCCATCACAGACACACCCAGAAATAGTGCTCACCAGCTGTCTGGGCATCCTGCACCCGACAAGCTGACACATAAATAACTATAGTAGCTACGTTATTCAAAACAGAATGCAAATTTATATGCAAAAAATCTTTCAAAACTTATACACATAGAATGTAACTGTTTTGTGCAAAATAAAAACATAATAATAATAGACTAGACCTAAAAAAGATGTACCAATTAAATATGCAAGAATATGCCAATTAAAGTTAAGAAGAAAAGGAGTGAAGCAAGCAAAGTAAATGTAATTCCTCAAAATGTTTCATTTATTTATAATGTTTAATTTCCTAACTTGATTAATGAAGAAAGTATTTAAAATATTATTTAAAGTTATAAAGGTAGCCACTAGTTAGAAATTAAAAGACTATCTTTAATATGCCTCCTAAAGCAATAAACAATCTAAAGAAGCCAAAATACATGATGAAAGAAAAACATCAAGAAAACAAAAAGGCCAGAAAACACTAAATAGGATTACAAAATTGAAATGAAACAGCTATTATAAAAATCAATGCAAATGGGATCAAAAGCTAAAGCCATTTCTATGCTCTTAGGGACAAATCTGAAAGTAACAGAATGGCCAAAGAGATACCAAGCAGCTGCAAATCAAAGAAAGCAAGGTTTGCAATGCTAATTTGCAAACCAAGATAAAGTTGAATTCAAGAAGAAAAGCATTATAATGCTGAGGTATAACAGTCATAATTAAGATGTATGTTTCATTCATCTTTACACACCAAACAATATGGCATCAAATAAAAGTAAAAAATGGCAGGAAATAAAAAGATACATTATTTGAAACAAAAAAGTAAGGGGAAACTCTTTAACATTTTTCTTAGTTACTAATGACTTTCATATACTAAAAATAAGTAAACAGACAAAAAAAATCCCACTGGATTTAATATAATAGTATTTTCAAGAGTTCAAATATTTTGCAAAAATTGGGTAACAAACAAAATCTCAGTATATTCTAAGGGAAAAAAATGGTACATTTTTACCATAATTCAATAAAATCAAAATTTAATAGCAAAGGAGAAAGAAAAATTTCCACTTCTTGTAAATATACATCTTCTATACTACTCTTATACCAAAGAAGACCATAAATGTAAAGTAGCTGAAAATAATAAAAAAGTACATTAAATCCTCAGATGAAAACATCAATTTTAAATTCTTTTACTATAAATCATCAAAAAATAAAACAAATGAATTAGGCATTCAAATCAAGTATTTAGAAAAGTAACAATAAACACAAACAGCAAAAGTAAAGAACTAATAAAGATAAATGCAGATATAAATGAATTAGCAAACAAAACTAGCAGAATTGGTTCTTTAAGAGAAAAGAAAAAAACCCAGAGTAAAATAAACTACTTGCTAGACTAATCAAGAAAAATATAAGAAAGCAAAAGCCCCACAAAATTAGAAATCAGAATTGAAAAATAATACACAAATACAAAGGGAGTTGAAAGAATTTGAAACAGTATTTTGCACAACTCTAATACATTTGGATGAAAAGTCACTTATACTTCTGTCCCCCAGGTTCCCAGCCTCCCTTAGCACGGGGCCACCTGCGGGGGGGCTTTGGGGAAAGTGTCTGCGTCCCTGGTGAAGGACACACACACGTGCTGGCCGCCCCTCTATTTCAACACAGATGTACTCCCAACGCTGAAAGGCCTGGCTGAGCCACAGACTGAACCAACACCCTCTACCCCCAGCCTTCTCGTTACTGAAGAAAAACAAACTTTCTGTTTGAATCTCTGTTACCAAAGTTTTCTATTGTTCGCAATAAAATGAATTGTTGACTGGAGCATATACATTGTTACCATGACAAACAATGCTTTGCATTCATCTTAAACACAGGCACAAAGCAAGGATGCCTCTAAGGCTCCTTTCATTATCATTATGCTGGAAGTGTTAACCAATGCAATTAGACAGGCGAACCAGAAATACAAACAGTAAAAAGGAGAAAGCAAATTCTCATTATTTCAGATGCTAATCCTGACAGAATACCCAAATGAATGAATTAAACGTAATTTAAAAATATAATTTCATAAGATGGCTGGAAACAAAATTAATATAAAAAATAATAAATGTTTTTACTATGTGAATACAATCACTAAATAATGACTATAATAGAAGAAAATATCCCATCGAGAATAGCAACAAATTGATAAAATAGCTAGAAACACATTTGGAAAAACAAGGCTTAAAACTGTAAACGTGTACTGGTTCTTAAAACGTAATGTTTACCATTTTATGTAAGCTTTTCTCTATGAATTATAAATTCAATACAACCTCAACAAAAAGAAAACCAGACCATCAATACTAGAGTGAACCCAAATGGAAGTCATGAAGACAAACATTAAACGGAACGAAGGGGATACGAGTATTTAATCTTGTGGAAGAAGCAATCCACAAACAAGAGAAAGTAGTTCTAATTGTTTATGTTTTAAATTGTGTAATGCAAAAAGTGTTAGAAAATCAAAATAATACTAACAAACAAAATAGTACTGAGACAATTTAACACAATTCTCTCAGAAACTGACAGATAAATGAAGACGGAAGTGTCAAGGAAAATAGACATTCTATTCAAAACCATGTAATATTTCAAAATATACCATATACCACAAAGAAGTCTCAGTTCCCAAAGGTAGAAATCATAAATGCCCCCTTCTCTGGCTATACTTCAATTAAACTAAAAATTAATAACTCTAAAACTTTGGGTTTTAAAAATTCTCTTCTAGATAACAAATTAAAAAGAAAATTAAATTATAGAATGTAAAGCTGACAGAAACCAAAGCACTACAAATCAAAGTTACTGCGATGTGGCCAAACTCCTATTAGAAGGAAAATGTATCGCCTTAAATGCATTTATTAGAAAACAACGATGCCTAAAAATAATAAATGACTTAGCATTCAACAAGGTTTAGAAAAAGAACAAAATCAGGAAAGACTAATGTAGTTACATCTTATCTGCAGAATAAAATTGAAAGTTACCGAAATAGAAAGCAAAGAGGTAAACTTACTCAACATAATCAATAGTTGGTTCTTCAAACAGCCGATTCAGTGGAATAATCTCTGGCAATTCTAACAATGAAAAAAAAGAGAGAGAGAATATACATAAAAATAGTATAAAACAAACGTGAGATAAAATCAAAGTCCAGGAAAATGTTTAGTAAGAAAATAGGTGCATGCTCTCTCCCCTCGGCCGTTCTCATAAATCTTCTCCATTCTGTACAGAACCGGACCCATGGCCCTCTCCCCCTCCCTGCTGCCCGCCCCCCCCCGCGCTGCCCCC
>NW_006284618.1:5911876-5912285 GCF_000327345.1 Myotis davidii | reverse complement strand
CGATAACCTTTTTAAAAATCCTCACCCGAAGGCATGCTTTCTTTAAAAAAATATTTCTTTGGCCAGGCCAAGCACTTTGTTCTTTTGTGGTTTATTTAAATTATATATATACACACACACACACACTTTTATTGATCTCAGAGAGGGAGGGAGGGCAGGAGAAGCATCAATGATGGAGCCCGCAGCCCGGGCCTGTGCCCTGACCTCCTGGTTCCTGGGTGGACGCTCAGCCTCGGAGCCTCGGAGCCACGCGGCCGGGCAGATAAGCTTTAAAAATGACTGGTTTTAGGGGAAGAGGACGGGACGGAGAGAAACAGGGCGAGAGACACAGGCTGGCGGCCTCCCGCTCGCGCTCGGAATGGAACCCGCCACCTTTGAGCGCAGGCCCCCCGCCCTTGTCCCCCCATTC